>NC_091472.1:119790706-120139062 GCF_036971445.1 Narcine bancroftii | reverse complement strand
CTCAAATGAAAATCCTCAAGTTCACTTGCACTCATCCTGATATGTAAAGATCTGGAATTACTCCAAACTTCAAGTTAAAAGGCACTGTGCATAACTAATGCGCAGGCTCAATAAGCTGCCAGAAAGACCTGCATTTAAACATCAAATGGAAATTTAAATTAAATTTATAATTTAAAAATTAGCTACAGTAAAAGGACCTTTCAGCCCACATGCCCATGGCACCCAATGAACCTTCAGCCTCAACGTTTTGAAATCTGCCAAACCCTTATCTAACAAGCTCCACAAAAAAATACTTGCCATCATAACCATATAACAATTACAGCACAAACAGGCCATTATGGCCCTTCTAGTCCATGCTGAAACTCTTGCACTCTCCTAGTCCCAGTGACCAGCACATAACCCTCCATACCCTTTCCATCCATATAGCTATCCAATTTTTGTCTTATTGTATCTGCTTCCACTGGAAGTTTGTTTCACACAGACACCACTCTGAGTGGAGAATCTGTCTCGTGTTACACCTAAACTTTTGCCCCCTAACTCTCAGCTCATGTCCTCTAGTTTGAATCTCCCCCCATCCTCAATGGAAAAAGTCTACCCACATTTACTCTATCTATCCCCCTCAAAATTTTAAGACCTCTATCAAATCCCCCCCTCAGCCTTCTACACTCCAAGGAATAAAGACCTAACTTTAAAAAAAACTCTACAACTTAGATGCTGAAACCCAGGTATCATTCTAGTGAATCTTTTGTGTACTCTCCATTTTCTTCACATCCTTCCTATAATTTGGTGACCAGAACAGAACACAATATTCCAAATTTGGCCTCACTGGTGTCTTGTACAATTTTAACATTACCTCCCAACTCTTATACTCTATGTTCTGATTTATAAAGGCCAGAATTCCAAAGGCCTTCTTCACTACCCTATCCACCTGAGATTCCACCTTCAAGGAATTGTGTACCATTATTCCTAGATCTCCTTGTTCAATTCCATTCTATAACACCTTACCATTCACCATGTCCTATTTTGACTAGTCCTATCAAAATGTGGAACCTCATTTGTCAGCATTAAACTCCATTTGCCAACTTTCAGCTCACTTTTAATTTATCCAAATCTCTCAGGTAATGAAGCTTTTCAAAACCATATAACCATATATAACAGCATAGAACAGGCCAGTTCGGCCCTACTAGTCCATTCCGTAGCAAATCCCCACCCTCCTAGTCCCACTGACCAGCACCTAGTCCATACCCCTCTAGTCCCCTCCTATCCATGTAATGATCCAGTCTTTCCTTAAATGTAACCAAAGATCCCACCTCGACCACGTCTGCCGGAAGCTCATTCCACACCCCCACCACCCTCTGCGTAAAGAAATTTCCCCTCATGTTCTCCTTATAATTTTCCCCCTTCAATCTTAAACCATGTCCTCTAGTTTGAATCTCCCCCTTTCTTAATTGAAAAAGCTTATCCACATTTACTCTGTCCCTTTTAAAATCTTAAACACCTCTATCAAGTCCCCTCTCAATCTTCTACGCTCCAGAGAAAAAAGCCCCAGTCTGCACAACCTTTCCCTGTAATTCAGACCCTGAAATCCTGTCAACATTCTTGTGAACCTTCTCTGCACTCTCTCCATTTTGTTTATATCTTTCCTATAATTTGGTGACACAGTACTCCAAATTTGGCCTCACCAATGCCTTGTACAATTTCACCATAACCTCCCTACTCTTGAATTCAATACTCTGATTTATGAAGGCCAACATTCCAAATGCTTTCTTCACCACACCATCTACCTGAGTATCAGCCTTGAGGGTACTATTTACCATAACTAAATCCCTTTGTTGCTCTGCACTCCTCAATTGTCTACCATTCAATGTATATGACCTATTTAAATTTGCCTTTCCAAAATGTAGCACCTCACATTTATCTGTATTAAATTCCATCAGCCATTTCTCAGCCCACACCTCCAGCCTTCCTAAATCACCTTTTAATCTACGGTAATCTACCTCACTGTCCACAACACCACCAATCTTTGTATCATCTGCAAACTTGCTTATCCAATTCTCCACCCCTACATCCAGATCGTTAATATATATAACAAATAATAGTGGACCCAGGACCGAACTCTGAGGAACTCCATTAGTCACCGGCCTCCAATTGGACAAACAATTATCTACCACTACTCTCTGACACCTCCCATCCAACCACTGCTGAATCCATTGCACTACCTCTTTATTTATACCTAATGCCTCCACCTTTTTTCCCTAACTTCCTGTGGGGAACTTTGTCAAAAGCTTTACTAAAGTCCAAATAGACAACATCCACAGCTTTCCCTTCATCAACCTTTTTTGTAACCCCCTCGAAGAACTCAATCAGGTTTGTCAAGCATGATCTACCCCTGACAAAACCATGCTGATTACTCCCTATCAATCCCTGTACCTCCAAAAATTTGTAAATAGCATCCCTCAGAACACTTTCCATCAACTTGCCCACCACAGACGTCAGGCTTACAGGCCTATAATTCCCAGGTTTGCATTTGGACCCTTTCTTAAACAGAGGAACCACATGCGCCACCCTCCAATCCTTTGGCACCACCCCCGTGGCCAGTGACATCCTAAATATCTCTGTTAATGGCCCCACTAACTGTCCACTAGCCTCCCCGAGTGTCCTAGGGAATATTTTGTCCGGTCCGGGAGATTTATCCACCTTTATCTTTTTTAACACAGCCATCACTACCTCCTCGGTTATCCTTATATGCTTCATGACCTCCCCACTATTTTTCTTTACTTCAACTGGTTCAACATTTTTTTCCCCCTAGTGAATACCGAGGCAAAGAAATCATTCAAAATTTCCCCCATTTCCTCAGACTTCTCACTCAGCTTACCCTCGCTATCTACAAGGGGTCCAATTTTATCTCTCACTAATCTTTTACTTTTAATGTACTTATAGAAACCCTTTGGATTTATTTTTACTCTGTCAGCCAAAGCCTCTTCATGCCTTTTTTTGGCCTTTCTAATTTCTTTCTTAAGATTCCTTCTACACTCTTTGTCGTCCTCCTTCAACTTCTCAGCTCCCTGCTCTTTATACCTCTTGTACACCTCCCTTTTTCTCCTAACCAAATTTCCAATATTCCTCGAAAACCAAGCCTCCCTATGACTTCCAGCCTTTCCTTTGATCCACACTGGGACATAACTACCCTGTACCCTCAAAATTTCTTTTTTGAATATCCTCCATTTTTCATTAACATCCTTACCTGAAAATATCCTGTCCCACTCAATACTCCCCAAATCCCTTCTTATTCCTTCAAAATATGCTTTTCTCCAATCCAGAACCTCAACTTTAGGCCCTTCTTTGCTCTTCCCTAAAACAACCCAAAACTTGCAATCTATCTTAATATCATCTGCATACTTGCTAATCCAATTTACCATCCATTGAGATCATTAATGTATATAACAAACATACCCAGTACAGATCCTTGAGGCGCACCACTAGTAACTGGTCTCCAACCTGACAGTTATTCACCACCATTCTGACATCTTCCATCCAACCACTATTGAATCCATTTTTACCACTTCAATATTCACACCTAATGATTGAACCTTCCTAACTCACCACCTGTGTGGGACCTTGCCAAAGGCCTTACTGAAGTCCATATAGACAACATCCACCACCTTACCCTCGTCAGTTTTCCTGGTCACTTCAAAAAAAATTCAGTAAGATTTATCAAACACTACCTTCCATGCACAAATCCATGTCTATCCAGATCATTATACACACACACCATTTCTAAGAACATTTTGCATTAGTTTGCCCGCTACTGACGTCAAACTTACAGGCCGATAATTGCTCAGTTTACTATTTGAACCCTTTGCACTTGATTCAAATGGAACATTTTAACTATAACATTAATTTCTTTCCAATGTCACAAGGTGAATTGAAAAAATTTCCAACAATCAAGATTTTTAAAAGCCTACTCACTTTGGTGAGATATTCTCTCATAACTTGAATAAAGTACGGCATTGCAAAGTCCATTATATTATGCCTCCATGACAACTCAAGAACCACATCTGGCCGTAATAAATCGTAGCACGTGAACAGACAAGATGCAAAACATTCTTGCTTGCCCTCTTCTAAGAACCATTGCAATAGCTTCTCTGAGAGATCTGTGTCCTTCGATTCTGCTGCATATTGCATCGCATCCTAGAAAACATTGATATCCAGAATCATGTTTCAAAGCCACAGGACAACTTTCAGTAAAGCATGTGCAGAACAATTAGACAGTCCCTTGCCTTGTACAAACGATCCTTTTTGCATAATTCCACACTCTGCTTCCAGCGATTGTTACCTTTGTAGAGATAAGCAGCAATGCGTCTAAATTCAATTAGTTCATGCTTCTCTAGGCGCTGAGCAAGGCTAATGTTGTCAAAGTTATCGTACGCATCAATGGAAGTACGTAAACCCTGCAAGTTGTGAAGAAACATTCAGTATAGTCATATCAGAACAAGTCAAATCTCTGATAAAATGTTACCAAGTTTGTTTATATATATATATATATATATATATATATGTGTGTGTGTGTGTGTGTGTGTGTGTGTGTGAACACTTGCTCCTATAATCAAATATCTAGCAAGAATGTGGTGTGGAACTAAGGCCCTGCAAAAATTTTAGATTTAGGCTAGCACAGTTCACATAGCTGGTAACACAATGCTATTCTGGTGACCAGAATTTAAATCTGGCATTCTCTGCAAGGAGTTTGTACATTCTCCCCGTGACCTGCTTGGGGTTTTTCTGAATGCTCCAGTTTCCTCCCACTTGCAAAAAAACTTATGGGGTTGGTTTGATATTTGGGCACCACAGGTTTCAATAGCTGGAATCTGTTTTTACTGCACTTATAAATAAATTTAAAAATACATGCAGCATTGCTCATTAAAGCACATTTTTTTATTCATTTGGTTAAACATCTTGGATATTTTTAAGCCCAGTTAGATATCCAATATATATATATATATACAGTACCGCACAGATGGCAGTCTCTTCAATCTGAGGCACCTGCAAGCTCACACCAAGACACAAGAGAAACTTGTCCGTGAACTACTCTTTGCAGACAATGCCGCTTTAGTTGCCCATTCAGAGCCAGCTCTTCAGCGCTTGACGTCCTGTTTTGCGGAAACTGCCAAAATATTTGGCCTGGAAGTCAGCCTGAAGAAAACTGAGGTCCTCCATCAGCCAGCTCCCCATCATGACTACCAGCCCCCCCACATCTCCATCGGGCACACAAAACTCAAAACTGTCAACCAGTTTACCTATCTCGGCTGCACCATTTCATCAGATGCAAGGATCGACAATGAGATAGACAACAGACTCGCCAAGGCAAATAGCGCCTTTGGAAGACTACACAAGAGTCTGGAAAAACAACCAACTGAAAAACCTCAAAGATAAGCGTATACAGAGCCGTTGTCATACCCACACTCCTGTTCGGCTCCGAATCATGGGTCCTCTACCGGCATCACCTACGGCTCCTAGAACGCTTCCACCAGCGTTATCTCTGCTCCATCCTCAACATTCATTGGAGCGCTTTCATCCCTAACGTCGAAGTACTCAAGATGGCAGAGGTCGACAGCATCGAGTCCACACTGCTGAAGATCCAGCTGCGCTGGGTGGGTCACGTCTTCAGAATGGAGGACCATCGCCTTCCCAAGATCGTGTTATATGGCGAGCTCTCCACTGGCCACCGTGACAGAGGTGCACCAAAGAAAAGGTACAAGGGCTGCCTAAAGAAATCTCTTGGTGCCTGCCACATTGACCACCGCCAGTGGGCTGATATCGCCTCAAACCGTGCATCTTGGCACCTTACAGTTTGGCAGGCAGTAACCTCCTTTGAAGACCGCAGAGCCCACCTCACTGACAAAAGGCAAAGGAGGAAAAACCCAACACCCAACCCCAACCCACCAATTTTCCCCTGCAACCGCTGCAATCGTGTCTGCCTGTCCCGCATCGGACTTGTCAGCCACAAACGAGCCTGCAGCTGACGTGGACTTTTACCCTCTCCATAAATCTTCGTCCGCGAAGCCAAGCCAAAGAAAGAAGAAGAATATATATGAGCTCTATCGATCGTGATCAATCGATCTATCTATATATCTAATACACATACATACACACACACAAATCTGGCCCCAAGTTGTGAACTCTGAATGTTGCAATTCCAAAATCATTCTCTGCTCAGAGTGCTTTCATACTGAGGAATCAAAACTTAACTGAAAGCTAGATTGCAGCTGCAGCACTGGTTCTTTTACAGTAGTCAGATGGTGCATAAAGTGCAAGGATTTTACTGGAATGAGAGATGAACTAGGTTTAGAACTGAATGACAAACAGGCATGGGCCCTTTTCTCAAAGTACAGAAACATGAAGAGAAACCCAATGAAATTCAGATGGTAAAACTATCTGTGGGGATTACGCTCCAAATTTTGACATGTCTCAATATTTCGATGGCCTTTCTTTGTGTAGGCAAGTAAACTATTCACAAATAAATAATTGGATGTAGGTATCCTAGCAAGTGGTATTGAGTGACTGAGCTGAATAGCTGCATTTGAAGGATAGATGAGGTCATATGGTAATGAATCACAATTTGCTTTAAAATATTTCCTGAACTTGTATAATAGTATACGATGTACCTGGTAATCTTCCTCTTCAGTAAGCAGATTATTCAGTGCCTCATTCACAGATTTATTATTGTGATTTTGAACAGATCGCAAGTAGGGCTTAATGAGTGGCAACTGGTCCACCTGTAATCAGACAATGCAATAATATGGGACAAAAATGGAGCAATCTTGAACAAAATTTGTTATGGACTTTACTGGAAATAATGGCTCACCTTGCTGAAAAAGGTGACTGCCCTGGTATGGTCAAGACGTGGTGACAACACCACCAAGAGATCGTTGATCAATAGTGGTTTGAAGTCCAAGTAGAAATGTAGGGCTTTGTAATACAACTCCACATTGGCGACCTGAGGACAAAATTCAAGAGGTCATTGCTCATCAAGTGCTAATATGCACTAGTCTCCCATTGACAAGTGGATAGCAAGAATGCTCATATCAAAGTTAAAGGTTTTTGACACCAAGGATTGTTAAATAATGTAATAACCACAAATAGTTAAAACATTTCACCCTGGGCAAGGCAGTGTACTGCAGCATTATTTGTAAATACCTTTGCAATAATGTCTTTGTACTGCCCTTCCTTCCAAGCATCTGTGGGGTGATTCATCATGGTGATTACAGCATTGTCATACTCTTCATACTTATCATATAGAAAGACCAGCTCAGCCCACAGATGGGCTTGCTCAGCAGCTCGCAGAACCTACAAAACAAGTTTGGGCTCAAATGGGATCATAAAAAAAAGGTTCAAAAATAAACAACTTCGAGCAAGATCAAAATGTTTTTTTTTAAACCAAATTAAAACACCAGCTACAACATCTGGTTACAAACTGCTCATTAACTGATCAACAAACTAGTACAAGTTTGATTAGAGTTGAGAAAATAAAATTCACAACACGTAAACTCTTGCAGCTTTACATAGAGATATCCTGCAGGGCAGTTCCAGTGGTACAGGTCCAGCAACCTGGGTTCAATCTTGATCTCTGGTACAGTGCAGAGTGTGCCCACATCCTAAAGTTGTGCCAATTGATGAGTTTTTCCTTAAATTGTCTCCAATGTATAAACAATTGTATTAATACCTTTGGAATATTAACTCTAGACCAGAACAGCTCCAAATGCTCTCGCATCTTCTGAGGTTTAAATTTGGAGTAGAGAATTGCCAGCTCTGTAAACATCCCCATGTGAGCTCGCTCCAAGCCTAATGCTGCTTCCAAGAGGGCAATTAGTTCTTCAAAGTATCCTCTATCCTAGAAGAAACAAAAAGTTAACATCAGGAAGTATTTTCGAAGACTGCTGGAAAATAGATGTAGGCAGAACAAAGGAAATGTCAATGCTGCTCTCATTGCTTGCCACCATTTTGTTAGTGGAAAAAATTCTAATGAGAATTCTACTCAAAGCAAGTGCCATCCATCCAACAAAATTTATACCAATGACTATGGCTCGGTACAACAATAACACCATCTTCAAATTTTCCAACAATACCATGGTAGTGGGTTATTATAAAGGAAGGGGATGAGTCAGCCTACAGGATGGAGATTGAAAACTTGGCTAAACGGTGCATTGACAACAATTTTGCACTCAATGTCAACAGAACTAAAGGAGGTGATTGTCGACTTCAGGAAAGCCAGAGGTATACAATTCAGTGATCAATGGGGGAATTAGAGGTGGAGAGGGTGAGCAAATCTAAGTCTTGGGAGTCACCATCTCAGAGGATCTTTCCTGGACTCAACACACCAATGGCATCAAGAAAGCATGTTAGGAGTTTGTAAGGGTTTAACACTACATCAGAAACCCTGGCAAATTTCTACAGTGGTGTGGTGGAAAGTGTGCTGACCAGCTGCATCATGGTCTGATATGGAGACATCAATACCCCTGAGCGCAAAGCCCTTCAAACAGGTAGTCAACACAGCCCAGGACATTACAGACAAACCCTCCCCACTATTGAGTGCATCTACAGAAAATTTCGTTGTCAGAAGGCAGCAGCAATCATCAGACCCACACCACCCAGCACACACTTTGTTCTCACTACTGCCATCAGGCAAGAGGTCATAGGTGCTGCAAGACTTGCAACACTAGGTTCAGGAACAGCTGCTACCCCTCCACCATCAGACTCCTCAATGACAAACTCAGACTAATTTAAGGAGTCTTCTTGTACACATTGATTTTCTTTTTGTTCTCTGTGTTGCACAATACATTTATTACAGATCTTTGATTATGCCAAATATAGATGACTCCAATAGAGGATAATTCTCCCAGCAACTGCCATTATCAAGCTTCCTCAATCTTCATTATGGAGATACCAAATTCCCTGTAGTCATCAACCTGCAGAATGAAGTCCACTGTATAATGCTACATTTGTTTGGTCCTAATTGGCTCTAAAGATGTTTGCTTGCTTGCAGAAAAACCCTTCTCACAATACTCAGCATCTTGTAACAAATGCATTTAACTCTATTCTCGTTTAATGAAATCAATGATTACCAAGCAACAGTAGCATTATAATTACTGTTGTGGGGTTCATTCAGGAGCCCAATGGCTGTGGAGGAAAAAAAACTGGTCTTTGAGCCTTCATTTGGGCTTGTAGGAACAGAAAATTAGGAATTAGTCTCAGGATCCAGAGCACAACATGGGAATGAGGTGAGAAAGTTCCCCCCCAATCAGAAGAAAGTCAAAAGGCAGCAAAACAGAATTTGATAAGAGATCTGCCCCAATCATATTGAACAGAACAGATTTAAGTCAAATGGCCTGCTCCTATTTCTGTGTACAATTTTGTAGATGACAATGCTGACAAAAGAACATGTTTGGTCAGTTAAGCAATGCACAGCTGTGGACTAGCACTGGGAAATTTACCTTGGATGCAAATTTGTTTTATCAACCAGGAGTTATTCTACTTTGTCAGCACTGGTAAATTCTGCAAAGGGTTCAGGATGCATTTCCTGTCATAATGCATTCTGTATTTCATGGAAGATCCTGCATTTACTGAATCAACATGACTGCAATCTTCCTAGAGTAAATGTGGCATGAGTCACCCAGCAGTTTTTACTCTTCTCCCCTCACCCCTTTACATCAGTTGCTGATTGATGATTTTTTTCACTTGGTCACACTAATGTCAAGCAGTACATTAAATGTGGGTGGAATACTGAAGCAATATTGTGTTGTACCCATTATAGAGAGAATGGGTTTGCTCCTGGTGGTCCAACACTAGTTTTGCTAACATTCAATAGGCTGTGCATCAGCAGTTAAGGGTATAGTTGATGTGAATCATTATTGAGGTAGAATTACCTGATAATAACTAATCAGCTCTTCAAGCTCATCAGCATGGATGACAATGTGCAGCCCACATATCTGGGCCAGACGGAATTCTTGTCCATCCACACAAGCAAAGCAGACCTGAAGAGATTAAAAATGTTATCAAAAGATTTGAGGTCACACAAAGTGGGAGAGTTTAGATGGAATTTCATTAGCTGTTAATTTGGATGAACTTTACAAAAAACAGATTACAAAAAAATCCAATCCAGTAAGTTCTAGGCAACTGGGTAAAGCTTGCTTTAAAACATTTTCCAGAGCTCATACCTCTTTCCAAGTCCTGGTGCTATTGGCTTTCCGACCACTGTCTACAGCAGCCTGGTACTCTCCGAGATGCACCAGAGTAGAAGCCAAACGCGCAAAGTTGGAAACATTATTGTAAAGCAACTTGGCTGCATCATACATGCCGTCATCATAGCAGCGATCACCAACCTACGGTTCAGAGGTATAAATGAATCCTCATTAGTTAGGAATACAGAATTAAGCCACTTCTTAAAAGTACCAGAGGATACAATATTGTAGAAAACTTCATGTCAGTTACCTTTATTACTGCTTAATTTTCAGCTACAAGCTTAGATTTTAAAAACACTGGAAAGAAACTAGTTTTGGGTCCATGAGTTATTAATGCTATGAAAGGTCATCATTCCAACACATTAACTTTTACACACTATAGATCCTGTCTGGTGCAAGTATTTGTAGCATTTTCTGTTCCAGGTTTCTAACCATGTCCAGAATTCTTTGTTTAAAATGGCTTTGAGTTTTCTGCTAACAAAGTGATCTGATCATTTCCAGAAGGTTTTCTAATTGCACACTTCAAACCCCCCTCTTTTGGAGATTGAAATATTACTTCCACCTCAACTTGTGGGCTTTAAATGTATGAACATTTAAATAGTCATTTAAAACCAAAGGCTGAATAATTGTTGACTATGGTTTAGTACCCTGTTCAAACTATAGACAGTGTAGTAATTTAAAAGATCCATGCTTCAAGACAAGTTTTAACCCTTTGGACTCAGTATCCATTTTCAGCAACTATCAACAAACAGTGACTGTTTTCAGGGACTACCAAAAAGTGCAAATACTCGAAGACTCCCATTTTCTGGAATTGGTTTTATACCCAACCACCAGCTGCTTCATACTGTAATTTACTGTTAGACCAGCTGCTTCATACTGTAATTTACTGTTAGACCAGCTGCTTCATACTGTAATTTACTGTTAGACCAGCTGCTTCATACTGTAATTTACTGTTAGACCAGCTGCTTCATACTGTAATTTACTGTTAGACCAGCTGCTTCATACTGTAATTTACTGTTAGACCAGCTGCTTCATACTGTAATTTACTGTTAGACCAGCTGCTTCATACTGTAATTTACTGTTAGACCAGCTGCTTCATACTGTAATTTACTGTTAGACCAGCTGCTTCATACTGTAATTTACTGTTAGACCAGCTGCTTCATACTGTAATTTACTGTTAGACCAGCTGCTTCATACTGTAATTTACTGTTAGACCAGCTGCTTCATACTGTAATTTACTGTTAGACCAGCTGCTTCATACTGTAATTTACTGTTAGACCAGCTGCTTCATACTGTAATTTACTGTTAGACCAGCTGCTTCATACTGTAATTTACTGTTAGACCAGCTGCTTCATACTGTAATTTACTGTTAGACCAGCTGCTTCATACTGTAATTTACTGTTAGACCAGCTGCTTCATACTGTAATTTACTGTTAGACCAGCTGCTTCATACTGTAATTTACTGTTAGACCAGCTGCTTCATACTGTAATTTACTGTTAGACCAGCTGCTTCATACTGTAATTTACTGTTAGACCAGCTGCTTCATACTGTAATTTACTGTTAGACCAGCTGGTTCATACTGTAATTTACTGTTAGACCAGCTGCTTCATACTGTAATTTACTGTTAGACCAGCTGCTTCATACTGTAATTTACTGTTAGACCAGCTGCTTCATACTGTAATTTACTGTTAGACCAGCTGGTTCATACTGTAATTTACTGTTAGACCAGCTGGTTCATACTGTAATTTACTGTTAGACCAGCTGGTTCATACTGTAATTTACTGTTAGACCAGCTGGTTCATACTGTAATTTACTGTTAGACCAGCTGCTTCATACTGTAATTTACTGTTAGACCAGCTGCTTCATACTGTAATTTACTGTTAGACCAGCTGCTTCATACTGTAATTTACTGTTAGACCAGCTGCTTCATACTGTAATTTACTGTTAGACCAGCTGCTTCATACTGTAATTTACTGTTAGACCAGCTGCTTCATACTGTAATTTACTGTTAGACCAGCTGGTTCATACTGTAATTTACTGTTAGACCAGCTGGTTCATACTGTAATTTACTGTTAGACCAGCTGGTTCATACTGTAATTTACTGTTAGACCAGCTGGTTCATACTGTAATTTACTGTTAGACCAGCTGGTTCATACTGTAATTTACTGTTAGACCAGCTGGTTCATACTGTAATTTACTGTTAGACCAGCTGCTTCATACTGTAATTTACTGTTAGACCAGCTGCTTCATACTGTAATTTACTGTTAGACCAGCTGCTTCATACTGTAATTTACTGTTAGACCAGCTGCTTCATACTGTAATTTACTGTTAGACCAGCTGCTTCATACTGTAATTTACTGTTAGACCAGCTGGTTCATACTGTAATTTACTGTTAGACCAGCTGCTTCATACTGTAATTTACTGTTAGACCAGCTGGTTCATACTGTAATTTACTGTTAGACCAGCTGCTTCATACTGTAATTTACTGTTAGACCAGCTGCTTCATACTGTAATTTACTGTTAGACCAGCTGCTTCATACTGTAATTTACTGTTAGACCAGCTGCTTCATACTGTAATTTACTGTTAGACCAGCTGCTTCATACTGTAATTTACTGTTAGACCAGCTGCTTCATACTGTAATTTACTGTTAGACCAGCTGCTTCATACTGTAATTTACTGTTAGACCAGCTGCTTCATACTGTAATTTACTGTTAGACCAGCTGCTTCATACTGTAATTTACTGTTAGACCAGCTGCTTCATACTGTAATTTACTGTTAGACCAGCTGCTTCATACTGTAATTTACTGTTAGACCAGCTGCTTCATACTGTAATTTACTGTTAGACCAGCTGCTTCATACTGTAATTTACTGTTAGACCAGCTGCTTCATACTGTAATTTACTGTTAGACCAGCTGCTTCATACTGTAATTTACTGTTAGACCAGCTGCTTCATACTGTAATTTACTGTTAGACCAGCTGCTTCATACTGTAATTTACTGTTAGACCAGCTGCTTCATACTGTAATTTACTGTTAGACCAGCTGCTTCATACTGTAATTTACTGTTAGACCAGCTGCTTCATACTGTAATTTACTGTTAGACCAGCTGCTTCATACTGTAATTTACTGTTAGACCAGCTGCTTCATACTGTAATTTACTGTTAGACCAGCTGCTTCATACTGTAATTTACTGTTAGACCAGCTGCTTCATACTGTAATTTACTGTTAGACCAGCTGCTTCATACTGTAATTTACTGTTAGACCAGCTGCTTCATACTGTAATTTACTGTTAGACCAGCTGCTTCATACTGTAATTTACTGTTAGACCAGCTGCTTCATACTGTAATTTACTGTTAGACCAGCTGCTTCATACTGTAATTTACTGTTAGACCAGCTGCTTCATACTGTAATTTACTGTTAGACCAGCTGCTTCATACTGTAATTTACTGTTAGACCAGCTGCTTCATACTGTAATTTACTGTTAGACCAGCTGCTTCATACTGTAATTTACTGTTAGACCAGCTGCTTCATACTGTAATTTACTGTTAGACCAGCTGCTTCATACTGTAATTTACTGTTAGACCAGCTGCTTCATACTGTAATTTACTGTTAGACCAGCTGCTTCATACTGTAATTTACTGTTAGACCAGCTGCTTCATACTGTAATTTACTGTTAGACCAGCTGCTTCATACTGTAATTTACTGTTAGACCAGCTGCTTCATACTGTAATTTACTGTTAGACCAGCTGCTTCATACTGTAATTTACTGTTAGACCAGCTGCTTCATACTGTAATTTACTGTTAGACCAGCTGCTTCATACTGTAATTTACTGTTAGACCAGCTGCTTCATACTGTAATTTACTGTTACGAGAGATTAAAAATGGCTGGTGTCCAACAAGTTTAAAAGGCAGTGCCCCTGAGATTACTCACCTGCTGAATGTGGGCATTATTGGGTCCATTTATAAACTCCTCTAACTCAGACAGACGGTTAGTCTTTGCCAGAGCAAATATCAACTCTGTCTCAACATACGACTCCTTGGCTTTCTTTCTGGCCATTTGCAGAAACTTCACCAGGTCTTCCCAGTTATCTAGAGCGTAGAGGTAGATTACATACCCACTATTAATCCTGCATTGATCAAAATCTTCAATCAAATGAGCTTTCATGATACTATGCTTATGGGGAGGGGGGAAAAAACAAAAATGAAGGGTAGCACCTTGGGTGGCAGTACATATGGTGAATGAATGTGAATCTCAAGGATGTCAATTTCAAATTACATGGAATAATTGAAAAAATATATTCAAGCTCATTTTGGGGAATGAATCTTCATTCCAATCAAGAGATTGGCCATTTAAAACACTATCTTTGTTAACGTTCCAGCTCATTCAGATGGTTCCATGTTCCAGGTGTTAGGGTAGCTGTAGAAACATATGCTTGACCTCACTGAAAGGGTTACTTCTGAACAGCATAGCAGTATGGCAATGCACAAGCCATTCAGTAAGCAGGCATTACAACCTATTTTAATGTTCAACATGCTGGCTTGGCTCAGTTTAATCAGCAAATCACACAGGCATGCAATTTGCTTTCTACTTTATGCTACATGCCAGGAGCTTTGGTCTAGTCGCTGGACAGTCAGAGGATTCTGGTTTCAAATCCCAATCTAACCCAATACTCCACTGCAGTACTGAGACACTATTGGATTGCCAGGTCTTTCAGATAATAGCAAGGTCCCATCTGTTACAAGATAGATCCCAAAATATCTTGTGGTTCTTTCAAAGTGTAGGTATCTAACATCACAAGGCATTTGTTATCCTTTGCTAAACATTAAATTGACAAGGTTATTTCAAGGGTAGTTGCCAAGTTTCTAATTCAAGAATAGTAACAATCGAGAACCTGACTGAAATGTACTTTGTTAAGTACTTCAAAAATACATCAAGAGCTGGAAGCTCAAGATTGTGCTCAGGTTTAAGTTGAAGAGGGTTGCAGAAGTTGCTTATTCATTAACACATCCCTTTAAAGTAGTGTATAAATATGGGAATGACTTTTCAGATTGCAATTTATCCCAAGTTTGACCAGAAAGTAGAATTGTGTTGGTGGTAATGGAAACAATATGGGCACAAGTCACTTTCCATCATTTAATTGGACCAATTTCACCTTACCAGGACAGATAGGTCAACATGGAGGCAGAAGGGTTAATATACAGTTGTAAATAGGTGCTGTTAACATTTAGAATCTGATTACAATTCATCCAAGGATAATAAAGATTGAGAAATAGAATGGGTTCAAAGGCAGGTCTTTCTGAAATCAATAGTGCAAGAGCAGAGAATTTATTGAAGGTTTTCTAGTCTCATCTAATAGCCAAGATGGAACCAGTGGCAAAGGCTAACTGGAAAATGGCACTCTGGTTAACTGGAGAGGGAATGTTATAAAACAGGATGTCTTTGGACTTGGATTCAGGCTGTTTTAGTAATGTGACAATTTCAAAGGTGACTGAAGTGAATGGAACAGTGAAGTACAGAGGAAAAGCAGAAGCATTATAATTTGCAAGGATAGAGAGGCCACAATGGGGCTGGCAGCAGATTTGGAAGGTAGAGTGAGCTTCCACAAGAAACACTGCAGTACTCTCCCACATAGTCTGCAGTGGCAGGCTGGTGCAAGCAGACTAGTGGTACTTGAGATCCATCCCTCAGATCAAACCAATCGGGCAAGAGGCCAACTTGTGAAAAATTGATGTCTAAAGGTAAACCAGAAACAATTTAATTAAAATACTGAACCTAATTGATTCAGTTATAAACGAGCATACTCCATAACTTGTGGCACCGTTAGCACAATGCCATTACACCGCCAGCAACCTAGGTTCAAATCCAGCATTGTCTATAAGGAATTTGTACACTTCATGTCTGCCTGGGTTTTCTCCCACCATTCAAAATATATGGGATTTGTAGGTTAATTGAGGTATTTGGGTAGCATGGGGTTGTGGGCCCAGAAGGGCCTGTTACTGTGCTATGTCTAAATTAAAAAAAAAAATTAAAATACTCACTATTTTTGTTGGCTGCTTTCACAACCTCCATGTAGGCAGATGGATCATCAGCCTTGATATAAGAATCTATGGCTTCTTTAACCAGATCCTTCTGTAACTGTGCTCTTGCCAACTGACTCCAGACTGATGGTTCATTGCAACGTTCTGCAAACTCGTAAGCGCGATCAAGATTTCCAATGTGTTCAATCAAAACCTAATACCAAAGATAAATTAAAAGCTCCAAATCAATACAATGCAAGATCAGAAAAAATAGAAACAACTCCATGAACATTACACCAAAAACAAGCAATTGTGCCATTTCACAGGTCCTCAGAAGTAACCAAAGAACAATGAAATATCTTACCTGTACAGCTGATGTGTTCACATCAAACTTTCGGAAGATGGCAAAAGCCTCTTCGAAAAGTTCATTGCTGATGGCAATATTAGCAATATCAGGAGCATCGTAGTTATCCAGCCGATTAATGTACTCCATAACACGTGTACGATCTGCTTTAACGGCTGTGAGAATTAACAGGTTCTGTAGGTTCCTGTGCAAGACAATAAAATTTAATGTCATAAATGCCATTAAAAATAATCTTATTGCATCTTCAACTGAAGTAAACAGAAATGACAAGTATTTAGAAGTAAAAACACAAAGCTGGAGAAACTCAGCAGGTCAAGCAATATAAAGATAAAAATACATAACCAATGTTTTATCTAACCTCTTTACAGTTTAGAACTTCATCGATAAACTAACCTTATACAGCTTACATTTTTGCAAAATTTCAAGATCAATTCCATCCAGATGCATTTATGGTACTTAAAAGCTGAATTCAATGGGTTTGCATCCTTGGATTTAATTCTACAGTGACATCCGAGACTAACCCCTCTACCCCTACATACAACATGGACAGGATTCCCCTGTCCTCACCTACCACCCCACCAGCCTCCACATACAACACATCCTCCTCTGCCATTTCTGCCACCTATGTGATACCACTACACACATTTCCCTCTCCTCCCTGCTGGGTCCACTCCCTCAGTGACTCTTGCCCACTCTTCCCTCCCCACAAATTGGCCTCTTGGGACCTACCTGTGACTGCAGGACATGCTCCACTGTGCCCACACCACCTCCCTCAGCACCATTTGGAGTCCCCAAACAGTCCTTATAAGTGAAGCAACATTTCACTTGTGAACTTGCAGGGGTCATCTATTGCATCCAGTGCTTCCACTGTAGTCTCCTCTACATCAGAGAGGCTGGACGCAGACTGGGAATTCACTGTTAAGCACCACTGCTCTTTCTGCCATAATAGTGTGGATCTCCCAGTGGCTACCCATTTCAATTCTCTATCCCATTCCCTTGCCAACATGTCTGTCCACATCATGCACTGCCAGACTGAGACCCCCTATAAATTGGAGGTACAGCACCATCTTCTGACTGGGGATCCTCCAATCAGATGGCATTAATATAGACTCCTCTGGCTTTTGTTAAAAACAGTACCCTCCCCCCAAAAAACCTCCTTCCCATCTTCGCTCCTTTATCAGAGTCTTTTTGCACAGGCATGATAAATTCTACCTAATCTCCAATTCACACCTTTTGTTGGTCTGGATTCCTCCCCCATTGTTTGAATTCTGAGATTTTCTGATACCTCCTGTTCTAATTTTTCCTTGAAGGCCGCAGGCCCAAAATGTTAGCAATACATCTTTGTCTCCTATGGAGACTGAAAAGAGTTCCTCCAGCATTTCAATGTACTTTTTTTTTAAACTAACACTCATTACAGTGCAGTCAAGTCAATGGCTGAACAACACTCCAAAAGTTTTATACGGATTTAAATTGCTTACAATAGTTACGCCAATTAGCTTTTTTTTATTTTACCTGTGCTCACTAAAGACATTGTTATCCAAGACTATCTTTTCCAGCAGCTCAATCAGCTCATTGGGGAGGTCAGCAGTCATAAAAGCCTTCACAGTAACAGATACTTCCTCTGGATCCTGGGTTTCAGAGAGGGCTGTTTGTACAACCTGAAAATAATCGTTTCCACTTTAGGACGCAGTATAGAAGTATAAATTTTAAAAACAAAGCAAAGACTGTCAGGCAAGCATTCAAGTTAGGGCCAAAGGTTGGAATACAGTAAAGGAATGGGATTGAGGGATGAACGAAGCACAATTGGTTGGGGATCAGCAAATTCTCGTGGATAGGACAGTCAAAGTGAATGGAAACCTGATACTGAAAGCCTGTTACATGCCTTTAACTTATCACAATTTGGGAGTCTTGATGTAAATATTTTGATCCTTTTAATTGATACTTAACATCTTCAAATCTCAGTTACAAGTTACCTGGCATTCAACTGAAGATTAGCTGGCATTTCATTCAGCTATTCTATCAAGTAAAACTGCTGCTATATTCAAATAAGGTGCTGATAATCAACAAGTGAAATTAAGGATCTACATCAATGGTGTATTTATTTAGAACAGTTACAATTAAAGTTGTACCCTATAAACTTTCTTCTAGCCCTTTCCCTACAAGTAGGCCACAGATGAACAAGCATCACAAGTTTCAGAGAGCAGAGATTCTGGATGTTTAATTATATACCTTAGGACCATTTCAGATCGTTAGCGTCGTCAATATTGCAGCAGTTAAGATCAGAATTAGCATCCACAAGGGGCCCGTACAACAATCATACCTGGTCGATCAGCTGGCGTCTAAAGGGATTATTTTCCTCAAGGACACTGGCCCAAAGTTCAGGGTCTTTTCTACGTACAAGGTACCGAGCCTCACTCTTGAACAGTGAATTCTCATTGCAAACCTAGAGTGCAAAATCATACAGAGCAATCAATGAAATGTTTTCTTATTTTGCAGCTTCAACTCAATTAGTATTTCACATACCAATGAGATTAAAGGATTGGGGAAAACATGCCATTTATCAAATTCCAAATATTAGGTATCTTTTAGTTTATATTTTTGTAAAGGATTTGGTTCATTGAATCCATCAACACCAACATGAAATAACATTTTTAAACCCATCAGCTTTATGTCACACATCTCAATGTAGGAAAATAGAGGACAAGCTAGCTCTCCATTCAGGTTGACAGCAGTTACCCATTCTTGCATTTAACATCTAAGATTAAACTAGATTTATACAGAATTAAGCAAATTTTACCCAGCCAATCTATTTGTTAATTCCAGAGAAACCATACACCAACCTTGATCAGATCCAGATCACATTGGCCTCTTTCATAGGCAAGACAAGCCAAATGTGGATCTCTCTTTTCACAGTATTTACCAACCACAGAACTGGCATAGTAAGAATTTTCACGCAGGAAGCGTTCAGGGTTGTTATTGCTATCAATGTAGATTTTAGCCAAAGCATTATGGGTTGCTGGTTCTTCACAGCCTTCATGTATTCTAGCTTCCAGCCAGGGGAGCAGCAATTTTAATCTGTTTTAAAAAAAGGGCAAGAAAATTACAAACAAAACCCAACAAGTGGCATTGTGATTAGATTTTGTGTCATGTTCATAATTCTCAGTATGTATATTCAGTCAAACCATGGACAAGTTACTCATCCTGATATCCAAAGTCCAGGCAATTTAAACCTTCTGGCCATGAATATTACTCAGTGAGAAAGTGAAGAAAATACCTGCTGCGGTTCAATCTGTAGCACTTTCCCTTAATGTTATAGACTTTAGTGCCACTCAAAAGTGAGGCACAAACTGCTCTAGAGGGAGTGCAATCTTAGAAGTGCTGATCTTTTAGAATGTTCAGCAGAAGTCCTATTTACTTTCGTGCCAAAAGCTAACCAATGCAAATTTTTCAGTGCAGGAAATCTTGCACTGAAAATCTGTTTAAATTTTAATAGGTTGGTCTGTCATCTCAATATTTTCTTATTATGCATCTATCTCCACCTTTGTCAACACTGACCCAAACCCCACAGTTACTGGTTCTTCTAAAAATTATAAACATTTCTGGAGATAGGAAAAAAAATGCCTGACAAGCTGCATCTCAATAGCCAGGACTGACTTTATACCAAGTTTTCTAAACCCCTCCAGGTTTTTGCACTTTGGGAGAAGGAGAGATTAAACCACATATGTCAAACTCTGGCCCGGATATAATTATATTTGGCCCATAAGATCATATTAAATATATATTAGAGTTGGCCCGCTGGCCGCCGCACCAGTATAGCGCATGTACACTGAAGGTGAAAATGAAGATGCCGGAGGTGTGGAGGGATCTCAGAGTCCTGAATCCCGGGGATCGGAGCGCCGCACTCAGCCCGCCCGGCTCCCGGACACAGACACGGCTGGAGTTGGGGACCATCCTCGCCGGGTCTGCGCTTCAGCGGCGATGACGGACCGAACGTCTCGTTGGCGATGCCTTCCCCCTTGCTCCATGCGCGGCGGACCCTGCCTCCCGCTCCTTTTGTTGGAGACTAGCCCGGTGCCGTGAGATCACAGTTTAATCCCTCTCCAACCATGGGAGGGGGGTGGGAGCAACGCGCTCTTCTCAGCCAATTCCTCCACCGCCACGGACACCGGCGTTTCAACAGGGGGTTCGGGTGCCTTCGTCAGGCGACCGACCTGTTGGTCCAAGACAAGGGGAGAGCGTACAAACTCCACACAGACAGCACCTGAACTCAGGTGAACGAGGAGCTGCGACCCCACATTCCACATCAGGACTGTGTGCAAGATTGGGAGCAGTGAGACGGAAGCTTATTTTGTTCCTGTGATTTAAGCCTTTCTTGGGGTGGGGGGGTCCTTCTCTGACCACTTGCCTAACAATTAACCTAATCAGATGTGGAGTTACCACAATACAACAGTTCTCAACCTTTTTCTTTCCACTCGCGTCCCTGTGCCATTGGTGCTCTGTGATTAGTAAGGGATTGCTTAAGGTGGTCTGTGGGTGGGAAGAAAAAGTTTGAAGACCACGGCTTTAATCATCCCTCATTGACTCGTCATGTGCACGGTTTCAGAACGCTAAAGGAAATGGGCCAATGACAATGACAATGAAAGAGTTTATCCAAAACTATTATTAAACATTTATTTTAATAAGAAAGTTTAACATTACATATGTTGAAAGAAGAGAAAACATGCAGATGTTGTTGAAAATTTTCAATAAATATTTAGTTCAGCCCTCGACTTAGTCCAAGTTTTTAATTTTGGCCCTCCGTGAATTTGAGTTTGACACCCTTGGATTAAACAGACAAACCATCTGGTCTGAAGCAGTGGGTGACTACAAGAGAAATTTGCCTACCTTAGGCCTAAAGGAAGAACATGGATAAAAGAATTCTATGGCTTTAATTACCTGTTCCTTTTCTCCACTTCATTCACAAGTTCATCAGTTGAAAACTGACCACGGACTACAGTGATGAGGTTTTTTATAACTTCTTCAGAGCAATCTACATCGAGTAGTCCACCTACCACCACTGGTAGCCTGCTTGGATTCACCTGCACACAATGGAGAGTTGACAATGAATTTGCCACAAAAAAACATGGTGTATCAATTGGTGTTCATTTGTGACTGTCTCAGCCCATTACTCCTAAATGTACAGGTGTTTATTTAACACTTCAGCATTGCAATGCAAATTCTGTAAGTTGACAAAGATCAGGGAAATTGAAATATTAGCCAAAATGGCTTGAAGTTTGTGACCAAAAAAATCCCAGATTTCATGAGGTAATTCATCATGCCTTTTACAGAGTCAAAAGACTGAAGGCCTTATGACATAGAGTGCTTGTGCTAGGAGTTTTAAAACCAATTAGTTGGATCTTTGACCCCCACAACCCACTCTACAGCAGTGAAATACAGCAAAGATCCATCAATTTCAAAAAATAATTGATCCTAATGTGTACACAGCAGATTGCAACTGTCCATATGGCAGCTGTTTAAAATGGATAGGTTTACTCATTCCACTCACCTTCTGAACATAGATCTCAATGTATTTCTGTAGGTTGTTGCGATACAAGTACAGAACCAGGTCATGAACAAAATCAAATCGATCACAGACAATGATCAGTGGGAGCTGATCCGTCAACTTGGCTTCCTGTATGCAAAGAAAAATTATATACGCTGGGCTTATGAAAAAGGCAAAAGTTAAATTTCATTGATTTGCAGTCTCTCATGCCTTCAACTGCAGAACCCAAATCAAAGATGGGAGATGGTGGAAATTCAGAACAAAATGCTGGGAACCCTCCAGTCAGGCAGCAGTGGAATAAACATAACATTTATTCAAGTAGCATTGAAGGGTTTTTGGCTGAAAGAAAAATTAAAATTTCAGGTCAATCTGACAGGTTACGAGCATTTCTGATGTATTGAAAATAAAGACATTATGCTATTAATCTAAGTGATCTTAAACATCTGCAACGATAATGAAAGGATGAATAATATCCATCTATATAATATTGAACTACTTATCCAGTACTAAGTGGAAATTTACACAAAAATTGAACCATTCATCCAAGGGGCCTTTACAACAGGGGTCTCAAGCTTGGGGCCCGCGGGACGATAGTTTGTGGCCCCGCCTTAATATGAAAGTTTAATGTTAGTGGATACGGTTTGCACACAATGATATGATTGGCATTTTTCAGTGTTGTGTGCGGAGCTGAACGAACCTACCAATCACGGTGGGGTATATTGCTCTCGGGGGCGGGACATCGGCTGGGCTTATTGCGAATATAAGCATATTTTTGTGCATTTTCTATTTGTCATTATATGCACGCGGCACATGCGCAATTTCCGTGGCCGCTCCCGCTTCACGCGCTTCGGCGTCCAGTCTGAACCCGGAAGTTGTTGCTCAGCGGGACAGAGAAAGAAGCGGAAAAGACGCATCAGCTAAACATTGACCTGCAGTGCAACTCTGAACTCAAAACCAAGTTCAAGGGAGGTGAATGGAAAAGCAGACAAGCTTGGGCAATTTTTGAGAGAATTGCCCCCCAGCTTCCCTGAGCTTTCCCGAATGTTCAAGCAGACCCTGTGTCTTTTTGGGAGCACATACTTGTGCGAAAAGCTCTTCTCTACCTTGAACTTCAATAAGTCCAAGTACAGGTCCAGACTTACTGACGAGCATCTTCAAGCCCTACTGAGGGTCTCAACGGCCTCCTCCCTTAAGCCAAATGTGGCTCGGCTATGTGAGAGGAAGCGCTGCCAGATCTCTAGCAGTAAGAAGTCGGCAGAAGAAGACAAGTTCATAACAGTTTATGTTCCATTCATGTTCAGAAAGTTAAAGGTTAAAGAACTGTTAATACAGACATTTGAATCTGAATAATAATAATTACATTTCTCCAATCAGCAACTATGTGGTTTCTTCAGTCTTCTATATCTGCTGTATTATTATTTTCATTATTATTATTTTCATTTTTTTAAATTTATTACTGATTGATTTTATTTTTTTTCTTATGAATTGTTAATTAATGTATCTTTTCATCTTATTCTGTGTTAAAAAATAAAAATAAAGACATTTGATAGCATTGGAATGTTTTTGTAAGAGCTTCTTTTGTGGAAAACCTGATGTGGCCCAGCCTCACCCAGACTCTACCTCCAGCGACCCCCAGGTAAATTGAGTTTGAGACCCCGGCTTTACAAGAACAAGCCAATGAAAAGTCAGAATAATCATTTTATCCAGATTTATTTGCAGTGATCTCCAGCAACAAACACTGAACATACAAAATTCAAGTATTAGCTCTGGAAAAAAATGTGGGTTAAAACCATCTGGCTATAGGCATTCACTTTAAAAAGGATTTACAACCCCAATAACATGGGCTCAGATCTCATTAACTATGCATCTTTTACTTTGATGAACTCTGGTACAATCCAACTGAGTACAAGCTGAAATCAGGGGTTGGTAGCAGTAAATTAACTGAATTATACAGAACAAATTGAGCATTCAGAGGACTCTTGTGGAGGTTCTTCCACAAGTGCTGCACGTCACCCCAAAAGATGCTGCCAATACATACTCTCAGTTCTACACTTAAGGAGTAGTCAAGTTCCAAAGTCCAAAACATGATTAAGCAATGTACTTTTCAGATTTTTGAATGTGTGAAGCAATAGCAACAAATATCTTGCAAATACCTTCAAGAAGTTCTTCACACGCTCCGAATCATAACAGTTGCTCTCACGACATATACGTTCAACTTCCTTAATCTGCCCAGTTTTACAGGCTGCCTGGATGTACTTGAAGTGAACATCTGGTTCTTGGCTGAAATTCACAATGGATCCAAGGAAATAAAATAGCCCTAAATGGGAAGGCAAGTGCATTGAGGGACAATTGTCTTAAACCACATCTCCATTGCAGAACAATGATAGAAAGTTCATGTAGAATAGCATCAAGTTTGAAATGCAAGTCAATGCCAGAAACTACTTCAACTAATGGACTTCATGACAAATATACCTATCCAATAGCAAACCAGTGATGAGATAATCTCAATGTTAAATGAGGACACAGAAGATTGCAGATCTGGAGGAACTCAGTAGGTGAAGCAGCATCATTGAAGAATGTTTGATATTTGGGGTCAAGGTCAAAACACAGACCTCAAAGGATTTCAACCCAAAACCAACCATTCTTTTTCTCCCATTGATGAGGCTTGATCTGCCGAGTTCCTCCAGCAGATTGTTTCATTTTAATTTAAACACATCGCCTATAACTTGGTACAAAGTAATACCTTTTAAAAAAAAAAATCAATCAAATTGTACCAAGAGGAAAGCACAGCTCACATCAAGTGATGTCAAAAAATTATTTTGATGTCATTTGCTTTAAATGACAGCCCAGGCCTCTAAATGCATGGGCTATTTGTGCTGGCTTACATACAAATCCCTCATTGAGACCCAAAGAAGTTTATTTCCCCACCACTAGTAGCTCAGTCCACTAATGCCCGTCCTGTAACTATCTTTGTCAACTTTGCATGGCATAGACACTTGGTCCTCAGTACTAATGGTCACACAGAACATTTACACTACCTATTAAAAACAACTAAATTAACTTTTCATGTAGCAACTATATTATTAAAACTTCTGAACATAATTGTGAAACTGGAAAAAATATCTGACTGTACTTAGCAACTCCCTTAAATTTTTGGGCCATTAAAAATCAGTTTAAAAAGATACAATTGAAAACCAAGAATGAAAAGACCAACTTGGAATAAAAGCAGATTGAAGAAAATGTGCTGGTCAGCTGAAAAACTCAGGACCACTGATTATTCAAAATAGCCTTTTCAAAATTATTTTTAAATCACAATTGCTTTTTAAAAAAGTTTCCAAATTACATATTGGAACAGTGTAATTCAATCTTCAAAATAACAAAAGTGCACAATGTTTAAGCGCCAACTTCATATAATGGAACACTAGCCACCAAAATTACAATAAAAAACCAGTCCACGCAGAAACAGCCCTCAAATTATGCAAAGAAAAAAAAAATCAAAATAGCCAAAAAGGTAAACCATAAAATCTTGTACTGAAAAAGCTTACCTTCATAACTTTTGAAGGACTCAAAAAGTTCTACCAACAACTGTGTGCCAAGCTGCTCATGGTATTTTGATGCTACTTGCACACAGAGCTGCAGATTCTGGCGGATATTTGCTGATAACATGGCACGCAAGCACTCAAGAGAATCTTCTACTGATAGTGCACCAAAGTAGTTCACAAGCCACTAGAAGGGAGAAAAACAATTAAACAGATTACTATGAAGTGGACAACAAGTGAAATAAAAACGTGACAGGAAAGCAGCCATTCAATTCTTCATGCATCAAGTTATTTAGGTTCTTCCTGCCTTCCATTGCTCAATGTTGTGGCTGTGGCATTTCTATTCCAACACCCTCAGGAAAGAATTTTGTACCCTCCATACTTTCCCCAACCCACACTGGTAAAAGGGTCAGATAAGAATTGCCTCAACTGATTTCTCTCTTTGCAGAGATCTCGACATGGGTTCCTTGAGGAACTAGTCTTGATCTCTATTCCAAGATAAATGGAAATCTCCACTATTTTTCAGTCATGGAAACATGATTGTAGATCTCAATCTCAAGTGCTATCACATCTTTTATTGTACTAACCACTGTACTAATTATTAACGTAACCAATGCAGAAACATGAAAATCCCAACATAGCTGTGCAATTTAACTTCAGTTAATCAATCTATAACTACAAACATTTGGTTTGAGAAAGTGTCCCATCCCAGCCTTGTCTGGCATTCAATTATTTGATGACTTTGATTTGATGCCCTTTAGAATGCCAGGAATAATGAAATCAAACACATTGCTTCCAATTCATGACCAACTGGGATCCAAATTGAGACAGCTGCTCAACAGACCAGTCAAGCAATAGTCTGATAAGGCATGATAATTCTGTGGAATTATGTCAGACTCACAGATGGCAATAGATTAACAAACAAGAGGAAGAGGACCTGAGGATGGTCAGCATTTAACCCCAGGACACACGTTTCAACATGGGGAAAACAAAGGACCATCGCCTTCCCAAGATCGTATTATATGGCGAGCTCTCCACTGGCCACCGTGACAGAGGTGCACCAAAGAAAAGGTACAAGGACTGCCTAAAGAAATCTCTTGGTGCCTGCCACATTGACCACCACCAGTGGGCTGATAACGCCTCAAACCGTGCATCTTGGCGCCTCACAGTTTGGCGGGCAGCAGCCTCCTTTGAAGAAGACCGCAGAGCCCACCTCACTGACAAAAGGCAAAGGAGGAAAAACCCAACACCCAACCCCAACCAACCAATTTTCCCTTGCAACCGCTGCAATCGTGTCTGCCTGTCCCGCATCGGACTGGTCAGCCACAAACGAGCCTGCAGCTGACGTGGACTTTTTACCCCCTCCATAAATCTTCGTCCGCGAAGCCAAGCCAAAGAAAAAAGAACCTCCCAAATTGGTACTTCATGTTGAATAAAACCTTGGTATCTTACCACTAAGACTCCAATGGACTGAGTCATGACAGCAACCATTTTCCTGGAAAGAGAATACATTTTATTTAGCGCACTTTCAACACTTACCTCCGGGTTTAGAAGATGAGTGTGGACAACAGCTCGTTTAATATCATACAGATCTGAATAATGCTCCAAAGCTCTCTGTAGTAAGCCTGCTTTTTCACACAACTGGGCAATATGGGCTCGATCATAGTGAGTGAACATTTGATTCCCAAGGATTGCATCAGCAACCTGAGAAAAAAAAATCCTATTAAGTCAAATTAAATATTTACGTACAAATCCTATTAAGCATTCAGAAGATAAAATGGACCAGATTTGCAAGATGCAGAAATAATAAAGTAAAATCAGTCAGCACATTACAGTATATACACAGAGTCAAATCTAGATCTAGAAAAGCTGCTGAACTAGTATAAAAGTATTCAAGTAAATCTAGCTTCCAGTTATTGGATAACATACAAACTTATTCAAGATGCAACAAAAATTAAACATTATGATTCAAGTCTTCATTGCAAAAGCTATCATACAGCAAGAATTCCCTAATTTATTAAAAAATTGTAACTGAAAGCTTAAGTGAAACCCAGAAGCTCATACATGACAATTCCAGATGGCATTGCAGCAGAACATGGGAAAATTGAAGAAGTGAGCTTCCATTATAATACCATGGGAGAATTAAGAAAGCTCCACATCCTGATTCAACAAAGTGACATTTGCTTCTCTTTGGTTTAGCTGGACTCAAGTTTAGTGCTCAAAATTCATTATAGCTGCATTATTGCAAGCATTATTTTGTTTTGAAGCTACCATCATTCACCATTGATCTTCCACATTTCAGTGGGTACAAACTAATGTACTAAATGAATGGGCCATGAAATTTTTGGTGCAATTCCTACAAAGACCAATCTGGTCATGAATTGACAATTATTTCTGGATTAGATTTGCATTCAAGAGAACTACTTTTATTCACTAATTGTACCCAATTCTGGAATTCTTAACCCACCAACACCATAAGCGCACCACCACATGGAGTGAAAACAACACTATATCAGCGACAGTTAAGGATGTACAAATAGGCAAAGCCCACATTTTGTAAACTGTTTTAATTTCATACCTAGTTTTTAAAAAAACCCTTAAACCCTCCCTTTCAAGTGGAAAGGGAAAGCCAATTTTTAAGACAGTAACTACAGCATTAAACAGAATTAAAAACAGCTAAATGACCTTGGAAAATCTTATCCTATCTAACCTGAAATCACAAATGGTGATCTGAAGGACACTCTTCTAATACCAAAGAAATAACTAGTACTGCATTTCTAACAATCACGAAACAAAAGAACCAACATTATAGACTATATTAGTAGCACAAAACTGGCTAGTTGATACATGACCCACCTGTGGTGCATGGATCAAATTCATTTCAAGTAGGCGAGTCTGCAAGTGACCTTCAGATGGTCTATTATTCTTCAGAGCATCCAGAAGGAAAGAAGTACACTGCTGGATCAGGTTATTCTCCATAAAAACATCCACAATCTGCAAGAGACCACAAAGCAATAGTCTGAAAAAACTTACTCTATGACATGCCAGCACTTAACAAATACAAATTAAGTTGTTCCTGATTGGATTTTGGATTTGTAAAGTTAATTGATTGAAGTTGGAACAAACATTTGGTTGGAATCCAAAAGGGTCCCACTCTGAATCAGTAAGAACTGATAACTTTAGGCAAGAGATCTGATTTGAAAAAAATCAACTGGACTGTGTTGATATCTTCCACAAATTAGAGACCCCAATGACATTAATGATTAGTCCAACCTCAAGGAAATTATTTGACACTCTGGCTCAGAATTACATGTTTGGAATTCACTGCCTCTGTGGAGAATGTTAATTTAGGAGTACAAAAGCAAAACAGTTTTATGCACAGCAAGGGAGCAAAGGTTACAAGAATGGAGAGGATGCAATTTAAAAGTTCAATAATGGCGCAGCAGGCTCAACTGCTGTGTCAGGGTTCTTTTAAACTCAAAAGCCTTCATGATCTTTCTTTAAAGATGTACATAACATTCTATAATCACCTATATGGTGAATTTGAAGTCATCACTATTCCTGAGTCACTTCTATTTGTACAGTGCTATTACAAACCTGTCTGAACCGTTGTATTAGCAATTAAACTGATGAAAAAGTTACCTGGATAAAAAGCAATAAAGTTTCAAATGCAACTTCCAATATTCCAAAAGCTTACAGAAACAAAGTCTGCAGAGAAGTCACACATTTAAGCCAAACCCTTGCTGATTAAGTAATAAAGGTTAAGTGGCTATTGTTGGTAAAGACTGAAAGAATCAATTTCTACTCCATCTCACCCCTTACTTTTTCAAACCAGGATATTCCTCCACCACTCTCCATTAACCAGACACCATCTCAACAGCACGCAACTAATATTCCAAATTTTATCCTCAATGCATATTCTCACGTGATAATCTCAGAAGCGACACCAACAGATCAGGTTTCAGATACAGAACAGAAGGAGGGACTTACCTGACTGATATTAGCCAATGGTTCATCATCCTGGACAAGCATTTGTGCAAACTGAAGACCTTGGTCTGGATTCACCCGCATAACATTTCTCAGTAGGAAGATCCAGTCTGGAGTGTAACCAACCTGTTAACACATTGATACAAGTTCTGACTTGGTGTAAATGTTTCATGACCAAGTAATTTCCCCACAACGAAATACCAATGTTTTGACAGTCTGACATCATATAATAGATGAGATTGCACAATACAGTAAAACCCTGGTATCCAGCATCTATGGGGATTGGTAAACACTGGATGAGTGAATTTTCCAGTTGCTGGAGATTTACTCCTTATGATGCCCAACCTGCATTGAGAATAAACAGTCTAAAAGACAAAAATACTATGCTGTACTTGCAATGAACAAACTTCACTTGCATGACTATATAAGCTTTAAAGCATTTTACTTTATTTTCAGTTACATTCTTTGAAAACCTTTAACCTGCTGCTGCATTTGCAGGTTCCTCCTCTCCAAGGAGCCACACAAAAGACAAAGAGTATAATTAACCCTTCTCTGCCCTCCCACTCCCAAGTTTACAGATAAAGCCTCTGACTGGGGTAACTCTTACTAAGCAGGGAAAAGGAGACATTTTAAGAATCACCCCAAAGGCAAACGGCATCAACCAGCTCGTCATCCTGGGTGACGCCACTTTATTCAAACAAAAAATATTCAAACAGCTGCTATGAGCAAAGTATGACCAAGGTACTTTGCTGGCTGAATATTTGCTCCCATCTTCACTAAAGGTTCGTGTTACAATTGTAAATTTGTGGTTTTTAAAACCTATTTCATTATCATAATTAATTTAAAAATTTAAACTATTTTCCTTGATTTTTTCACCAGTTGCATGAATTCTGGACACCAGGAATTTTACTGTATTTTGTGCAAGGAGAGAAACAAATTGCATGCAAAAATCCTTAGAAGACAGATGCCAGAACACAACTAGGAAAGTTTTGGTGTACTAAAAATCAAACAGACAATTTCCAAAGAAATAGTCCAGAAACATACCTTTTTTGCATAAAGTACAATTTTCTGAAATTGTCCAGTCTCCGCAAAACATTGTATTACTTTATTTGGCACACTGGCTCGTAGATAGACACTTAAAGCAAGTGTAGGATCAGCTGTCTTCACCAAGTCCCCAAGTTCCTCTGAACACTCAAGCTACACAATTAAAATACAACAGCAACACTGAGCATTTTATCAACATGTAGTTTTGAAGGCACTGTACAAATAATCAAAGCTGCAATGATATTGAATTTTATAATGTTGAGACAATAATCTAAATGCTTTGCATTATCCCAAAGTTCATAGTAAACGTTGTCATACCCACACTCCTGTTCGGCTCCGAATCATGGGTCCTCTACCGGCACCACCTACGGCTCCTAGAACGCTTCCACCAGCGTTGTCTCCGCTCCATCCTCAACATCCATTGGAGCGCTTACATCCCTAACGTCGAAGTACTCGAGATGGCAGAGGTCGACAGCATCGAGTCCACGCTGCTGAAGATCCAGCTGCGCTGGATGGGTCACGTCTCCAGAATGGAGGACCATCGCCTTCCCAAGATCGTGTTATATGGCGAGCTCTCCACTGGCCACCGTGACAGAGGTGCACCAAAGAAAAGGTACAAGGACTGCCTAAAGAAATCTCTTGGTGCCTGCCACATTGACCACCGCCAGTGGGCTGATATCGCCTCAAACCGTGCATCTTGGCGCCTCACAGTTTGGCGGGCAGCAACCTCCTTTGAAGAAGACCGCAGAGCCTACCTCACTGACAAAAGGCAGAGGAGGAAAAACCCAACACCCAACCCCAACCCACCAATTTTCCCCTGCAACCGCTGCAATCGTGTCTGCCTGTCCCGCATCGGACTTGTCAGCCACAAACGAGCCTGCAGCTGACGTGGACTTTTAACCCCCTCCATAAATCTTCGTCCGCGAAGCCAAGCCAAAGAAGAAGTAAACGAAATACAGTATTTGATGGCAAACAAGGCCCCCACCCCATTTTAAGAAAAATTTGTTTTAGTGTATTTGCAAGTACCCAGTAAGTTGGCGAACAGGTTCCTCCTGCAAGGACCTTTGCAAATAATGTGTCTTTATTCACATAGAAAACCTTCCAGTCTTGCATGGCTGAGATGGTGAAGCCTCCTTGCACACATGCAACATGTTCTCCTGCCTGCTGATGCTCAGGTTGCTTCCCTCCAACCATGCAAATGCAGGCACTCCAGGGCCTACGGGCATGCAAGGGCAGGAGAGAAAGAAGTCAGTCACCAGGGTCCACCACCATGGGGAGCAGATGATTGATCGCTTGCTTTGAGGAGAGTCCCTGTGCCTCAGTGGTCAGGCTCCACACTGAGCCTTCATTTGATGAGCATGCCCCCCTGAGTAAATCGTATGAGGCACGTGGCTGGCACTAAGAGAGCGGCTGTCAAGCATCTGCCCCTCATTCAATTTGCTCGGGGGGGGGTCATGCTCAAACAAAGGCTCAGCGTGGAAGCTGATCGTCGAGGCCTAGTATTCTCCTCAGAGCAAGCGATTGATCCTTCTATCAGTGTGTACTACAAACACGGCCATTGTCCTGCTGGTGGGGCTGCTGTGGTCGGCCTTCTCATGGGGATTGGGGGTGGGGGGGGGAGGGGGGAGGAAAAAAGCGCAAAAGTAGCTCCAGAAAGCATGGGCTACCTGAGGGAAGGTGATCTATGAAGATGTGGGCCCATTTCCTAGACAGTTGCAGCACTTCCGTGGGCTTCTTGAAGCTGGTCAAGTAGTTTGAGCACTTTGTATTTTTGTGCCCAAAATGGCAGCACCAAAATGTCACCTTTGTGTATAAGAGCCAGGGTAGTTTTTGAGGCAAAAATAAGAGGGGGAGGGGAGTCCTAGATGCCTTAAAATACAGTACCTTGTCTTCCTTTAGCCATTTCTCCAGGAGTTGCTTGCGGCCTTGTTGTAAGACAGGTCGACAAAGTTCCAGGGATTCGTATTTGTTAAGTTGTCCCTGATCAAGGAGGATTCCAAAATACTGAAGGAGGGGCGAAGCTTGCCCTGGCTGGGCTGCAACAGTCTGGAATTTTCGAATGGTGTCTGGAGTCCGCAAGATGCCCTAATAATTGAACACAAATGGTCACCAACTTAGCAGCATGCATATATCATTTTCAATATAGTTCATGTTATAGCTTATTACAAGACAATTTAATAATCCATAGAATTTTTAAAAATTGTTCCTTTAATGTAGATTAGATCTTTAAATTAATTCTAAAGGATTTATACACCAACTTCAATACAATGGAATAAATTAGTTAAACAAATATGACAATTGACATATTGATGGACTGATTTTTCACTATAGCTTTACACGTGGTCCCTATTTATGACTTGTATAACTTATGATCATCCACAAGAGAAAATAAACTACAAATTTAAAAAATATGTAAATACTTAAAGATGTGCATCAGGTCCAAAAGAGCCAGGAATTGTTTATTTTGACACACCAACATGGCCGTGGCCAGGATGGCACTGAGACACCACTGCTGCCAAATGTGTTCTATTTTCAGGACATGAAGATGTTGAAGGTGGGGGAGGCGAGCGCAGGCCCAAAGTAATATGTCTGACTTTCAAGATCCGACCAATCAGTCAGAAAAGAAATCGGACGCATGACATGGATCACCTGTGCTGCCTACAGATTTTACAACTAGGTAGAACAAATCCCAATGAGAATCCACTCACTTATGCAAACAATTATGACAAAGCCATCAAATCAGCTCCTAAGGACTCTTACAAACAGCCATACCACCCCTCTGCCTATTTTCTCTTTTGATATACAGTGTATCCTTGGACATTAAGCTCCCAATTACATCTATCCTTTGGCCATGACTCATTGATGGTCACAACATCAAATCTGCCAATCTGTAGTTGGGCAAGTGTGGGGAAAGGATTTATAAAAAGAGGAACAGAGGATTTGGGGCCTGAAGGTAGTTGAGACAGTATTGAAAGTCATTAAGGATTAAAACAAGGATGAGAATCCCAAGATCTAAACCTTAAGATGTCAGAAGGTGGGTTCAAGTGAATTTGATTTCAGGCTTCGATAGTTCTAGACACAACTTCAAGACCATTAGACATAGGAGTGGAAATAGGCAGATCACACCATGAGTTGATCCATTCTCTCACTCAGCCCTACTCCCTGGTACCTTCTCCCAATAACCTTGATGCCCTGGCTAATTGAGAACCTATCAATCTCTGCCTTACCTACACCCAATGACTTGGCCTCAACAAAAATTCAAATTATTGTCAGAGTACATACATGACATCACATACAAACCCAAGATTATTTTTCCTGCAAACCAGGCATTTCTACTTATTGAGTTTGCACAAAAAATGTATCCAAAAAGAAATGCAAACTACCATCAGACTCAACAACAAATTTAATTAGGGATTTATTTAAGTAATCTTACTTTTGCACTGATGTTTTTTTTTTTAAATCTATCGCCATTTACTTTTTTCCTACTGCCAAGTGGCAATTCTGCCTCGCCCACAGAAAAAAGAATCTCAAGGTTGTATGTGATGTCATGTATGTACTGACAATAAATCTGAAATAAAGAACTGTAAATAAACTGATTGTGCAGATACTGAAAAAAGTATTCAGTAATAATGTCCAAGAGTCCTTAAACAAGCCCCTGATTGAATGTTGTTTAGGAGTTTGATGATGGAGGGATAGCAACTGTTTCTGAACCTGGTGGTATAAGCTCTGTAGCACATATACCTCTCTCCCAATGGCAGCAGCAGCAAGAACAGAGAACATCTTGGGTGGTGTGAAACCATATAGATTTTCCTCAATGGTGGATAAAGTTTTGCCTGTGATGCACATGGCTGTGTGCACTTCCCTCCGCAGGGCTTTGCACGCAAAGATATTGGTGCCTCTAATCCAGACCTGATGCAGCCAGTCAACACTTTTCCACTATTTACCTGTAGAAGTTTGCCAAGGCTTCCAATGTCATAGTTGCCCTGATTCAAGCCTCAGAAGGGAAGGGTAAAGAGGTAGAGTAATCATCAAAGAGGACTTGATAGCCAGGGGAAACTATGAGAGATGCAAAAGAGACCCCAGGATAGTGTGTTGACTCCCTAGTGCTCTGGTCCAGGATATCTCAGTAGCTGCAGAATATGCTTAAGAGGGAGGTTGATTAGCCAGATGTCATGGTACATATTGCTGCCAATAACATAGGCAGGAGTGGGGTAGAGGTCAAGAGGTCCTACAAAGCAAGTTTAGGAAAAAGGCTGAAGAGCAGGACCTTCAAGGTGGCAATCTTTGATCACTTCTGGTGTCACAAACTAGGGAAAGTCAGAACAGGAAGATGGTGCAGAAAAATGTGTTGCTGAAGAGATGGTGCAGAGTTTAAAGTTCTTGGATCATTAGAATCTTTTCTGGGGAAGGAGTGACATGTACAAGTGGGACAGTTTGTACCTGAACTTGAGGGCAACCAATATCCTGTTAGAGAGATGTGCTTGGTGGGGAGATTTCAACTCAATTTACAGGGCAGTATGAACCAAAGTAAAGAAGCAGAGGAAGTAGTTGGCACACAAGCAGGGATAGCTTGTAGGGAGTTTGTCTGGAAGATCAGGCTGAGAGGGCAAAAACTGCCATCAATAGGATGTGACAAAGCAACAATGTCAGTCAAAAAAGGTGACAAATACAGGCAAGTTGATGAGCACCTGTTCCTACTGTATACTTCTCTCTTCTTCCCAACTAGATCTCCAATATCCCTTGAAAACCAAGGTTCCCTATGCCTGCTAACCTTGCTTTTAATCCTGACAGAAAAACTCTGTACTCTCAAAATGTCACCTTTGAAGATCCTCCACCTACCTCACACATGCTTGCCTGAAAAGAACTTATCCCATTCCACACAATCTAGATGCTTTCTCATTTCCTCAAAATTGGCCTTTCTCCAATTTAGAATCTCAACCCGAGGCTCAGACCTATCCTTTTCCATAATTAACTTGAAACTAATGGCATTACAATCACTGGACCCAAAATGTTCCCCTACACATACCTCTGACACCTGTCCTGTCTTGTTCCCCAATAGGAGATCCAGTATTGTATTCTCTCTAGTTAGTACCTCTCTGAACACATGTGGAAAAATTCCAAACCATCCAGATCTTTTACAGTATAGGAGCCCCAGTCAATATGCAGAATGTTAAAATCCACTGTCACAACCTTGTTTCCTAATGAGCTGACATTGGAGAAGGTTCAGAGGAAGTTCACAAGGATGATTCTAGGAATGAAAGGACTATCATACAAGGAGCATTTGACAGCTCTTGATCAGATTCACCACCCTCTGGCTAAAGAATTTTCTCCACATCTGTTCTAAATGGACATCCTTCCATTTACTACTCTGTCCATGCCTTTCAACATTCAAAATGTTTCAATGAGATCCCACCTCTCTCAAATTCCAACTCATATGGGCCAAGGTACTAATGGATTTAATTGTAGCAAATTATGCTGGGTGGATGGCCAATAGGAAAGCAATACTTTAGTTACTTTTGACAATTACCACCCCCCCCAAACAAAAAGAGCAAATCAAATTTTGATGGACAAATAGTTTAGCAAATAGACTGAAAACAAAAAAGTAATTGAGCAATGGGAGGCACAAGTTCAAGGCACCTACAAAAAGCGTGGAACTGCCATTTTTATAATAAGAGCGTTGAAGTTTACGTAAAGGTTAATGTTAAACATCAGGAAATTAATACAGCACAAAGTCTACAAGAATGTACAGAAAATTGGAGCAAAATTAAAATGGGAATTTAAGAAAACATTGGTAAATTAAAGAAAATACAAAACTTTAAGAACAAAGCAGAATAAGGAATATTGGGCATTGGGATCAAAGAGGTTGGTTTATGGGATGAAGAAGCCAGCAAAAGTATGAATAAATTTTTGTAGCTGCCACAGAATTAGAAAATACTGGACATGACAGAAGGTTTAAGGGATCTGGCGTCTTTTAAAATTAATACTGTCAAGATTAAATTTTCTTTTCAAATGCTAAAAGAGGAAACTGTAAAGACTGACCATTCTTCTATCATTCCTACCTATCAGAGGGTGCAGAAGATTGAACGACTACTAATGATATATTGTTTAAAATGTGTAATGGAAGTAGACAAAATAGACAGAGGAACAGAGGAGGGAAATTAAAGTGGTGGTCTCTTGTAGGGAAGAATGCAGAGGAAAGGATGCAGAGGAAATTTCAGTTATAAAACATGGCAGATATTCAAATATCAAGTTATGAATATTATAATAGTTCCTTTAAGTACAAACTGCTCCAAAAGATCAATTGAAAAAAGTGACCCAAAAGGGAACCAACATCTAAAATACATTTTAAACAAATCATAATGGCAATTTTTGTACACTGTAACTCTAACAAGTCTGAAGAAGTCCACCTTCATAATGAGCTCACTTTAGGGACTGATGCGCACGAATCAGGACATACCTTTGGTGCAGATGCAGCTACTTTAGCAGCTTCAGCATAGCTTCCTTGCGCAAACAAGGTATTGAACTTCCTTGCAAAGAGCTCCTCAGCACCAGCAAGGTTACTTCTTACAGCCAAACGCAAAGCCAAGTCAGGGTTTTGGAGCACATTAGTTGTATAATTAACAATGTTTTCTTCTTCCACACAGACAGAAAGGACCTGCAGGGGAAAAAATTTGCTGAATTAAGCCAAACAATCAGCATAAAGATAAATTATAAAGTAAATGCTCCATCATTGTCATGTAACACTTAGAATAACATAAATGAAATTCTATAACTTTGTTTACCACAAGTCCAAAAACTTGACTATTACAGGACATTAGTTGGACAAAGGGCAGGATGGCAGCAAGATGCAGCAACACCAGACTTAAAAGAATGAAACATCCCACATGTAAAATCTCCTGCGTATCATAAAATCAAGGCTCCTCTGTAAATGAGGACCATACCGAAGAATCACTGAAATTTAATGAATTTCTGGAGGGTTGCTCAACTGCCTATATCCAGAGTCAATGTTTCAGGAATAAAATGTGAATGCACTTGCAAGCTAAACATTCAGGAGTAATTGTGAACCAACGTTGGCTTTCAAAAAAAAAAAAAAAAAACAGCTTCTTCAATTCCATTGAAGATAAATGTTTTAAAACCAACTGCAATAGATGTAATACCTGTCCTTTTTTATTGACTCCAATAATGCCAGATGTAGGTTCATGGGGAGCAGTCACAAAAATGGTCTCAGCACTAATGCGGTTCATGTAGATACAAACACCAGACTCCAAGTCATACAAGTGGATGTAGCCATATTTTGTAATCAGATATATAACACCATATTTAGCTCCAATCTGCCAAAAAAAAAACAGACCCTTAGCAAGATGCACAAATTTCAAGGATATTAATAATTTAACAGGATAGAGAAGTGGTAAGAATTATGACAAAAAATCCTTTAAAATCATGAGCTTGCAACAGATGAGAACACCCCCAAACTTCTTTGGCCAAAGATTTCAATTTTTTGCTTTGGTATAGATTGAACTATTTTATTGTAGTAAACATCACATTGGATACTAGTGTGCTGTTTATTATTTGTAGAGGAGCAAAAAAGTCATAGGACCTTCCTCCTCCTCTTTTCTCCCCCCCTCCACCAATAGCATGAAGCATTGCTGGAAAGGCCTGCATTTATTACAGTAGAATGCACATTATCCAGAATTCAAGCAACCAGAAACTCAAATAGCCAGCATAAACAACTAGAGGAAACAAACAAATAAAATCAGATAAGAGTGGGTGGATGGACCCCGTGGGGAAGCGCTGAGACTTGTTGGACATGTACAGGTTTGCCCCTGCTGAACAAGCAATGCCCCTCAATGTGTGCATTTGTTTCAGGGTCGCCACTTGCATGGTGAGCCGGGTTGCCAACACGAGGAAGGTGTACCGAGGGCTTGACTGGGCCACTTATGTGGAGGTGAGCCAGGTTGTCAACGAAGGCGGTGGAACAATGCATCTAGGGGCTAAATGAGACACTTGCGAGCTAGGTTGTCAGTACGAGGAAGGCAGTAGAGTGCGCTTAGGGCTTGTCAGATGCTCCAATTGGAGCTAGCAGGATTGGGATAGGATTTGGAGGGGGTGAGGGAAGATCAAGGGGATTCAATCGCAAGGGGATTCAATCGCAAGGGGATTCAATCGCAAGGGGATTCAATCGCAAGGGGATTCAATCGCAAGGGGATTCAATCGCAAGGGGATTCAATCGCAAGGGGATTCAATCGCAAGGGGATTCAATCGCAAGGGGATTCAATCGCAAGGGGATTCAATCGCAAGGGGATTCAATCGCAAGGGGATTCAATCGCAAGGGGATTCAATCGCAAGGGGATTCAATCGCAAGGGGATTCAATCGCAAGGGGATTCAATCGCAAGGGGATTCAATCGCAAGGGGATTCAATCGCAAGGGGATTCAATCGCAAGGGGATTCAATCGCAAGGGGATTCAATCGCAAGGGGATTCAATCGCAAGGGGATTCAATCGCAAGGGGATTCAATCGCAAGGGGATTCAATCGCAAGGGGATTCAATCGCAAGGGGATTCAATCGCAAGGGGATTCAATCGCAAGGGGATTCAATCGCAAGGGGATTCAATCGCAAGGGGATTCAATCGCAAGGGGATTCAATCGCAAGGGGATTCAATCGCAAGGGGATTCAATCGCAAGGGGATTCAATCGCAAGGGGATTCAATCGCAAGGGGATTCAATCGCAAGGGGATTCAATCGCAAGGGGATTCAATCGCAAGGGGATTCAATCGCAAGGGGATTCAATCGCAAGGGGATTCAATCGCAAGGGGATTCAATCGCAAGGGGATTCAATCGCAAGGGGATTCAATCGCAAGGGGATTCAATCGCAAGGGGATTCAATCGCAAGGGGATTCAATCGCAAGGGGATTCAATCGCAAGGGGATTCAATCGCAAGGGGATTCAATCGCAAGGGGATTCAATCGCAAGGGGATTCAATCGCAAGGGGATTCAATCGCAAGGGGATTCAATCGCAAGGGGATTCAATCGCAAGGGGATTCAATCGCAAGGGGATTCAATCGCAAGGGGATTCAATCGCAAGGGGATTCAATCGCAAGGGGATTCAATCGCAAGGGGATTCAATCGCAAGGGGATTCAATCGCAAGGGGATTCAATCGCAAGGGGATTCAATCGCAAGGGGATTCAATCGCAAGGGGATTCAATCGCAAGGGGATTCAATCGCAAGGGGATTCAATCGCAAGGGGATTCAATCGCAAGGGGATTCAATCGCAAGGGGATTCAATCGCAAGGGGATTCAATCGCAAGGGGATTCAATCGCAAGGGGATTCAATCGCAAGGGGATTCAATCGCAAGGGGATTCAATCGCAAGGGGATTCAATCGCAAGGGGATTCAATCGCAAGGGGATTCAATCGCAAGGGGATTCAATCGCAAGGGGATTCAATCGCAAGGGGATTCAATCGCAAGGGGATTCAATCGCAAGGGGATTCAATCGCAAGGGGATTCAATCGCAAGGGGATTCAATCGCAAGGGGATTCAATCGCAAGGGGATTCAATCGCAAGGGGATTCAATCGCAAGGGGATTCAATCGCAAGGGGATTCAATCGCAAGGGGATTCAATCGCAAGGGGATTCAATCGCAAGGGGATTCAATCGCAAGGGGATTCAATCGCAAGGGGATTCAATCGCAAGGGGATTCAATCGCAAGGGGATTCAATCGCAAGGGGATTCAATCGCAAGGGGATTCAATCGCAAGGGGATTCAATCGCAAGGGGATTCAATCGCAAGGGGATTCAATCGCAAGGGGATTCAATCGCAAGGGGATTCAATCGCAAGGGGATTCAATCGCAAGGGGATTCAATCGCAAGGGGATTCAATCGCAAGGGGATTCAATCGCAAGGGGATTCAATCGCAAGGGGATTCAATCGCAAGGGGATTCAATCGCAAGGGGATTCAATCGCAAGGGGATTCAATCGCAAGGGGATTCAATCGCAAGGGGATTCAATCGCAAGGGGATTCAATCGCAAGGGGATTCAATCGCAAGGGGATTCAATCGCAAGGGGATTCAATCGCAAGGGGATTCAATCGCAAGGGGATTCAATCGCAAGGGGATTCAATCGCAAGGGGATTCAATCGCAAGGGGATTCAATCGCAAGGGGATTCAATCGCAAGGGGATTCAATCGCAAGGGGATTCAATCGCAAGGGGATTCAATCGCAAGGGGATTCAATCGCAAGGGGATTCAATCGCAAGGGGATTCAATCGCAAGGGGATTCAATCGCAAGGGGATTCAATCGCAAGGGGATTCAATCGCAAGGGGATTCAATCGCAAGGGGATTCAATCGCAAGGGGATTCAATCGCAAGGGGATTCAATCGCAAGGGGATTCAATCGCAAGGGGATTCAATCGCAAGGGGATTCAATCGCAAGGGGATTCAATCGCAAGGGGATTCAATCGCAAGGGGATTCAATCGCAAGGGGATTCAATCGCAAGGGGATTCAATCGCAAGGGGATTCAATCGCAAGGGGATTCAATCGCAAGGGGATTCAATCGCAAGGGGATTCAATCGCAAGGGGATTCAATCGCAAGGGGATTCAATCGCAAGGGGATTCAATCGCAAGGGGATTCAATCGCAAGGGGATTCAATCGCAAGGGGATTCAATCGCAAGGGGATTCAATCGCAAGGGGATTCAATCGCAAGGGGATTCAATCGCAAGGGGATTCAATCGCAAGGGGATTCAATCGCAAGGGGATTCAATCGCAAGGGGATTCAATCGCAAGGGGATTCAATCGCAAGGGGATTCAATCGCAAGGGGATTCAATCGCAAGGGGATTCAATCGCAAGGGGATTCAATCGCAAGGGGATTCAATCGCAAGGGGATTCAATCGCAAGGGGATTCAATCGCAAGGGGATTCAATCGCAAGGGGATTCAATCGCAAGGGGATTCAATCGCAAGGGGATTCAATCGCAAGGGGATTCAATCGCAAGGGGATTCAATCGCAAGGGGATTCAATCGCAAGGGGATTCAATCGCAAGGGGATTCAATCGCAAGGGGATTCAATCGCAAGGGGATTCAATCGCAAGGGGATTCAATCGCAAGGGGATTCAATCGCAAGGGGATTCAATCGCAAGGGGATTCAATCGCAAGGGGATTCAATCGCAAGGGGATTCAATCGCAAGGGGATTCAATCGCAAGGGGATTCAATCGCAAGGGGATTCAATCGCAAGGGGATTCAATCGCAAGGGGATTCAATCGCAAGGGGATTCAATCGCAAGGGGATTCAATCGCAAGGGGATTCAATCGCAAGGGGATTCAATCGCAAGGGGATTCAATCGCAAGGGGATTCAATCGCAAGGGGATTCAATCGCAAGGGGATTCAATCGCAAGGGGATTCAATCGCAAGGGGATTCAATCGCAAGGGGATTCAATCGCAAGGGGATTCAATCGCAAGGGGATTCAATCGCAAGGGGATTCAATCGCAAGGGGATTCAATCGCAAGGGGATTCAATCGCAAGGGGATTCAATCGCAAGGGGATTCAATCGCAAGGGGATTCAATCGCAAGGGGATTCAATCGCAAGGGGATTCAATCGCAAGGGGATTCAATCGCAAGGGGATTCAATCGCAAGGGGATTCAATCGCAAGGGGATTCAATCGCAAGGGGATTCAATCGCAAGGGGATTCAATCGCAAGGGGATTCAATCGCAAGGGGATTCAATCGCAAGGGGATTCAATCGCAAGGGGATTCAATCGCAAGGGGATTCAATCGCAAGGGGATTCAATCGCAAGGGGATTCAATCGCAAGGGGATTCAATCGCAAGGGGATTCAATCGCAAGGGGATTCAATCGCAAGGGGATTCAATCGCAAGGGGATTCAATCGCAAGGGGATTCAATCGCAAGGGGATTCAATCGCAAGGGGATTCAATCGCAAGGGGATTCAATCGCAAGGGGATTCAATCGCAAGGGGATTCAATCGCAAGGGGATTCAATCGCAAGGGGATTCAATCGCAAGGGGATTCAATCGCAAGGGGATTCAATCGCAAGGGGATTCAATCGCAAGGGGATTCAATCGCAAGGGGATTCAATCGCAAGGGGATTCAATCGCAAGGGGATTCAATCGCAAGGGGATTCAATCGCAAGGGGATTCAATCGCAAGGGGATTCAATCGCAAGGGGATTCAATCGCAAGGGGATTCAATCGCAAGGGGATTCAATCGCAAGGGGATTCAATCGCAAGGGGATTCAATCGCAAGGGGATTCAATCGCAAGGGGATTCAATCGCAAGGGGATTCAATCGCAAGGGGATTCAATCGCAAGGGGATTCAATCGCAAGGGGATTCAATCGCAAGGGGATTCAATCGCAAGGGGATTCAATCGCAAGGGGATTCAATCGCAAGGGGATTCAATCGCAAGGGGATTCAATCGCAAGGGGATTCAATCGCAAGGGGATTCAATCGCAAGGGGATTCAATCGCAAGGGGATTCAATCGCAAGGGGATTCAATCGCAAGGGGATTCAATCGCAAGGGGATTCAATCGCAAGGGGATTCAATCGCAAGGGGATTCAATCGCAAGGGGATTCAATCGCAAGGGGATTCAATCGCAAGGGGATTCAATCGCAAGGGGATTCAATCGCAAGGGGATTCAATCGCAAGGGGATTCAATCGCAAGGGGATTCAATCGCAAGGGGATTCAATCGCAAGGGGATTCAATCGCAAGGGGATTCAATCGCAAGGGGATTCAATCGCAAGGGGATTCAATCGCAAGGGGATTCAATCGCAAGGGGATTCAATCGCAAGGGGATTCAATCGCAAGGGGATTCAATCGCAAGGGGATTCAATCGCAAGGGGATTCAATCGCAAGGGGATTCAATCGCAAGGGGATTCAATCGCAAGGGGATTCAATCGCAAGGGGATTCAATCGCAAGGGGATTCAATCGCAAGGGGATTCAATCGCAAGGGGATTCAATCGCAAGGGGATTCAATCGCAAGGGGATTCAATCGCAAGGGGATTCAATCGCAAGGGGATTCAATCGCAAGGGGATTCAATCGCAAGGGGATTCAATCGCAAGGGGATTCAATCGCAAGGGGATTCAATCGCAAGGGGATTCAATCGCAAGGGGATTCAATCGCAAGGGGATTCAATCGCAAGGGGATTCAATCGCAAGGGGATTCAATCGCAAGGGGATTCAATCGCAAGGGGATTCAATCGCAAGGGGATTCAATCGCAAGGGGATTCAATCGCAAGGGGATTCAATCGCAAGGGGATTCAATCGCAAGGGGATTCAATCGCAAGGGGATTCAATCGCAAGGGGATTCAATCGCAAGGGGATTCAATCGCAAGGGGATTCAATCGCAAGGGGATTCAATCGCAAGGGGATTCAATCGCAAGGGGATTCAATCGCAAGGGGATTCAATCGCAAGGGGATTCAATCGCAAGGGGATTCAATCGCAAGGGGATTCAATCGCAAGGGGATTCAATCGCAAGGGGATTCAATCGCAAGGGGATTCAATCGCAAGGGGATTCAATCGCAAGGGGATTCAATCGCAAGGGGATTCAATCGCAAGGGGATTCAATCGCAAGGGGATTCAATCGCAAGGGGATTCAATCGCAAGGGGATTCAATCGCAAGGGGATTCAATCGCAAGGGGATTCAATCGCAAGGGGATTCAATCGCAAGGGGATTCAATCGCAAGGGGATTCAATCGCAAGGGGATTCAATCGCAAGGGGATTCAATCGCAAGGGGATTCAATCGCAAGGGGATTCAATCGCAAGGGGATTCAATCGCAAGGGGATTCAATCGCAAGGGGATTCAATCGCAAGGGGATTCAATCGCAAGGGGATTCAATCGCAAGGGGATTCAATCGCAAGGGGATTCAATCGCAAGGGGATTCAATCGCAAGGGGATTCAATCGCAAGGGGATTCAATCGCAAGGGGATTCAATCGCAAGGGGATTCAATCGCAAGGGGATTCAATCGCAAGGGGATTCAATCGCAAGGGGATTCAATCGCAAGGGGATTCAATCGCAAGGGGATTCAATCGCAAGGGGATTCAATCGCAAGGGGATTCAATCGCAAGGGGATTCAATCGCAAGGGGATTCAATCGCAAGGGGATTCAATCGCAAGGGGATTCAATCGCAAGGGGATTCAATCGCAAGGGGATTCAATCGCAAGGGGATTCAATCGCAAGGGGATTCAATCGCAAGGGGATTCAATCGCAAGGGGATTCAATCGCAAGGGGATTCAATCGCAAGGGGATTCAATCGCAAGGGGATTCAATCGCAAGGGGATTCAATCGCAAGGGGATTCAATCGCAAGGGGATTCAATCGCAAGGGGATTCAATCGCAAGGGGATTCAATCGCAAGGGGATTCAATCGCAAGGGGATTCAATCGCAAGGGGATTCAATCGCAAGGGGATTCAATCGCAAGGGGATTCAATCGCAAGGGGATTCAATCGCAAGGGGATTCAATCGCAAGGGGATTCAATCGCAAGGGGATTCAATCGCAAGGGGATTCAATCGCAAGGGGATTCAATCGCAAGGGGATTCAATCGCAAGGGGATTCAATCGCAAGGGGATTCAATCGCAAGGGGATTCAATCGCAAGGGGATTCAATCGCAAGGGGATTCAATCGCAAGGGGATTCAATCGCAAGGGGATTCAATCGCAAGGGGATTCAATCGCAAGGGGATTCAATCGCAAGGGGATTCAATCGCAAGGGGATTCAATCGCAAGGGGATTCAATCGCAAGGGGATTCAATCGCAAGGGGATTCAATCGCAAGGGGATTCAATCGCAAGGGGATTCAATCGCAAGGGGATTCAATCGCAAGGGGATTCAATCGCAAGGGGATTCAATCGCAAGGGGATTCAATCGCAAGGGGATTCAATCGCAAGGGGATTCAATCGCAAGGGGATTCAATCGCAAGGGGATTCAATCGCAAGGGGATTCAATCGCAAGGGGATTCAATCGCAAGGGGATTCAATCGCAAGGGGATTCAATCGCAAGGGGATTCAATCGCAAGGGGATTCAATCGCAAGGGGATTCAATCGCAAGGGGATTCAATCGCAAGGGGATTCAATCGCAAGGGGATTCAATCGCAAGGGGATTCAATCGCAAGGGGATTCAATCGCAAGGGGATTCAATCGCAAGGGGATTCAATCGCAAGGGGATTCAATCGCAAGGGGATTCAATCGCAAGGGGATTCAATCGCAAGGGGATTCAATCGCAAGGGGATTCAATCGCAAGGGGATTCAATCGCAAGGGGATTCAATCGCAAGGGGATTCAATCGCAAGGGGATTCAATCGCAAGGGGATTCAATCGCAAGGGGATTCAATCGCAAGGGGATTCAATCGCAAGGGGATTCAATCGCAAGGGGATTCAATCGCAAGGGGATTCAATCGCAAGGGGATTCAATCGCAAGGGGATTCAATCGCAAGGGGATTCAATCGCAAGGGGATTCAATCGCAAGGGGATTCAATCGCAAGGGGATTCAATCGCAAGGGGATTCAATCGCAAGGGGATTCAATCGCAAGGGGATTCAATCGCAAGGGGATTCAATCGCAAGGGGATTCAATCGCAAGGGGATTCAATCGCAAGGGGATTCAATCGCAAGGGGATTCAATCGCAAGGGGATTCAATCGCAAGGGGATTCAATCGCAAGGGGATTCAATCGCAAGGGGATTCAATCGCAAGGGGATTCAATCGCAAGGGGATTCAATCGCAAGGGGATTCAATCGCAAGGGGATTCAATCGCAAGGGGATTCAATCGCAAGGGGATTCAATCGCAAGGGGATTCAATCGCAAGGGGATTCAATCGCAAGGGGATTCAATCGCAAGGGGATTCAATCGCAAGGGGATTCAATCGCAAGGGGATTCAATCGCAAGGGGATTCAATCGCAAGGGGATTCAATCGCAAGGGGATTCAATCGCAAGGGGATTCAATCGCAAGGGGATTCAATCGCAAGGGGATTCAATCGCAAGGGGATTCAATCGCAAGGGGATTCAATCGCAAGGGGATTCAATCGCAAGGGGATTCAATCGCAAGGGGATTCAATCGCAAGGGGATTCAATCGCAAGGGGATTCAATCGCAAGGGGATTCAATCGCAAGGGGATTCAATCGCAAGGGGATTCAATCGCAAGGGGATTCAATCGCAAGGGGATTCAATCGCAAGGGGATTCAATCGCAAGGGGATTCAATCGCAAGGGGATTCAATCGCAAGGGGATTCAATCGCAAGGGGATTCAATCGCAAGGGGATTCAATCGCAAGGGGATTCAATCGCAAGGGGATTCAATCGCAAGGGGATTCAATCGCAAGGGGATTCAATCGCAAGGGGATTCAATCGCAAGGGGATTCAATCGCAAGGGGATTCAATCGCAAGGGGATTCAATCGCAAGGGGATTCAATCGCAAGGGGATTCAATCGCAAGGGGATTCAATCGCAAGGGGATTCAATCGCAAGGGGATTCAATCGCAAGGGGATTCAATCGCAAGGGGATTCAATCGCAAGGGGATTCAATCGCAAGGGGATTCAATCGCAAGGGGATTCAATCGCAAGGGGATTCAATCGCAAGGGGATTCAATCGCAAGGGGATTCAATCGCAAGGGGATTCAATCGCAAGGGGATTCAATCGCAAGGGGATTCAATCGCAAGGGGATTCAATCGCAAGGGGATTCAATCGCAAGGGGATTCAATCGCAAGGGGATTCAATCGCAAGGGGATTCAATCGCAAGGGGATTCAATCGCAAGGGGATTCAATCGCAAGGGGATTCAATCGCAAGGGGATTCAATCGCAAGGGGATTCAATCGCAAGGGGATTCAATCGCAAGGGGATTCAATCGCAAGGGGATTCAATCGCAAGGGGATTCAATCGCAAGGGGATTCAATCGCAAGGGGATTCAATCGCAAGGGGATTCAATCGCAAGGGGATTCAATCGCAAGGGGATTCAATCGCAAGGGGATTCAATCGCAAGGGGATTCAATCGCAAGGGGATTCAATCGCAAGGGGATTCAATCGCAAGGGGATTCAATCGCAAGGGGATTCAATCGCAAGGGGATTCAATCGCAAGGGGATTCAATCGCAAGGGGATTCAATCGCAAGGGGATTCAATCGCAAGGGGATTCAATCGCAAGGGGATTCAATCGCAAGGGGATTCAATCGCAAGGGGATTCAATCGCAAGGGGATTCAATCGCAAGGGGATTCAATCGCAAGGGGATTCAATCGCAAGGGGATTCAATCGCAAGGGGATTCAATCGCAAGGGGATTCAATCGCAAGGGGATTCAATCGCAAGGGGATTCAATCGCAAGGGGATTCAATCGCAAGGGGATTCAATCGCAAGGGGATTCAATCGCAAGGGGATTCAATCGCAAGGGGATTCAATCGCAAGGGGATTCAATCGCAAGGGGATTCAATCGCAAGGGGATTCAATCGCAAGGGGATTCAATCGCAAGGGGATTCAATCGCAAGGGGATTCAATCGCAAGGGGATTCAATCGCAAGGGGATTCAATCGCAAGGGGATTCAATCGCAAGGGGATTCAATCGCAAGGGGATTCAATCGCAAGGGGATTCAATCGCAAGGGGATTCAATCGCAAGGGGATTCAATCGCAAGGGGATTCAATCGCAAGGGGATTCAATCGCAAGGGGATTCAATCGCAAGGGGATTCAATCGCAAGGGGATTCAATCGCAAGGGGATTCAATCGCAAGGGGATTCAATCGCAAGGGGATTCAATCGCAAGGGGATTCAATCGCAAGGGGATTCAATCGCAAGGGGATTCAATCGCAAGGGGATTCAATCGCAAGGGGATTCAATCGCAAGGGGATTCAATCGCAAGGGGATTCAATCGCAAGGGGATTCAATCGCAAGGGGATTCAATCGCAAGGGGATTCAATCGCAAGGGGATTCAATCGCAAGGGGATTCAATCGCAAGGGGATTCAATCGCAAGGGGATTCAATCGCAAGGGGATTCAATCGCAAGGGGATTCAATCGCAAGGGGATTCAATCGCAAGGGGATTCAATCGCAAGGGGATTCAATCGCAAGGGGATTCAATCGCAAGGGGATTCAATCGCAAGGGGATTCAATCGCAAGGGGATTCAATCGCAAGGGGATTCAATCGCAAGGGGATTCAATCGCAAGGGGATTCAATCGCAAGGGGATTCAATCGCAAGGGGATTCAATCGCAAGGGGATTCAATCGCAAGGGGATTCAATCGCAAGGGGATTCAATCGCAAGGGGATTCAATCGCAAGGGGATTCAATCGCAAGGGGATTCAATCGCAAGGGGATTCAATCGCAAGGGGATTCAATCGCAAGGGGATTCAATCGCAAGGGGATTCAATCGCAAGGGGATTCAATCGCAAGGGGATTCAATCGCAAGGGGATTCAATCGCAAGGGGATTCAATCGCAAGGGGATTCAATCGCAAGGGGATTCAATCGCAAGGGGATTCAATCGCAAGGGGATTCAATCGCAAGGGGATTCAATCGCAAGGGGATTCAATCGCAAGGGGATTCAATCGCAAGGGGATTCAATCGCAAGGGGATTCAATCGCAAGGGGATTCAATCGCAAGGGGATTCAATCGCAAGGGGATTCAATCGCAAGGGGATTCAATCGCAAGGGGATTCAATCGCAAGGGGATTCAATCGCAAGGGGATTCAATCGCAAGGGGATTCAATCGCAAGGGGATTCAATCGCAAGGGGATTCAATCGCAAGGGGATTCAATCGCAAGGGGATTCAATCGCAAGGGGATTCAATCGCAAGGGGATTCAATCGCAAGGGGATTCAATCGCAAGGGGATTCAATCGCAAGGGGATTCAATCGCAAGGGGATTCAATCGCAAGGGGATTCAATCGCAAGGGGATTCAATCGCAAGGGGATTCAATCGCAAGGGGATTCAATCGCAAGGGGATTCAATCGCAAGGGGATTCAATCGCAAGGGGATTCAATCGCAAGGGGATTCAATCGCAAGGGGATTCAATCGCAAGGGGATTCAATCGCAAGGGGATTCAATCGCAAGGGGATTCAATCGCAAGGGGATTCAATCGCAAGGGGATTCAATCGCAAGGGGATTCAATCGCAAGGGGATTCAATCGCAAGGGGATTCAATCGCAAGGGGATTCAATCGCAAGGGGGACAGGAGCTTCTGTGGCCGTAAACGGGACTCCGAGTTGGTGTGTTGCCTCCCGGGTTCAAGGGTCAGGGATATCATGGTGAGGCTGCAGGGCATTCTGGATGGGAAGGGTGAACAGCCAACTGTCGTGGTCCATGTTGGTACCAACAACAAAGGAGACCCTACAGGCAGAATTCAGGGAGCTTGGAAGGAAGTTGAGTAGGACCTCAAGGGTAATAATCTCTGGATATTGTCAGTGCCACGAGCTAGTCCAAGTAGGAATTGCAGGACTAAATATGTGGCTTGAAAAGTGGTATAGGAGGGAAGGGTTCAGATTCTTGGGGCATTGGAATCAGTTCTGGGGCAGATGGGATCAGTTCAAACAGGATGGTCTCCATCTGGGCAGGGCCAGGATCAATGCCCTCGGGAGAGTGTTTGGTAGTGCTGTTGGGGAAGATTTAAACTAATGTGGCAGAGGGGTGGGATCAGGAGTAGAGAGACAGAGGGGTTTAACATGAGGGAAGAAATCAGAGATAGGAGGGTGAAAAGCAAGAGGCAGGCATGTAACCTCAGGCCAAAAATGTAAAAGGGCATAATGGTGAAAGGGTTAAGGCTCTGGTAAAAACAAGCTTGAAGGTCTTGTGTCTTAATGCAAGGAGTATTCATAATAAGGTGGATGATTTGAATGTGCAGATAGCTGTAAATGACTAGGATATAGTTGGGATCACAGAGACATGACTTCAAGGGGACCAAGGCTGGGAGCTTAACATTCATGGATTTTCAAGAGGGACAGACAGAAAGGAAAAGGAGGTGGGGTAGCATTGTTGGTTAGAGAAGAGTTAAAAGTAATAGAAAGGAAGGATGTTAGCTTGAATGATGTGGAATCAATGTGGGTAGAGCTGCAAAATGCAAGGGGACAGAAGATGTTAGTGGGAGTTGTATATAGACCACCTAACAGTAGGAGTGGTTGAGGATGGCATTAAACAGGAAATTGGAAATGTGTGCAACAATGACAAAGCAGTTATAATGGGTGACTTTAATCTCCATATAGACTGGATGAATCAAATTTGCAAGGGTACTGATGAGGATGATTTCTTAGAAGGTATACAGGATAATTTTCTAACCCAGTATGTTGAAGAACCAACGAGGGAACAGGCCATTCTAGACTGGGTTCTGAGTAATGAGGAAGGGTTAGTTAACAATCTTGTTGTGCAAAGCCCTTTGGGCAAGAGTGACCACAATATAGTGGAATTTTACATTAGGATGGAAAGTGACAAGGTTAATTCTCCAACTCAGGTTCTGAACTTAAAGAAGGGAGACTTTGAGGGTATGAGATGCGAACTGATTAAGTTAGATTGGCAAATGTTACTTAAAGGATTAACTGTAGAAAGGTAATGGCAAGCATTTAAGGATCACCTGGAGGAAATACGGCATTGGTTCTTCCCGGTTTGGAAAAAGAATAAATCAAGGGGGGTCGTACATCCTTCAATAACAAGAGAAATCAGGGAGAGTATCAAGTGTAAAGAGGAAGTGTATAGACTAGCCAGGAATGACAGAATACCAGAGGATTGGGAGAAATTCAGAGTTCTACAGAGGAAGACAAGGATTAATCAGGAAAGGCAAAAGAGATTATGAGAGAAAGTTGGCAGGGAACAAAAATTGACTGCAAAAGTTTTTATAGATATGTAAAGAGAAAGACTAGTAAAGACAAATGTGGGTCCCTTGCAGTCAGAAACAGGTGAATTGGTCATGGGGAACAAGGACATGGCAGACCAATTAAATAACTACTTTAGTTCAGTCTTCACTAGGGAAAATATGAATAATTTCAACATAATCTTCAAATAATAGGGGACCATGGGGCTAATGTGACAAAAGTTCTGGGGAAAATAAGTGTAAGTTATGATGTTGTGTTGGATAAATTGAAGGGATTAACCAGATGGTCTGCATCCCAGAGTGCTATTGTAAACTGTGTAGAGGCTGTTAAGAGTGTGCAGGGTGACTTGGACAGGTTGAGTGAGTGGGCAAATGTATGGCAGATGCAATATAATGTGGATAAATGTGTGGTTATCCACTTTGGAGGAAAGAATGGGAGGGCTGAGTACTATCTTAATGGTAACCAATTAGGAAAAGGGGAGATGCAAAGAGACCTGGGCGTCACTGTGCATCAGTCATTAAAAGTGGGCATGCAAATGCAGCAAGCAGTAAAAAAAGGCAAATGGTATGTTGGCATTCATATCAAGAGGATTCGAGTACAGGAGCAGAGAGGTATTGATACAGTTGTATAGGGCCTTGGTGAGACCTCACCTGGAGTACTGTGTTCAGTTTTGGTCTCCTTACCTGAGGAAGGACATCATTGCCATGGAGAGAGTGCAGAAAAGTTTTACCAGATTGATACCAGGGATGGCAGGACTTGCATATGAAGAAAGGCTAGAACGACTGGGCTTGTACTCGCTGGAGTTTAGACGATTAAGAGGAGATTTAATAGAAATGTTCAAAATTCTTAAAGGATTTGACAGGCTAGATGCAGGAAGATTGTTCCCAATGTTGAGCAAGTCTAGTACCAGGGGGTCACAGTTTAAGGATAAAGGGGAAATCCTTTAGGACTGAGATGAGGAAGAATTTTTTCTACTCGGAGGGTGGTGAATTTATGGAATTCTCTGCCACAGGAAGTGATTGAAGCCGGTTCCATAGCTATATTTAAGAGAGTTAGATTTAGTACTTGTGACTAGGGGGATCAGGGGGTATGGAGAGAGAGCTGGAACAGGGTACTGAATGGATGATCAGCCATGATCAAAATGAATGGCGGTGTAGGCTTGAAGGGCCAGATGGCCTACTCCTACACCTATTTTCTATGTTTTCTATGATACAACATAGTATGAAGTTTCAGCTGGTAAGTTGATGGCTTACCTGCATGGCAACTGGAAAGTCGGTTTGAGCCTCAGGAGGAAAAAACACATCCACTGCTCTCTTTGTGAAAGGTTGATTTCCAGCAGCAGGTTGACCTACTTCTATTATATGCAACTGCAAGAAATTGTATGTTAGTTTGAAGAAGCCAGGACATTCATTCAGCCTTAAAAACAAGTGTAAAGCCATCAAGGTTTGGAAAGGTGTATTTAAACGTGTATGGAGATTGAAATCAATAGATTTAAACACATGGCTCAAGATTACTACAATATGTAGATTAAAGTGCTGACAAAAAAAAAGCTCACCTTCCCCCCAGCTTGACTGCGAACTGCAAAGCAAAAGAGTGTTGATGGCAGAGGATTCTCTTCCAGTTTGAAGTCAGCAAAAGCTGCAGCATGGCCCTCAATTGGCTGCGATACCTTTCGGTCCACAGAGTATAGCTGCATTGCACCAACCACTCTGTTTTGCTAGAAGAACAGAAAGGAACTTCACTGCATCAGCCCCAAATGTGGGGAATAACTGAAGCCCCAAATGACCACAACCCACACCTGACTAGCAAAAACACAAAAAAACTGTCCAGAATTCTCCAAAGTTTAGATGAGACCATGATGGACCTTTGTTAACAAATCACGCGGCTAGCACAAACAAATGTTTTTCAGCAGTTTTTAGATTGAAATGGGCATTTTGCGTCATAATCCAACTTGGTTAGTTAGATATTCCAGTGTAGAATGCAATTCAGACCAAATGCTTCTGGATTGGCTGGATAGATTCCAGTTGACACAAATTATCCCTCCTCCTTCAGCTGCTCTACAAACGTTTTTAATATCTACTGAAAGGGAAACTATGGCCATTCTAGATAATAACAGAAGCCTCAAGCCAAAGGAACCAGTATCTCATTAACCCAAGTGACACTGGAGCTAGTAGTGCTCTCCTCTGGAAAATAATCTTGGCAGATCATACATGACATTAACTAGCATTTTTCCATTCACTGCTAGATCAGTCGGCAGTGATTTGAATACCATCTCTCCCCCCCACCCCACCCCCACCATCAGTGTTGATGTCAAAAAAACTAGTGGAAAAAGTGTAGTTCAGCATTAAACTGTAGAAAACACTTCTAAAGGTTTTGGTAGAGTCAAATCGAAGAGGGACAGCACAGTGTACAAACGTGGATAAAATTGTACTCCCCTGCATACACATATCCATCTCATCTCCATGGCAGGTTGTTAACATCCCTCCCTTATGCTTTCATATTTCCTAATGAAAAACTAATTTCAGGAATGCTCACATTCAATAACAACAAAATTCTAAAAGTGACAGGGGAAAAAACAAATTGATTCACTGTTTTAATGGTCAAGTTTAGCAAGTATTGGCCAAGATACCAATGCCCTGAAATAGTGCCATGCTCGTGAACTTGAATGGCAGAAACAGGGTCTGCATCTCCAAAAGTTCCACATTCAGAACTCCACTTAAGCATCTGGAGTTTGGGCCCATAACAATTAAAAAAAAACTACACAGCTCAGTCTAACAGTGTTCAAAACCACAGAGTATGCTGAAGGATGCTAATTTATAAAATTAGCAGAAAGCCAATTACAACAATCTACCTGTGCTGAGATTCCAATTAGTAGCAACCACTTCTGTTGAAGATCTGTCCGGTAGTTAATGATCTGACAGCCTGCTAAGCTTGTGTGTCTATCAAACATTTTCTGTGGAAGAGAGTCACCTTCCATGCTCCAATGGAATACTGCAGTTTCAGTTACAAGGGCAACAGTGTTCAAAGAGATCCACTTCCAGAAAGTCACTTCTTCAACCATGGTGTGGGCTTTCACTTTGCTCTTCATTTCAATGTTAAATATCTGAAGTGTTTTTCCAGCTATTGTATGTGTAAAAGAAAAAAAGTTAATGTACCAATCAGGCCAGTATCCCCCCACCACCCCCCCATCACTGCTGGAAGTTAATGTCCTAAATGAGTTATAACTACAATAGCTGTTGGCAGGGAGAAAGAATGGTGATCTGATATTAGAATAAAACTAGACTCATCTCTCCAACTTCACTGCTCTCCACATTTTTAATTTAATTATCACTCAATAATGAAATCCAAAGTACCTCTGCACAAAAAAAACCTGATTCACCAACATGTGAGTATTGAAACAAATGGGATTAATAAAAGTTAGGTAGGAGGAAATTCTTCAAACAGTGGTGAACTAAGCTTTTAGTCCAATAATATTGGTTCAGATTCCAGCTAAAAACAGAACAATTTGAATGCAAGGGGACTCAAAATTTCCTTACTGAGATTTTCTTTGTTTCACTGTTTCCAAGTTATTGTTCAAACCAGTTCTGAAAGCCTTGATTGGATTGCAATTGAACCTTTGGGATTGGAGTACACCTCACTCATTCACCTCCAAAATATACAAGTTTTTTGGAAAACTTCTTGATGCAGCAATAGTGTAGAAGTCTAAGCCACTGATAACCAAAGCTTTCATCTCAAAGCATTGAGTTACCTCACTTTCAAACTGCAAGATTTGGTATGGTGTACACTGGAGTGTTGCAAACCCCTTTTTATGACTGATGTCTACAGTACTGAAGTACCACCTCAGTCACAAAATATACCTTGTCAAAGTTCTTACGAATTATCTTCACAATGTAGACTTTTTAAAAAAGCAGTTGCTTTTCCAACAAAACTAGAAATAAAAAACTTGCTGCAATACTCCCATTTTATGACCTGCCTGGTAAACAAATTACCTGACTATTTTTTATGCCTCAAAAAATTAATTGAGGAACATTACAGTGGAAAAATCCTCAAGGCCAGATGGGATGATCAAGAAAGGGAAAAACAGATAATCCAGGAAATTATAGGCTGAAAAGCCCCCCCCCCATCAGCGGTAGAAGAGCCCCCCCCCATCAGCGGTAGAAGAGCCCCCCCCCCATCAGCGGTAGAAGAGCCCCCCCCCCATCAGCGGTAGAAGAGCCCCCCCCCCATCAGCGGTAGAAGAGCCCCCCCCCCATCAGCGGTAGAAGAGCCCCCCCCCCATCAGCGGTAGAAGAGCCCCCCCCCCATCAGCGGTAGAAGAGCCCCCCCCCCATCAGCGGTAGAAGAGCCCCCCCCCCATCAGCGGTAGAAGAGCCCCCCCCCCATCAGCGGTAGAAGAGCCCCCCCCCATCAGCGGTAGAAGAGCCCCCCCCCCATCAGCGGTAGAAGAGCCCCCCCCCCATCAGCGGTAGAAGAGCCCCCCCCCCCATCAGCGGTAGAAGAGCCCCCCCCCATCAGCGGTAGAAGAGCCCCCCCCCCATCAGCGGTAGAAGAGCCCCCCCCCCCATCAGCGGTAGAAGAGCCCCCCCCCATCAGCGGTAGAAGAGCCCCCCCCCCATCAGCGGTAGAAGAGCCCCCCCCCCATCAGCGGTAGAAGAGCCCCCCCCCCATCAGCGGTAGAAGAGCCCCCCCCCCATCAGCGGTAGAAGAGCCCCCCCCCCATCAGCGGTAGAAGAGCCCCCCCCCCATCAGCGGTAGAAGAGCCCCCCCCCCATCAGCGGTAGAAGAGCCCCCCCCCATCAGCGGTAGAAGAGCCCCCCCCCCATCAGCGGTAGAAGAGCCCCCCCCCATCAGCGGTAGAAGAGCCCCCCCCCCATCAGCGGTAGAAGAGCCCCCCCCCCATCAGCGGTAGAAGAGCCCCCCCCCATCAGCGGTAGAAGAGCCCCCCCCCCATCAGCGGTAGAAGAGCCCCCCCCCCATCAGCGGTAGAAGAGCCCCCCCCCCATCAGCGGTAGAAGAGCCCCCCCCCATCAGCGGTAGAAGAGCCCCCCCCCCATCAGCGGTAGAAGAGCCCCCCCCCCATCAGCGGTAGAAGAGCCCCCCCCCATCAGCGGTAGAAGAGCCCCCCCCCCATCAGCGGTAGAAGAGCCCCCCCATCAGCGGTAGAAGAGCCCCCCATCAGCGGTAGAAAAGCCCCCCATCAGCGGTAGAAAAGCCCCCCATCAGCGGTAGAAAAGCCCCCCATCAGCGGTAGAAAAGCCCCCCATCAGCGGTAGAAAAGCCCCCATCAGCGGTAGAAAAGCCTCCCATCAGCGGTAGAAAAGCCTCCCATCAGCGGTAGAAAAGCCTCCCATCAGCGGTAGAAAAGCCTCCCATCAGCGGTAGAAAAGCCTCCCATCAGCGGTAGAAAAGCCTCCCATCAGCGGTAGAAAAGCCTCCCATCAGCGGTAGAAAAGCCTCCCATCAGCGGTAGAAAAGCCTCCCATCAGCGGTAGAAAAGCCTCCCATCAGCGGTAGAAAAGCCTCCCATCAGCGGTAGAAAAGCCTCCCATCAGCGGTAGAAAAGCCTCCCATCAGCGGTAGAAAAGCCTCCCATCAGCGGTAGAAAAGCCTCCCATCAGCGGTAGAAAAGCCTCCCATCAGCGGTAGAAAAGCCTCCCATCAGCGGTAGAAAAGCCTCCCATCAGCGGTAGAAAAGCCTCCCATCAGCGGTAGAAAAGCCTCCCATCAGCGGTAGAAAAGCCTCCCATCAGCGGTAGAAAAGCCTCCCATCAGCGGTAGAAAAGCCTCCCATCAGCGGTAGAAAAGCCTCCCATCAGCGGTAGAAAAGCCTCCCATCAGCGGTAGAAAAGCCTCCCATCAGCGGTAGAAAAGCCTCCCATCAGCGGTAGAAAAGCCTCCCATCAGCGGTAGAAAAGCCTCCCATCAGCGGTAGAAAAGCCTCCCATCAGCGGTAGAAAAGCCTCCCATCAGCGGTAGAAAAGCCTCCCATCAGCGGTAGAAAAGCCTCCCATCAGCGGTAGAAAAGCCTCCCATCAGCGGTAGAAAAGCCTCCCATCAGCGGTAGAAAAGCCTCCCATCAGCGGTAGAAAAGCCTCCCATCAGCGGTAGAAAAGCCTCCCATCAGCGGTAGAAAAGCCTCCCATCAGCGGTAGAAAAGCCTCCCATCAGCGGTAGAAAAGCCTCCCATCAGCGGTAGAAAAGCCTCCCATCAGCGGTAGAAAAGCCTCCCATCAGCGGTAGAAAAGCCTCCCATCAGCGGTAGAAAAGCCTCCCATCAGCGGTAGAAAAGCCTCCCATCAGCGGTAGAAAAGCCTCCCATCAGCGGTAGAAAAGCCTCCCATCAGCGGTAGAAAAGCCTCCCATCAGCGGTAGAAAAGCCTCCCATCAGCGGTAGAAAAGCCTCCCATCAGCGGTAGAAAAGCCTCCCATCAGCGGTAGAAAAGCCTCCCATCAGCGGTAGAAAAGCCTCCCATCAGCGGTAGGAAAAGCCTCCCATCAGCGGTAGAAAAGCCTCCCATCAGCGGTAGAAAAGCCTCCCATCAGCGGTAGAAAAGCCTCCCATCAGCGGTAGAAAAGCCTCCCATCAGCGGTAGAAAAGCCTCCCATCAGCGGTAGAAAAGCCTCCCATCAGCGGTAGAAAAGCCTCCCATCAGCGGTAGAAAAGCCTCCCATCAGCGGTAGAAAAGCCTCCCATCAGCGGTAGAAAAGCCTCCCATCAGCGGTAGAAAAGCCTCCCATCAGCGGTAGAAAAGCCTCCCATCAGCGGTAGAAAAGCCTCCCATCAGCGGTAGAAAAGCCTCCCATCAGCGGTAGAAAAGCCTCCCATCAGCGGTAGAAAAGCCTCCCATCAGCGGTAGAAAAGCCTCCCATCAGCGGTAGAAAAGCCTCCCATCAGCGGTAGAAAAGCCTCCCATCAGCGGTAGAAAAGCCTCCCATCAGCGGTAGAAAAGCCTCCCATCAGCGGTAGAAAAGCCTCCCATCAGCGGTAGAAAAGCCTCCCATCAGCGGTAGAAAAGCCTCCCATCAGCGGTAGAAAAGCCTCCCATCAGCGGTAGAAAAGCCTCCCATCAGCGGTAGAAAAGCCTCCCATCAGCGGTAGAAAAGCCTCCCATCAGCGGTAGAAAAGCCTCCCATCAGCGGTAGAAAAGCCTCCCATCAGCGGTAGAAAAGCCTCCCATCAGCGGTAGAAAAGCCTCCCATCAGCGGTAGAAAAGCCTCCCATCAGCGGTAGAAAAGCCTCCCATCAGCGGTAGAAAAGCCTCCCATCAGCGGTAGAAAAGCCTCCCATCAGCGGTAGAAAAGCCTCCCATCAGCGGTAGAAAAGCCTCCCATCAGCGGTAGAAAAGCCTCCCATCAGCGGTAGAAAAGCCTCCCATCAGCGGTAGAAAAGCCTCCCATCAGCGGTAGAAAAGCCTCCCATCAGCGGTAGAAAAGCCTCCCATCAGCGGTAGAAAAGCCTCCCATCAGCGGTAGAAAAGCCTCCCATCAGCGGTAGAAAAGCCTCCCATCAGCGGTAGAAAAGCCTCCCATCAGCGGTAGAAAAGCCTCCCATCAGCGGTAGAAAAGCCTCCCATCAGCGGTAGAAAAGCCTCCCATCAGCGGTAGAAAAGCCTCCCATCAGCGGTAGAAAAGCCTCCCATCAGCGGTAGAAAAGCCTCCCATCAGCGGTAGAAAAGCCTCCCATCAGCGGTAGAAAAGCCTCCCATCAGCGGTAGAAAAGCCTCCCATCAGCGGTAGAAAAGCCTCCCATCAGCGGTAGAAAAGCCTCCCATCAGCGGTAGAAAAGCCTCCCATCAGCGGTAGAAAAGCCTCCCATCAGCGGTAGAAAAGCCTCCCATCAGCGGTAGAAAAGCCTCCCATCAGCGGTAGAAAAGCCTCCCATCAGCGGTAGAAAAGCCTCCCATCAGCGGTAGAAAAGCCTCCCATCAGCGGTAGAAAAGCCTCCCATCAGCGGTAGAAAAGCCTCCCATCAGCGGTAGAAAAGCCTCCCATCAGCGGTAGAAAAGCCTCCCATCAGCGGTAGAAAAGCCTCCCATCAGCGGTAGAAAAGCCTCCCATCAGCGGTAGAAAAGCCTCCCATCAGCGGTAGAAAAGCCTCCCATCAGCGGTAGAAAAGCCTCCCATCAGCGGTAGAAAAGCCTCCCATCAGCGGTAGAAAAGCCTCCCATCAGCGGTAGAAAAGCCTCCCATCAGCGGTAGAAAAGCCTCCCATCAGCGGTAGAAAAGCCTCCCATCAGGATGGTTGATGAAGAGGAGGCAGTTGATGCCAAATGCAAGGAACTTGACAAGGTTCTCATGGCAAACTGATTAAGATATAGATGCATGGGAACCATGCAAGCTGATAGATTGGACAAAAAATTTGTTGGTTCATACAGGGTAGAGTTCAAAGGATGCTTTTCTGGCTGAATGCCTATGACCCCTGTTTGTGACATACATTAATGACAAATGAAAAATGTGTAGATGATTGTTAGAGCATTATCAAATATTACAGTACATAGATTAATTACATACATGGGCAGAAAAGTGGCAGATGGCATTTAATCCAGACAATTGTGAGGTGTTGCATTTTGGAATGCAAGGGAAATGTATACAGTTAATGGCAGAGCTCTTCAAAGTATTGATGTGCAGAGCTACCAGAGTTATCATGGTGCAGTTCAGCTGGCTCACTTCAACTCTTGTGAAAATTAACTCAAGCACCTTGGCTGTTCTTAACCTCATTGGAGGGATCAAGAAATAACTGAGGTTTCTTAGTGGCAATAGTAGGGGTTGTTTTTGCATCAACATCCATGTGCAAGAGAGTTCTTTCACTCGGTTAGGAACTATTTTGGGGGATAGGGACTAATGAGGTGGGTGTGTTCAAATTATCTGTACCAGCTGAAATTTCAAACTAATCAGTGTAGGATACATTCAATAGAATCACTGATCAGACCACCACATGCTAATAAACCTTAATCTTTACAATATCACAGCGCAACAAAACAAAATCTTGCTCTAATAATTCCACTTCTGGATACTGCCAAAGCAAGAGACTCCAGAAAAGAAATGCAAGCATTTAGCAGAAAACTAACAATACACCAATGTAATTACAGTGCAAAGCACACAAAGGACATTACATGCATAAATTAAAGGGTCATTCTCAGATGGCAAACCACTATCAGCAACTTGATCACATTTAAGTAAACATGGATCACCCATAATTGGACGAGTACGCTATCCAAGCCACTATTTTCAACAAATCTTGTGATTTGGCATTGCAATTTGCCAATGCAAGTTTCCAGACCATTACAGAAGCCACCTATTTATAAGGCAGGTCAATTAGTAACAGGAGCATGTTTATGTGCAATCTGTAGATTTAGCCCACAATTTCAACTTTGCATTAGTTCAAAAGTTCAAGTTTTTCTACCCTTTTAGATCTCAGCTGTTCATACCTCATTAAGTGCTATTAATGAATCTGCAATTCAAATTCTTAATAATCAGCTTCAATCAACATCAAAATTTCAAGCTTATAATTATAGATGTAACCATACAAGAACTCACATCTTCTCAGAAATAGATTGGAAGCAAGTAATCCTCAATCCTGACAGACTCCCCAAGAAGAACTGATACATATAATTATAGATGTAACCATACAAGAACTCACATCTTCTCAGAAATAGATTGGAAGCAAGTAATCCTCAATCCTGACAGACTCCCCAAGAAGAACTGATACACTTCCAGTTACAATATGGCATTCCAAACCAACTAGACGAGGTTTATTACCCAAAAGTGCCAAAGTAATCTACTACCTTCACTCTCGTTGCTTTTGCCAATTGTCTCAAGATGAATACTTGCAACTTTTGCACTTCAAATGAAAATTAAATCTGTCAATGCCAAAGCTGGTTGAAAGAGATACAGCAAGTTGACTAACTGAGGTAGCCCCATCTGCCTACAGTTGGCCCACATCTTTTCAACTCTTATCCATGTACCTTCTCAAGAGGATGCTAAATGTGAATATGTTACCTCAGCAGTGGCATGTATGCCAGTCCAGTAACCCCTGCTTTAAATCCAGTGACACGTTTCAAGTGCGATGCTATATATTCTAATGTGCTGTCAAAATTGCTTGCTTAACTAATATACTGTACAAAGATCTTGTAATTCACCAGGTTGAGTTTTGAATTCTCCTGCAAATTTGGATAGATTTGGGCATTGGTCAATTCATTTATTTAGAAAGAGCCTATATTAAGTGGATACGGTTTGCACACAATGAAAAGACCCCGCTTAGAGGTTTTACTGCCACAGAACAAAGAACTCACCATCTGAAATTGAGACAAGAGAGCAGGAAGAAAAGTATATGATCAGTTACACAAAATGGATGCAAATAATATTAAACAGTACCCAAGTACATCAAGTTACTAATTTGCTGTTAGGAAAGCTCTCTATTTCAGGAATGTGAGTTACTCATGGATCCATACCTTTCAGAGCAATCACTTTGCTTGCTGGATTCATGATGACACTGTCAGCAGATATTGGACGTCGAATTGGATTCGTTGGGTCATTCAGGTCAATAACAACAACTTGTGCCTGGTCTCCAACCTTCTCTCTGATGCAGATAAATTTGTCAGACTCCATAGTAAGGGTACTGAATCCAATGTTAGCAGGGTTCACTCCTTGGTTCTGGAGCTTGAAGGATGAAAAAACACATTTTGATCCCAGTTAATGGAGGGACAGCTGCCAATCATGTTGTGGTTTGTTTTTTCCTCCAAATTAAATTGTGTAAGGCACCTACATGCTTTTTTCTGACACTGATGTACAAAACACTGGATTTGCCCAGTAATTAGAATTAAATAATTGAATTCAAAGAGTTGCTTACTTTAGGCACTTTTAGGTGGCCAATTGATCCGCTTGTAAAGCTGCATACTATGGCAAAATACAGCTGTGGAAAGGCCATGTGAATGTGCAGGAGGCACCTGCAAGACGAGTTTGGTAAACCTCCTCTGAGAGGGATCATCCCCGCAGCACAGTGGCCTCCCCAGCCAACTGAATGACAGTCAGCTGGCCAGCGCCTTAGCTTCTCTCCCAGTCCCCACACTGTCGAGCAGCGGTGCCAGCTGTCAACACGGGACCATCCCCACACTGATCCCGCTCTCTCCCCACTCACGAAATCAGTCCCCACACTGTCGGGCAGCCCGTGCGGGCTGTCCCCACACTGTCGAGACTGATTTCAGGAGTGGGGAGAAGGGGACTGGAGTGGCCGGCGGGGAGAAGGGTGCTGGCCGAAACAATGCCAGTACCCGACTTGAGCGCCTCCTTCTCTCCCGCCGGTGTTCCAGCCTCCTCCTTCCCCGCTGTCCACTCCAGCCCCCATACTCCGCCACCGGCCGCTCCAGCCCCGTGAGTGGGGAGAAAGCAGGGCAGCGGGATCAGTGTGGAGCTGTCCCACCTGACAGCCAGCCATCCTGAATTGACAGCCCAAGGGACAGGAGCTGGAATGCGCATCCCGCCACACTGTTCTTTCAGGTGGCCAGCACTGCGCTTTCAACGCTGCCACCGAACTGCAATTTAAAGGGCCGCTTCTGCTTCTTCAGGCGCATTCTTAGCGGAGAATGCATCTGAAAAAAGCCTTTTGATAAGAATTGTATAACAATTAAAATGTAGATAGTTATCCACTTGTCTCCCTTGCCACATGGTGACACTGAGTATGCCACTTGGATCGGAATTGAAACCCATACCAATGCTATTTAGTTGCTTGCTCAAGCTGCAACCTCTAAAGTGCATTTGCTCAATCAAATCTTCCAGAAATACATTATTCAAGTGATCAATTTAACTTACACTTTAACAAGTTTTTACACTTCTTTCCCTTAGGCAGACAAGCTTCCAAACAAGTTCCAAGTTTGAGAAGTTTTGTATAGCTAGTGAAAGATAATCAGTGAAAACAAAATATTCCAATTGAAATTGAATATCCTTTCATTGCAACTCATCTCGAAATCCAACACCTGAAAAACTGTCTGGAGCATTTGTTGCGTGAACATTACTTCTGATCAAAAGTATATTTTGTTAAGTTCAAACACGACAATGTTGCAACCCACTTACTAGCAAGCGAACCAGCTCCCAAAGTCGCAGACATGCTGTGGAAAACGTGAGAAATTGACCTGCATCCAACACAGGCCATCATCTGGGCTGAAGATGTCACTTCTGGAGCCTGGAGGTGTCAGTCTTGCACTAGACTTGACAGTATACGTCAACTTGACAACGTGTACACCAACATTTGGAGTAGCTCAATATAGAATACTTTGCTACATTGATGACCCCAACGTGGAAAATTTTTCTTCAATGCATGCAGTGGCTCTGAAGCTTCCAACGTTTTGGACTTCACAACGTATGGTTTGATCAAGTAGAAGCCCAATTCCAGTTGAGGCAGATAACATCTGATTCCACACAGTAGTACTATGCAGTGAGTGCCCTGGATCAAGAGACAGCATGCCGAGTTTCTGATTTTCTGCAACAGCCTCCAGAGGAGGACAAGTATATGGTACTCAAGACACTGCTCAACCAACTTTTGGCCTCTCATGACATGAGCGAGCGGCCTATTTACTTCACTTAGATGGCTTGGGAGACAGGATCCCTTCCATGCTCATGAATGAAATGCTAGTACTAGCAGAAGGGCATAAGCTCGGTCTCATGTTTGAGCAGTTTCCAAAAGATATCCATATGCTGCTGGCTGACAAAGATTTCAGTGACCCATGGAAAGTCAGTGCCCGTGCTGACATTCTATTGTGGCCAAGCAAGAAAGCTTGACATCCGTAGAAGAGGTCACCAGATCCCATTCACAGCAGCAGGACTCTGCATCTCCAACATTAGACTGGCAACAGGGTCAATCAAATCCGTTGTCAGATGGCCAGGAGACAACAGGGAGAAGATAGCATCCATTGATGTTTCTACCATCAAACAATGGGGCTCATTGCTGCCAACCTCCTTATACGTTTCAGGGAAACACCGGGCCAACCGTTGTTAATGGTTGCAGCGGATGGCCATCGAGACAGCCTTTTACATGTCTGGGATAGACATGTTCTTCGGTGGATACAGGGGCAGAGATCAGGACCCCTTGGGAGACAGGACCCCTTGTGTGCTTCCCCCTTATGGGCCTGCCACACAACAGAAAACCCAGGGCACCATTGAAAATTGCAAACTGCAGTACTATCCAGGCATTTGGCACGTGTAAAATCCCACTTCAGTTTGGTGATGCCATGTTCACGCAGATATTCACATTGGCCACGGTCGCACAATCACTACTGGGAGCTGATTTTTCTCAGAGCACATGGCCTGCTTGTTGATCTAGAGGGATGAAGGCTTGTTCATACCAACACTTTCCAGACCTTCATCCAAGGTGAGGCCAAACTGCCAGCTCTGCATTTAGACTGTTTCTCTTTCGGAGAATGAATTTGCCAGGTTGTTGGAAGAATTTCCCACAATAATTACACCACAATTCACCTCAGTGATGCCAAAACATGGGGTGCAGCACTGTATACCAACCGAAGGGCCACCGCTGCATGCCTGAGCTCACAGGCTCCCTCCAGATAAATGTCATCTGGCCAAAGAATTTAAAAGGATAGAGGATATGGTATTGTCTGACAGTCTGATAGCCCCTGGGCATCGCCACTCCACAAGCTACTCAAGGCCTTAGGCAGATGGAGACTCTGCAGTGATTACTGCAGGTTGAATGAGGTGACCGCATAGGATTGCTAACCAGTACGACATTTAGCGGACTTTCCATTCAACCTTCAGGGAACCTGCATCTTTTCCAAGGTGGACCTGGTCTCTTGGTATCATCCACCAGGATGACATTCCAAAAACAGCTATTATTAGACCTTTTGGCCTTTTTGAATTCAGAAGGATGCCTCTTGGGCTCAAGAACGTCATGCAGACTTTTTAACGTTTAATGAACAGAGTGGGACATGATCTTGACTTTACCTTCATATACCAGATGACATACTTATCACTAGCCACAGTCGTCAGGAACATCGGACCCACCTCAGCAAGCTTTTCACTCATTTGAATGAGTTTGGGCTGACCATCAACCCAGCCAAGTGCCAATTTGGGGTAGCAACCATCAACTTTCTGGGCCATAGAATTGACGAACATGGAGCAAAGCCACTGCCAGCAAACGTCGAGGCGATCTGGGCATTCACTAAGTCCAGCAGAGTTAAAGGCCTCCAGGAGTTACTGAGAATGGTGAACCTTTTTCACCAGTATCTACCATCAGTGGCTCGCATCATGCGCCCCCTCTTTGCCGTGGTGTCAGGGGAGGCAAGGGATGTCACTGGAGATGAAGAATCGTTGGCAGCATTTGAGAACACCAAGGAAGCACTGGCTAATGCTGCATTGCTAGTCCACCCAAGAACAGAGGTCTTGACAGCCCTGAGACTGGATGTGTCCAGTTCGACAATATGAGGGGTGCTTGAACATTATATCAATGGGCATTGGAAACCATAGGCTTTTAGCAAGCACCCAAGACCACCAGAACTCTAGAACAGTATTTTTGATTGAGAATTGTTTGCCCTGTACCTAGCTAACAGACTTTCTAGAAGGCAGGCATTTCATAGCTTTTACAGACCACAAGCTGCTTATATTTGCCTTTACTAAGGTATCAGATCCACAGTCAGATCATCAACATAGACATTTATCATACATTTCGGAGTTCACAATGGCCATGAACAGATCTCGGGAAAGGCCAACATAGTAGCAGATGTACTGTTTTGCCCGGCCATACAATCTGTGCAGACCTTAGCAGCTAAGGCTCAGCCCAAGGATTGGACTATATTGTGCTTGTGAAATTGCAATAGCCAAAGAAATTCTGCGTAACGGAACAGCAGACTCTCACCTGCAGCTGGAAGAAATTCCAGTAGGCCCAGGGAGCTCAAACTCCTGTGTCATTTATCTACAGGTTGCCTCGCCCAATCGTTCCACTGTCTTGGAGGCAGCAGATATTTAACATGGTACACAGCTGGGCACATCCATCGATCAGAATGACTGTCCAGATGGTAGCCAACAGATTTGTCAGCAGTTGGGTGAAGAGATGCACTCGTTGCCAAACACATGAAAGTACCACTACAATCTTTTGAGCTGACGCATCTGAGATTTGACTATGTACACGTGGACGTTATAGACCCCCTGCTGGTGTCATGTGGTTCCAGTTTTCTTCTCACTATAGTGGATCAGGCCATGCAGTGGCTAGAAGCTATTCCACTGGCACACATGACTACCAAAACCTCTGCCAGGGCCCTCATTTCCACCTGGATAACATGTTTCAGTTTGGCAGCACACATCATGTCTGACAGGGGTACCCAATTCACATCAAGCCTATGGTCAGCAATGGCCACCCTGCTTGGAAGCAAGTTGCACCAGACAAGTGTGTACCACCCACAATTCAAGACTAGTAAAGGTTCCACGGGCATTTCAAATCAGACCTTATGGCACATCTGCAGAGACCTAACTGGGTTGATGAATTGCCAGGGGTACTCTTGGGCACAGAAACAGACAAGGATTATATAGGTGCCTTATCGACAAAGCTGGTCTACGGCACACCCCTGATGGCTCCAAAAAAATTTGTATTAGACTCACGATGACAGGAGGAGACACCCATAGCAGTCCTAAGCAAGCTCCGCAAGAAGCTCGGTTCTTTAGTACCCATATCGACATCTCAACATCGTCAGGCTAGGTCCTATATACCCCAAAACTTGGAGGACTGCAAGTACATTTTCGTACAGAAAGGAGCACACCAAGCACCATTCCAGCATCCATATGAGGGTCCCTTCGAGGTACTAAGATGTATGGTTCAATGTCCATTATGGATATCAGAGGTAAAAAGTAAGCTTCTAAAATTGACTGCTTAAAACCTACCCATCTGGACAGACCAATCGTGGTTCAGGCACCTCAGCAGAGAGGAAGGACCCTCCAACCAAAAACAATATAGCCGTTGGGGGGATTCTCCCGCAGCGGGATTGCCAGTTCTCTTGGGAGGGGGGCCCTCTCAACCATCTACATTCCTATGAATAAAGTCCTAACCTCTTCAATCTTTCTCTGTACTCTAGGTATTTTGCACACAGAATACTAGATTAGAATGCCACACAGATTGAAATACCAAGAATCATTGGAAAGCCGAGTGATAGGAATGATTATTGACCTAATTATGGTGCAAAACCCTGGAAAATCACAGTAGTACAATTTCAGACTGGCAAATCTGAAGCATTTGAACACTCTCCCCAGTGCTGCAACATTAAAACAAACTTGTTCTTTAGCCTCAATACAGAACAATAAAAATCTGTAAAGGATCCAAGTTCAAACACTATTTCAAATCAGTTTTCCAAAAACTGAACAGGGAGGAGTTGAAGAACCTTTCCATTAACTGCTGAAAATTCCAAGGATTTCAACTCTGGTCAAAAATGTATTGGATTTCATAAAAAAAGCATCAAATACTGTTCATTAATATCATATCCTGTATATGCCAGAGTATAGGACACCTGGTATTTCCACCTAAAATGTAGATTTTGAGTGATACCCTTTATAGAAGACAACCCTAAAATCTGGCACTTACCAGTGTATGCAATTAAAAACAAAGCACAATATTTTAATAACAAATAACCATGCAAAAGTTTTCATTTTATTTGCAGGTTTTAAAATAAAACCCTTAGCTCCTATAACAGGCTGTTTAAAAATTGCACAGAGCCGACAGCAGTTAGACTGGGTGGATGGACCCCATGTGGAGCGCTGAGACTTGACTGATTAATTAGAGTATGTTCAAGATTACGGAAGGAAGATGGCAGCAGGGTTGAGATTCCATTGTCAAGGTACAAATTTTAGACCTAGCGTACAGGACGATCATGATTTTAAGGAGAAATTGTTAAGTTCTGGAATCGTCCAATACAGTATTAATGGAGAAGAGAAGGGGATCAGGAGCTGGAGGGTGATGGAGGAATAAGGGAAAGAGACCAAGTGAGGGGATTTCCAGAAATTGTTGGTCAAATACTGATGATGTCTGGTTGGAAAGTGCCAAGATATAAAATACAAGATGCTGTCCCTCCAATTTGTGGGTGGCCTCAATTTGGTAGTACAAGGTCATGGGCAGATATGTCAGCATAGCAATGGGGTGTGGAATCGAAGTGGTTGGAATCTGGGAGATCCTTGTTGTTTCAGCAGACCGAGCAATGTACTCAACAAAGCAATCTCTCAGAAGGCATTCATTTTCCACGATGAAAGGAGGCCATATGAGGAACATTGAATGGTGTAAATGACCCCTACAGATTCACAGTGAAACAAAAGTCTGCAGACTGATTATAATAACACAAAAATGTCAAGGAAACTCAGCAGGTCTCAGTGTCCATAGGAGAAGAAGATAACTAAAGTTTCAGACTGAAGCCCTTATTCATTCACAGGTGAAATGCTGCAGCACTAGGGTGGATCATTTGGTGAGGAAGGATGCTACCTGAAATTTATAGACTACAGAGGAGTAATCCAACTAGACAGCATCAACATCAACCTTAAATTTCCAGTAACCCTCCCCCAGCCTCTTTCTCTCATCCCTCCTTATCCCTCCCTCTAGTTCCCCATTCCTTCCTTCTATCAGAAAGTCAACTTTCTTGGCCCACTGCCTGCACAACCTTTCATTTCAGCTTTTCTTGTCCACCTGTAACCTGTATCTACTCTTTACCTGTTAGCTTGTGCTCTCCCCCACTATATTTTTTATTCAAGCGTCTGGCTGATTTTTGCCAGTCCTGAAAAAAAATGGCTCAAGCCCAAAACTTCACTGGTCTTTGATATCCTGTAGATGCTGCGTGACCTGAATTTCACCAGCTCTTCTGTATATGCAGGTCCTGGTTTACCTTATGGGAAAATTACTGTATATTATTAGATGCATCAGGATTACTTTGCTTTTATACTGTGCCTCAACTCAGGATGCCATATTTATTCTTGCCACCATGAAAAATTGCTTTGAGCTAATTGGCTTCCAAATCTAAACAGCATTGTTTTAAATAGACAGCAAAATGACAGACAAGTTTAAAATAACTGAAGGAAGTCTGAAATATCAGCCATGACCCATTTCTAATTTGAGTGGTCACCAACTTTTAGGCAAGTGCAATTTTCTATTTCTTTCCTTTAAATCAAGTTTCTAGCTAAAATAAATGGAAATAAAGTTTCCAACAGCTTAAATCACCCCAGCAAAAAGAGCTACATAAACTGCACAAAACTAATTCTTATCATTTCAGCAAGATCTAGCTAGCAAGATGCAAAGTCAGTTCTGATTTTGCATCTTGTGGCACAGCTTCCACTGACTGCCACTGTATTAAAGATAGGTTTACTCAAGCTACTAGAAATTTTTTTTAATATAAACTGGAGGAACCACAAAGTTTGAAATTTAACCACCTGATCTGCCTCCTCTGGCAAAGTCAAATTTAATCTGGTTGACTATTTTACCTCTTGAAAAATTTTAACTGCAGGAGACCTCAGCACCTCAAGAAAACATCAGCAAGAACTGAAAAATTAAAAGCATAGTACCATGCACGAAGTCACCTTCCTTTTGACTTAATCACCAAAACAAGTTGTTTCTTGTTATCTTTAGTTAAAAGTACAACACAGTTCTTCCCTTCTAAGTTTGAAGAATCAAACAAGGCAAAATAATGATCTTTGTTCCATTTCAAGAAAAATCACCAATTTCCAGCACAGAACATGGGGTTTTACAGAATTCATCCAGTAAAAACCAGAAAACTAACCTAGCTTTACCAATTAATGTCTACTATTTGTGGAGATTCAGGTCATATTTTTGATGTAGTATGTGGAACTTGGTGTTATTTAGTCACCATATCAAAATTATTATCAGTTAAAGAGTTTAGCCTAACCTCAAACCACAACTGTGGGGCAACATGATTTTCAATCATTGCCACAATATCCTACCTCTGTCACAGGAAAGGAAGTATCCCCCCCAGTGTTTGCCAGCCACTTCCAATTCCAACCATCTTATGACTGCTTCCTGGCTTCATATCCACTGCCATTTAGAAATGTTAAGACAAAAACCTGCCTCACATTTAAACCTCAATTCAGGCTGGCAAGTACTGCTTTCAATTCAAAAGAAAAACAAGCTCACACTGGATTAACCCAACAGCAAGCATTAAAAAATCCACAAAGCCTTGGTTAGAGTCAAGGGGTCCAGGTTCTGACTTTGTAATGTTCCCAATTTAGGCAAAGATGCAAGACTATCCCATTCTCCTCCCTGCTCAGAAAATGATGGAAGCAGCCTTTAGACATATCCAAGGTAGAACCAGGTAGGTAAACAATAAGGTGAAATGTTACTGTAGGTAAACAAGTAGCTGAGGATACAATCAGAACAACTAGGTGACTGAACAGACTTGATGGACTGAGTGATACATCTTGCTCCCTAATCACTTACAAAAAACCCAAACTATTAGACAAAAGATGGTAATGGCTTCTTGGAAGGACCATCTCACTATACCAAATCAGAATGGCTAACAGACAAGGTGAAACCAATTTCACATCAAGGAAATTTTCATATTATACACAACCCCAACCTTATCCGTTAATTGATCAGTTTCCTACATTAGCAGTTGGTACCATAAAGCCCAGCAGCATTCAACTAAGCCAAAAAAGAATTGTAAGTAGGCTGTTCAATCTCATGTGCCTGCACCAACATTCAACACAATCAGTTAATCTTTCACCTCAGCACCTTTTATCAAGCACCAACCTCATTCCTCAATTCCCTTCTTATGCAAAATCTGTCAATGTTATGGACATTCAGTGACCAAGCCAGTGAAACAGAGTTTCAAAGATTTATGACCCCCCTCTTAGAAGGAATGGCTCATTTTTGCAGAATAACCCATCCTTTAATATTGTGCTTTTGGTTTCAGAATCAACATTGACCCTTCAAGAATATTGTACGCTTTAATGAGATCATCTCATTCTTCCAAACTCCGGCTGGTCGGTACACAGGGTCAGCCTGCCCAATCTCTCCTGACAAACATAATCAATCTGGTGAATCTTTATTGGACATGTTCTGTAGCAAGTCTCTCTTAAAGCAGGGAGACCATACTGGAATACAATATTCCAGGTGGAGTCTAATTTTACAATTTCACCAAGGCATCTTTACTCATGCAATAGTTTGTATAATGCTTGCTTGACAACTGAATTGATTGCTATTACTGTAAAAAGTGCTTCGTCTTCAAGGACATCCAAGATCCTCAAAACAGCAAATTTTTAAAAACACATCTACCGGGATCAATGCCTGAAGAGGGCACACAAAATCAGTGAACTGGTGCGGACTCGAAAGGCCAACATAGCCTGTTTCCGCTCCATAAATGGTTATATTCTTCACTTTGAAACTTGAGGGGAAAATAAGTTCACATCTTTCCTCATTATATTCCCTCTACAATGGCCTTACTCCATTTAGTCTACTCAGCCTCCTGAAGCCACTGTGTATTCTCTTACAGAAGCACCTCAGGAGTTTCATATTCTCTTCACAAGTTTTCATGAAGACAATTAATGAATTGTTGGAGACAGGATCAGCAATTGCTACCTCTATCAATGCAGACATTCACCCAAGTTCTGTTCATGTATACAGCAAATACAAGTTCAACATAAAAGAGATGAACCATCACAGTAAGAAACCCAGTATCAGGTTAGTTGTATTCACCCATTTCAAGTTATCAAGTAATTTCAAAGAATTGTAATAATTAACAATGCTTCTACAACTAAAGAAATTGTATTCTATCAAAGATGAAATTCAACACAGTTCAAAATAGTATTTATGTCAATAAACAACATTAAATGGAACTTACTGTTGGATTTCGTTATGGATCAGAGAACAAGATGAGCATCAACAATCTAAGTTAAACATTCTGACATTCAGAAGAGAATAGCTCTCTACAGATAGGACCACTCAGAGAAAAGATGGAATTTATAATTCTAGAGAAAGTGGGTAAAGTAATAAATGAATACTTTTACATCAGTATTCACCAAGAACATGAGAGCACTGATATTCACTAACATGTTGAGATCAAGAGGGTGCTTGAAGAGCTTGGACAAGTGCCCAGGACCTGATGGGATATTACCCACGTAATTGAAAAAATCCAAGATGGCTGGGGCTGTGAAGATCTATGCATCCTCACTCGCAACAGGCAATGTCCTGGAGAACTGGATAGCATCCAAAGTTGTTTCTCTGATCAAAAGGAATGTAGATAATACAATTATAGACTTGGTGAGGTTTATATCAGGAGTAGGGAAGCTATCAGAAGATGCATTGAGATAAGATTCACACACATGAAAGATGGTCAGATTAGCAATAGTCCCCACGTTTTTGAGGGAAAAATTACAAATTATTAGTTTTTTGAGGAAGTGACTAATGAGGGTAGGGCATTGGATGTTGTCCACATGATATAGCATGTGGAAAGAGGGCTCAAGCCTGAAACACCAGACCTCCTTCCCAGGGACGTTGCGAGACCTGCTGATTTCAGAATTTCTGCATTTTTACTACAATCACAGTGTGTGTATATATATATATATATATATATATATATATATATATATATATATATAGAGTTTCATGTTTAATTTCATAGCAAGTCATTTGGCAAGGTCTCTCATGGTAGGCAGATCCAGAAGGCACATAGGATCCACAGAGAATTAGTCTGGATTCAGAATTGGCTTGTCCATAGAAGACAGGCTAGTGTCTGGAGAACTGTGACCAGAGGTATCTCAAAGGGATCAGAATTAGATCACTTGTGTGATGTATGCAATTGACTTGGATGAAAAGTAGGTGGGCAGGCAAGTTTGCAGATGACAAAGATTGGCAGAGTGGTACAGTATAAGGGTTATCAAAGAAGGCATCAGAATATAGATCAGTTACAAACATGATCAGAGAAATGGGCAAGTTTCTGGAGCCAATTCTTGTGCATGACAAATTTTGTGTACAATTACATTATGTATTAATACATGACAAAAGAACCTTGAATCTTGACAAATAACTGAGCCACAGACCAGCTTTCAGTAATGGGTGAATCACTGCATTGTTCTTATCCAAGTTTATTAATTCCTGCAATTAGATCACTTTCTCATGTTATGCATCAGTTCTACCCAAGCATACAATTACCATTTACCAAAAGGATTACATGTTGAACCTCTATTATCCAGTGCTGTTTTCCAGCAAGTTTGAATCTGCTGCCATTAGTACAAACTCCTTAGACAGCTCGGGTTTCAATCCCCTGCCCGGATTGCTGGCAATGTGAAGGTGTTAAGCTAACCACTATTCCAACCAGGATTTGATTTGTGATAAATTTGATCTTTTTAGCTCAGAAAATGGGACTGTTCAAGGCATTAATTGCACCTTTAATTGCTATTTTCTGTGCATTTTCTCTTTTCCAGCATTTTCGGTGCTCCATCAATGGCCAGGTCACAATGTCACTGGATTCAGGAGGATCAACCTATAGTAATCAACAACTACATCAAGACAATTTAATGACAGGCCTGTTCTTTCTCAATACCAGCGAGATCTGCATGCAGATTACAGAATCAGATGCATCACAGAAATAGGCCCTTTGACCCATCCAGTCTACAACCATCAAACACCCTTTGTACTTTGCGCCAGATTAAATCCAAAACTTATATTACAAGGTGGACAATGTACTGAATCTTGCTCTTATTGCCCAGTTAGCTGCAGAAGTGTCCTTGAGACCATCTGATAACTGAGCTTATGATCAATTTGAAACATTAAAGATAAAGCCAATGAATTTTCAATTTAAATTGTAACTCTGCAATTACAATTCACAAAATGACAGATGCTGATCAGTTAAATGTCATGTCATCTTATATACCAAAATGACAATATACAAGGTGTGACAATTAACAGAAAGTTTAAGTCTAGCAATATCTGACAAAATGCAGTGAACATTTCAAACCCTAGGCCAGAATGCAGGAAATCAACTACAGCACTACAAAATAATTTTGTAACTCCTAGATTAGAGAGTCCAGAGATTAGCATGCAAGGAATGCTTGAGATTTGAGACTCATCTGTTTGCAGAGAGAATCTTGTATAGCCCTGGCACCATCACTAGCATACACATTCAGCTTCACAAATTTGCAAGTCTGACAGAGAGCAAAAGGGTACCATGATTAAAAAAAAAAACACAAATAGGCTGAAACATCAACATTTTGTTGGAATGGCAATACCCTGAAGTGGAAACGGTTGCTTTTAAGCAAGGTAAAAAATAATTTTAGCCAAGCTTAAGAATGTTCCTGATTTTCCTACTGCAAGTTTCACTTTAATCTGATGAATGTTTATATAGAGCAGGGATGCAGAGAAAGACCTATTGAATTTACTTTAAAACCCCATCAATAAACAGCACATTTGCCAAGTTTATTATACCACAGAGTCAATTCAATCCTCACTGCAGTGAAGCAGATCTGGTTTAATACAGTGACTGGTGGATATGAAAATACACTTGAAGTCATTTAATTAAAGCTAGTTTAAAGAGAGCCAAGAATGCCACAGTTTCTTTCAAGAGAAAGCGCAGATGTCCATCTTTCCAGAGTCACAACCCGACACAATCCGCTCCCCAGAATCTCTCCAGCTTCTCCCTATTTGATCATGTGTGAAGAATTGCGCATACTAAAAGCACATATACCTTACAAAAACATCTGCAAGAATAACGCGCACCCTGAAGGGGGAAATGGATCCCACAACCCCTCTTCGTCTGCCACTCTTACACAGCGAATTAGAAAGAACGGAATTAGTCCATATACTACCTCCAAACTCGATATCCCCCTCAATCCAGCAGCCATTGGGTGAAGGCATCATCAATAACCCATCCCCAAAGACGAGGTGGTGGTGGGGGGATTATGAATATCCAACCCACACCCAACCGTATTGACACAACAAACACCCCAAACCAGGCTCCATCCCATCATCCGTGTTGACACAACTACAGCCTGGACCGACTACAACCGCCACTGAGTTGACACAACCAGTGTCCCACCTCAACTAGGCCCCGGTTGTTTACCAACCGCCCCTTGTCCAGCCAACCGGACCCCAACTCCACAGCCGCGGAATGGGTGGGATGAGTTGCCCCACCTGCAGGTGCTCCTGGAAGCGGATGGGCAGGATCTGTGCCATGCTGTCGCTGCAGTCACCGCACGCTCCACGGGATAGTCCACACCGGCGAAGCTTGCCCACCCCCTCCCCCAACTCCCAGCCGGCTCGACCGCAACGCGCAAGCGCAAGTCTTGCCTCCTAACTCCAACCGCGCAAGCGCCGTGAAGGCAGCTGAGACCCTCAGAGTCTCATGTCACTTTATATCGACTGGGACCGACGGCGGCCCAATCGCCGAGCCACAGCGACACGAGCACCGCCCATTCGACTGGAGACTGACCAATCCGCGCTGAAGGAGGGCGGCAACACCTTTCAGGAATTTCTGATCACGTGATCCAGACAGCCCTATGTGCTTTTTACCTCCCAGGACAGCTGCATTCCGCAAACGCGAAATAGTTCAAGAATTAACCACTAATATATGGATTGGAAAATGGATATTGTTGTCACCAGTGTTATTTTGAAAATAAAGGCCTAGTTTAAGATTTTATGATTTGTTATTTCCGCTCTTTATTTTTCTTTATTTTTTGTAGTGTTAGATGTTTTGAATGAGCGATGTATACGTTCGCCTGCTGCAGGCCGTCTCACCTTGGCACGTGACCCTGCTGCTTTCTCGGAAGCCCTGCGTCTCCCGGGGCAGCATGATGCAGCAGCGGCGCGAGCCCTGAGCGTGAAATGCACTGTGCGCCTAATGGGCAGGCAAGGCTCGCTCGGGAAAGACCTGGCAAGAGCACGAGAAAATAATTCTAAATGAATAGCAGCATTTGATCAGATCGGCGCCTTAATGCATGCTCTTTCATACATTGCGTCTGGATAAAAGCGTCTCGACCCGGGCAACCTGACCCACTGAGTTCCTCAAGATTCCAGTAGCTGCAGTTTTGGTGGTTGTCTACATAGTGATAGCTTTTAGTTAGCATTTTGGATTTACAATATATATTACATGCTAATAACAGGAAAGTTTCCAGAGGACAAACACAAGTATTTTCAATTTATTTCTATCAGCAAGGCACAGTAAGCGATTAAATTTGGCTGAAGTTGCATTATATAATGAGTTTGTTGTCATACATGCAACCACAATGTAGTTATGCACCAAATATCTTACTTGCTGCAGCTATGCAGGTAATTACGTAACAATACAGTTATAATAGTATGTGTTACATTGCCTTGCAAAGAGATATTAAATATAAAAGATAGATAATAAATATTCACAGGTACAATTAATGCAAGGAAAAAAAAGTGATGTTTAAGGTGCAGACAAGTCTTTTTATTGGGTTGGTATAGTTTATGATTAGAGTAGTATGGGGAAGTTTACAAGCTGTTGGGAGAAAATATTGCCCTTAAACAGGAAGGTGATGTGAGATATTTTATTCACCACAAAAAAATTATATATGAACTAATTCAGATTTATGTTTTAGATGTGGATGAGAAGTTGGAACCTTTTTGCATTCAACTTGGCAGTGTTCCACAATGAAACTTTTTTGGCTTGAAATGGGTAATTTATTATAACAAATAACTGGAGTAAAATTCCCACAGGATCCAATGTTATTTTTGTTGGGAGATATTAGAGGGATTAAATCTAAATTAAAACTGAATATGTATCAGGTAAAATTTGTTCAAATTGCCTTGGCAATAGCTAGAAAATTTATTGCTCTAACTTGTAAATTGGATATTGTTTTGGGAATGGACAGATGGCATGCAGAAGTTCAGAGTTGGATTCCACTTGAAAAAATTACAATTTAAGAGATAAATATACTTTTTGAAATATTGAGCCCATATTTACAAATTGTTGGTATTAAAATTTAAATGAATCTCGAACATACCCTTCTATAGGTCTCTATAAATATTTATATGTTTAAAAGTATGAGAAAGTGAAGTACTCCTGTTGTTGTTTTCTCGTCCCTCTTTTTCTTTCTTTAGTTTGTCGTGGGTTGGGGGGGGGAAAATGAACAGGAGGCTTTTCTTTTTTCTGTATTTCCTTACTATAAAATACCATAGGTATTTGGATTGTTTGAAATATTGTAATATGTTTGCTAAGTGGTTTTATTTTAATAAAGTTTTTAAAATAAAACTGGGAGGTGATGGACATCAGGCTTCTATATCTTCTGCTTGACGGGAGCAGTGAGAAGAGGTTGTGTTCAGGGCGATGGGAACTTTGGCTGCCTTCTTGAATCAGCGGCTTACAAAGATGTCTGCCATGGCCATAGATATTTTAATCTCTTATATTTATAGATAATTTTAATCAGTATGTGCAGATGAAAGAAGGGCAGTAAAGAGTGTGTATCTAATAGATGCAGAAGAGCAGTGGGATATGAAGATTATAGAGTGAGCAGCAAAAACTGTGCCTGGTGGGTGGTGATAGGAGTTTAAAAGATTCACTAACCTTAATCATCAACAATTATTAGCATTTTGGGTGAGAAGCAAATAACGGTTCTATTAACAAAAAAAATAAAGCTAGGGTTACAGCATTTGAAGCAAGTATGAGAGGTAGGGATTTTTTCCCCCTATTTATAAAGTATTGGGAGACAAACTCACAGCCTGAAAGGTAGGAGGAAGAAATCACCATCACGTTTAAAAAAAAAAAGACCAAAAGGAAGTTGAATTGTAATGTTTATAGTCACAATGTCACATGAATCAAGGTGCAGTGAGCAAGCTTGTTTTACAAACAGTCCAGGTATCCCACACATAGTACAGCAGTAAAACAGTTTGGAGTGCAGAGTTACAGAGATCAATTAGGACAGAGCAAAGACATTATTATGCCAGTGTGAGGCTTATTCAGGAGTCTGATGATGTCGGGAAAGAAACTGTCCTTAAATCTGGCGGGGCGTGATCTCACATTCATAAATATACTTCTTGACCAGAGAGGGGATTGTGTTGGGGGAGGATGAGTCATTTAATATGTTGCCTGTGTAGCCAACCGCTACAAAGAAACACACACAATGTGGCAGGTTAAGCTCACTCCTTTATTAGGGCTGGAAAGGTTGCTTTTATACTGTTCAAGTTCCTGCCTTTTTTTTTCCACTGATATACTGTCAGAAAGTGCAGGAGACTGAATAACAATAGCGGGCGGGAACATCCATGCATATGAATGCCCTTCTTCCCCAGCTTGTTTCTGCTGAGTTAGCTGGACAGCTTGACCAATGCCATTTTAGGGCTGTTGGCCTGATGCTGGCTCCCCCAGCTTCTACCCCCACTGGTTCGTTGTCCTGGGAGTTGCTTTAGCGATCTCTGTTTGCGTATTCTGCGCGATGTGGTGTTCTGATCTCCTTGATTGCACGCCTCCATACCTGCTTTTCCAAGGAGGGGGGTGTAGATGGAGTCTATGGAGAGGGTGGGGGGGGGGGGGGTGGTTGTATAGTATCTGAACTGCCACTGTTTGGTAATTCCTGGGATGAAGGGTTTGAAAAGTTGGAGAAAATTGTGTCTCATACTTCTGCAGTTTAGAAGGATAGGTGGTCTTACTGAAACATATCAGTTACTAAGAGGTAATTTCCCCTGATGGTTGTAGAATCAAGAACAAAGAGATAAAATCTCAGTTTAAGTGTTGTAAAGTCAATGAGGAGGGAAATTCAGAATACACCTGAAGCTATTGAGTAATTTGCTTGTCTTTGAACTATAATATCTGCAAGACAAACCTGGAAGGCTAGACTGTAGCACTGGACTGCTGGGATGACCCCTGGTGACTTAGTGGTGTAATTACATATCACCACATTCACACCCCCTTAAAAAAATTGTTATTCTCCCCTCCCCGTCCTTCCCTTGTTTGTAAGTTCATAAGTCCAAAATTTTCGTGGCTTCCGTTGCCTTCTGGACCTCCTCGGTAGTGGTATAGGGGTGGGGAGTGCGGTCTGCCTTTCGGTGGAAGTGTGGGAGTGGGAAGTACTGGTTGGTCATGTGGCCGTGTGAGCTGGGGAATCCTCTTGTATGGGATTAGGTCCTGCCATCAAGTCTAGGGTGGTGATATTTTGTGGGGCGGGCATACCCGGGGTCCTTATTTTTGGGGTGGGTGGTATAGTCTTCTGGGCTGACTCGATGGACGACTGTTCTAGTGACTGCTGCTGCGCTCCTTGTTGATCCGTAGACATCTGTGTTTCTTCCACGTTGTTCACACATCCGGCTGGCGCAAGATCCCTGGTGGCTACCGAGTCTTCTCTTCCATCTGGGAATGTGACGAAGGCGTACTGAGGGTTCGTGTGCCTCAACTCCACTTGATCCACCAGCGGGTCAGCTTTGTGGGGTTGCAGTGCTTCCGGAGGAGAACAGGTCCCGGTGTCATCATCCATTTAGGCAGCACTCTGCCCGTCGTGGCTTTCCTTGTGAAAGAAAAGATACGGTCATGTGGGGTCATGTTAGTGGCAGTACACAACAAAGAACGTATGGAGTGTAGGGCTTCTGGCAATGCTTCCTGCCATCTAGTAACAGGCAGGTCTTTTGCTTTTAAAGTCAAGAGGACCATTTTCCAAATAGAGGCATTTTCCCTTTTGACTTGTCCATTCCCTCAGGATTGTAACTTGTGGTGTGGCTGGTAGCAACCCCTCTCTCGTGCAGGTACTGCTGTACTTCTGCGCTCATGAATGCAGCACCCCTGTCTGTGTGTATGTAGTTCAGGTACCTAAATATGCTGAAGATGGTTTGGAGGCATTTTATAACAGTGGCTGCTGATACATCAGAACATGGGATTGCGAAGGGGAAACAGGAATAGTCATCTATTACGTTTAGGAAATAGACATTTCTATTAGTGGACGGGAGCGGGCCTTTAAAATAGAGGCTGAAGCGCTCAAAAGGTTTGGTAGCTTTTATCAGGGTGGCTTTGTCTGGCCGGTAAAATTGCAGTTTGCATTCTGCACAGATGGGGCAGCTCTTGTTCACTGACCTCACTTCCTCTACTGAAAATGGGAGGTTTTGGGTTTTAATGAAATGAAACAGTCTCGCGACCCCCGGGTGGCCCAGCTCATTGTGCAAGTTCTGCAACTGGGACGTGTGGTTAAGGATGACACAAGTGCCTCTGGACAGTACATCTGGGGGCTCGTTGAGTCTCCCGGGGTGGTATAGCGCAGGATTTTGTCGTTCTTAATTCTCCCCCTGTTCTGGTTATCGAACATAAAAGCCACAGACAATTGGTCTATGATGAGGGTGAAGTGTTTGCATGCCAGATAATGTCTCCAGTGCCTTACTGTTTCCACAATGACTAGGGCCTCCTTCTCTACTGCTGAGTATCTTACTTCTGACCCCTGTAGGGTTCGCGAGAAAAAGGCCAGAGCATTCAGGGACATTAGGGACCATATCGCTAAAGCTACCATGCGGTCCATAGATGAGTTTCAAGTAGAAACGGATGCATCTGATGTGGTTCTGGCAGCCACCCTAAACCAAGATGGTTTGCTGCCTTCAGGTCTATGGTGGAGAACACCTTATACTGCGCAATGTTGATGACCATGTCTGCTATGCGTGGCAGGGGGTAGGCATCTAGTTGTGTAAATTTGTGTAAATTCGTTCATCTTGGTTTAGGGTGGCTGCCAGAGCCACATCAGATGCATCCGTTTCCACTTGAAACGGGATCGACTCATCCATGGATCGCATGGTAGCTTTAGCGATATGGTCCCTAATGTCCCTGAATGCTCTGGTGGCTGCTGGGCACAGTGGGAAAACTGAGTCTTTTATAAGTGGGCGGGCCCTGTCAGCGTAGTTGGGGACCCATTGGGCGTAGTAAGTGAACAGCCCCAAACAACTTCTAGTGCTTTCAGCGTGTGTGGCACTGGGAGATCTAGGAGAGGGCGCATACGGGCTGGTTCTGGGCTGATTTCTCCGTTCTGCACTATGTAGCCCAGGATTGGCAACTTCCTGGCGCTAAAGACGTATTTGTCCCTGTTGTACGTTAGATTCCTTTCCTCGGCTGCCTGGAAGAAGCGTTTTAAATTCATGTCCTGATCCTCCTGAAGGCAACACCGCTTTCAGTTGGAACTCATCTACTATTTGGTCCATTTCACTCTGAAACAGGGACACTCCGTTGGTAACACCAAAGGGAAGTCACAGAAATTGATACAGCCTGCCATCTGCCTCAAATGCCGTGTAAATGCAATCGCTGTTTCTAATGGGCAGTTGGTGGTATGCTGCCTTCAGGTCTATGGTGGAGAACACTTTATACTGCGCAGTGTTGATGACCATGTCTGCTATGTGTGGCAGGGGGTAGGCATCTAGTTGTGTAAATTTGTTGATTGGTTGTAATCCACTACCATGCCCAGTTTTTCTCCTGACTTTACTACAATCACCTAGGCTCTCCAGGAGCTGGTGCTCTGCTCTATGATGCCCTTCTGTAGTAGCCTGCGGACTTCTGTCCTAATGAAGGCTCTATCCCTTGGGCTGTACCTCCTGCTCTTTGTGGCTATTGGTGTGCATTCTGGGGTCAGGTGTGTGAACAGCGGAGGGGGTTCTATGTTCAGGACAGACAGGCTGCAGTGTTGTTTCTTCGTAAGGCGTAGTGGGGGGTGAGACCCGTTGTGCACTATTGTAATGCTTTCTAACTGGCACTGAAAATCTAACCCCAATAATACTGGGGCACAGAGGTGAGGGAGTACTAGTAATTTGAACCCTTCATATTTTGTGCCATGGATTTCTAGAGTAACCCTGCAAAACTGTTTTACCTCAGCCGCAAGACTGCTGGCTGCTAACAGGATCTGGTGCTCACTTGGGCATGTAAGGAGGGCAAGGCGGTTGACTAACCCTTGGTCAATAAAACTTTCAGTGCTTCCACTATCTATTAAACAATTTACCCTCACATCATTAATTTTGATGCACACAGTGGTGTCAGATAAATTGTGTGGACTCGCCTGATTCGTGCGTAGGGAAGCATGTCTGGCATTTCCTTCGTGTCCTTTCATCCGATAGTACTCAACGTCGTATTCATCTCCTGAGGACTGTGTCCTCTGCTTTGTAGCATTTGTCCATGATGGCCGGCTGCACATGGCATTCTTCTTCTGTTTGTCTGTGGAGAAAGAAGACCTTTCCCGCATCTCATTAGCATGAGAATGGGCCTTGGCTGTGGCCTTGGGGCTTCTGCAGACTTTTGCATTCTTCTCTTTGGCTTGGCTTCGCGATTGAAGATTTATGGAGGGGTAAATGTTCACGTCAGCTGCAGGCTCGTTTGTGGCTGACAAGTCCGATGCGGGACAGGCAGACATGATTGCAGCGGTTGCAGGGGAAAATTGGTTGGTTGGGGTTGGGTGTTGGGTTTTTCCTCCTTTGTCTTTTGTCAGTGAGGTGGGCTCTGCGGTCATCTTCAAAGGAGGTTGCTGCCCGCCGAACTGTGAGGCACCAAGATGCACGGTTTGAGGCGATATCAGCCCACTGGCGGTGGTCAATGTGGCAAGCAGTAAGAGATTTCTTTAGGCAGTCCTTGTACCTCTTCTTTGGTGCACCTCTGACACAATGGCCAGTGGAGAGCTCGCCATATAACACTATCTTGGGGAGGCGATGGTCCTCCATTCTGGAGACGTGACCTACCCAGCACAGTTGGATCGTCAACAGCGTGGATTCGATGCTGTCGGCCTCTGCCATCTCGAGTACTTCGATGTTAGGGATGAAGTCGCTCCAATGAATGTTGAGGATGGAGCGGAGACAACGCTGATGGAAGCTTTCTAGGAGCCGTAGGTGATGCCGGTAGAGGACCCATGATTCGGAGCCGCACAGGAGTGTGGGTATGACAACGGCTCTGTATACGCTTATCTTTGTGCGGTTTTTCAGTTGGTTGTTTTTCCAGACTCTTTTGTGTAGTCTTCCAAAGGTGCTATGTGCCTTGGCGAGTCTGTTGTCTATCTCATTGTCGATCCTTGCCTCCGATGAAATGGTGCAGCCGAGATAGGTAAACTGGTTGACCGTTTTGTGTGCCCGATGGAGATGTGGGGGGGCTGGTAGTCCTGGTGGGGAGCTGGCTGATGGAGGACCTCAGTTTTCTTCAGGCTGACTTCCAGGCCAAACATTTTGGCAGTTTCCGCAAAACAGGACGTCAAGCGCTGAAGAGCTGGCTCTGAATGGGCAACTAAAGCGGTATTGTCTGCAAAGAGTAGTTCACGGACAAGTTGCTCTTGTGTCTTGGTGTGAGCTTTCAGGCTTCTCAGATTGAAGAGACTGCCATCCATGCGGTACCGGATGTAAACATTGTTGAGGTCTTTCATGGCTTGGTTCAGCATCATGCTGAAGAAGATTGAAAAGAGGGTTGGTGCGAGAACGTAGCCTTGCTTCATGCCATTGTTTATGGAGAAGGATTCAGAGAGCTCATTGCTGTATCTGACCCAACCTTGTTGGTTTTCGTGTAGTCGGATAACCATGTTGAGGAACATTGGGGGGCATCCGAGGCGCTCTAGTGTTTGCCAAAGCCCTTTCCTGCTCACGGTGTTGAAGGCTTTGGTGAGGTCATCAAAGGTGATGTAGAGTCCTTTGTTTTGTTCTCTGCACTTTTCTTGGAGCTGTCTGAGGGCAAAGACCATGTCAGTAGTTCCTCTGTTTGCGCGAAAGCCGCACTGTGATCCTGGGAGAACATTCTCGGCGACACTAGGTATTATTCTATTTAGGAGAATCCTAGCGAAGATTTTGCCTGCAATGGAGAGCAGCGTGATTCCCCTGTAGTTTGAGCAGTCTGATTTCTCGCCTTTGTTTTTGTACAGGGTGATGATGATGGCATCATGAAGGTCCTGAGGCAGTTTTCCTTGGTCCCAGCAAAGCTTGAAAAACTCATGCAGTTTGGCATGCAGAGTTTTGCCTCCAGCCTTCCAGACCTCTGGGGGGGATTCCATCCATACCTGCTGCTTTGTCCACGTTTTCCACAGTTGGAACAGACATTTTCTCTGGCAGGGAGAGGGCTCTGGGGTGCTTTCTTTGTCCACAGAAAAAGCACTTGGGACCCTCAAGGTGTGCTGCTGCTGTGAATTCCTGTGAGGCACCATACTTTTCTTTTCGTGGGGCTAAAGAGTCCAGCAGTGTGACGTTTGTTCAAGCCACAGGGTCCTGTGAGTACTCCTCCAGTTCTTTCCTGGTGCTTTCTAAAGCTTCTGCAATAGCCTCTGCCTCATCTAGCCCCACCATTCCTTTCTCCAGCAATCGATGTCTCATCTCAGTGGACCATATGTCCGCAACAATTCTGTCCCTAATAAGGTCCTTCGCATATTCCTGAGCTGATACTGCTTTAAAGTTGCAGCCTCTCGCCAGGCCTTTCAGAGAGAGTATAAAGTCTCTGGCAGACTCCCCTACTTGTTGTGACCTGGTCATGAGTCTGTACAGGGAGTGGAGTTCACTTTGTCCCTTACTGTAATGCCTCTGTAAAATGCTCATTGTCTCTTGGTAGGACCTGGCATCCTGTATAAGGGAGTAAGGGTGGTCTCCCAGCTGGACTAACAGCAGCATTAATAGCTCTTTATCCGATGCCTCAGCACCTCAATATAATTCAGCAGCTGAAGTGCATGCTGGCTCCGGGATTTCTGGGGTCGAGCTCCAGCCTGTCTGGTCGCAGCACATGGCTAAACTGCAGTCTCTGATCATTTAGGTGCAGCAAGGGTGGACCCTGGGGTTCTGGGAGCTGCTGGTAGAACCTCTGTGGGGCTTGTGTCTGCTGGAGGAGTAACCTGGGTGCTTGGGTCTGTTGGCTGAGTCTCTGGCTTTGGGACATTTGCAGCGGGCTTAGGGGGGATCCCAGCGGTAGCGTCAGGTCTCCGTGGAACTGGGGAAACTGGTGCTGGGGGAGTGACGGTAGCGGTGTCTGCTTTCCCTGGCTGGAGTGGTGGGGAATTCTGCACATACATGGCGATCTGGAGCATGACTTGTGGAGATCCTTCCACCTGCACGTGTAGTGGCCCCTTTCTGATCGGGCCGGGGTTTAGGGTCGGCGCCGCCTGTACCGGCGAACCCATGGGCAGGCAGGGTTCTTGGCTGTTTCTTACCTACCCTATCGTACTTCTGTGGTCTTCCCTGCATTCCACCATGATTCCAGTACAGCGGTTCCTCGCCGTCTCTGTCCTCGAAAGATCGTGCGTGCTAGTCAAACCCGGATTCCATTTCTCAGGAACAGTCTCCAGGTGGTCGGGAATGCATGTTGCAGAAGCAGCTTCCATCCTAGTAGCTATCATATTAGTTTATTAAATTGTACTGACAATAACCACAACAGCAGTCCGAGTATAAGACAGCTTTAATAAACTAATATGTACACTAAGAGGTCTTGACTCTGCAAGGCAAACCTGGAAGGCTAGACTGTAGCTCTAGACTGCTTTATATACAAGGTCACCGGGATGACCCCCTGGTGACCAAGTGGTGTAATTACATATCACCACAATATCATTACAGAACTATAGAACATTACAGTGCAGAAACAGGCCATTCTAGTCTATGCCAAACCATTTTTCTGTCTAGTCACACTGACCTACACGAGGACCATAGCCCTCCCATTCATGTGCCTGTCCACATTTTTCTTAAATGTTAAAATTGAACCCACAGTTACCACTTCAGCTGACAGCTCGTTCCACACTCCCACCACTCACTGTGGGAAGAAGTTCCCCCTCATGTTCCCCTTAAACTTTTGCCTTTTAACCCTTAACCCATGTCCTTTGTATCTCACCTAATCACAGTGGAAAAAGCCTACTTGCAATTACTCTAACTCTATTCCTCATATTTTTAAATGCCTCTATCAAATCTCCCCTCATTCTTCTACGCTCTAGGGAATAAAGATCTAACCTGTTTAACCTTTCCCTTTGACTCAGTTCCTGAAGTCCAGGCCACACCCTAATAAATCTTCTGAAGTTAAAGTTAATCATCTGATTGACGAAACCGTGTTCTCTCGTCTTCAGTGCAAAACATGCAAACACACAACCAAACATAATCCAGACAAACAATACATACACAGGACACATACACACATGTAAAAATAAATAAATATTGTTTAATAAATAGTAGCGTTTCGGATGATTAATGAGAACAGTTAATTTCGTCGTTCAACAGTCTCACTGTCCATGGGATGAAGTTGTTTTTCAACCTGATGTTGCTGTCTATGATACTCCTTTAGCTCTTTCCCAACCAGAGTGGCTGAAAGATTCTGTGTGTAGAGTGGAAAGGGTCCTCAACGATTTTGCGCACCCCCTTCAGACAACGATTCCTGTAGATCACATCGATGGAGCAAGGGAATCCCCATTGATTCTCTCTGCCACACTTATAGTCCTGTGGATTGATCTCCAATTCACCTCTCTACAGCAATCGTACCACACAGTGACGCAGCCAGACAGGATACTCTTGATAGAATTACTGTAGAAGGTTGACAGATGGTGGCCGGTAGCCTTGCCCACTACAGTGTTCTCAGGAAGTGCAGTTGCTGTTGTGCCTTCCTGACAAGTGAGGAGCTGTTGTGTGTCCAGGATAGATCACTAGTCCAAAGAACTTTGTGCTCTCTACTCTCTCCTCTACAGAGTTGTTCATGTGTAATGAAGGGAGGTCATTCCTGGTCCTCCTGAAGTCCGTGATCATCTCCTTTGTCTTGTAAACACTGAGACTCAAGTTGTTATTCTCACACCATATCAGAAGCTTTTCCACCTCTTCTCTAGTGTGGTTCATCATTGTTGGTGATGAGTCCAACTACTGTTGTGTCATCTACAAACTTTAAAAAATAATAATATTTTTTTATTTTTTACACTGTGAACCATAATATATGGTTATATTATAACCAAAATATATACAAACGTTTCTCATTAAATAAACACAGTGGCATTTTCTCCCCCTACCCTCCCTTCCCCCTTCCCACCCCTCCAAAACCAATAAATATTCAACATATACAATACAATAAAACCATTAAACAATGTCTTCACACAATGAAAATAAACCAGAAAAATGTGTCATCTACTTTTACACACTGGATCAAGTCGTTTTGTCTTCTTATCATTTTAGGGGGTGGAGGTCCGAGGCAAGCCCTCTCTGTTATGTTCCATGTATGGTTCCCAAATTTGTTCAAATAATGTGACTTTATTTTTTAAATTATATGTTATTTTTACCAATGAAATACATTTATTCATTTCTATGTACCATTGCTGTATTCTCAGGCTCTTTATTTTTTAAATTATATGTTATTTTTTCCAATGAAATACATTTATTCATTTCTATGTACCGTTGCTGTATTCTCAGGCTCTCTTCCATTTTCCAAATTGACATTATACATTTTTTTGCTACTGCTAAGGCTATCATAATAAATCTTTTTTTGCGCTTCATCCAGTTTGAAGCCTAATTCTTTACTTCTTATATTACTTAGAAGGAAGATCTCTGGATTTTTTGGTATGTTGTTTTTTGTGATTTTATTTAATACCTGATTTAGATCTTTCCCAAACTTTTCCACTTTCTCACATGCCCAAATTTTATGTACTGTTGTTCCCATTTCCTTCTTACAGCAAAAACATCTGTCTGATACTGTTGGGTCCCATTCTTTTAACTTTTGAGGCATGATATATAACCTGTGTAACCAATTATACTATATCATGCATAACCTTGTGTTTATTGTATTCTTCATAGTTCCGGAACATAACTTTTCCCATGCTTCATTTTTTATTTTTATGTTTAAATCCTTTTCCCACTTTTGTTTAGGTTTATAGCTTTTTCATTATTTTCCTTATCTTGCAGCTTAATGTACATGCTCGTTATAAATCTTTTAATTATCATTGTGTCTGTAATCACATTCAAAGTTGCTTCCTTCTGGTAATCTCAGTCTGTTTCCTAATTTATCCTGTAAATAAGCTTTCAGTTGATGATATGCAAACATTGTACCATGAGTTATTCCATATTTGTACTTCAACTGTTCAAATGTTAATAAATTATTTCCCAAAAAAGAATTTTCTATTCTTTTGATTCCTTTTCTCTCCCATGCACTAAAGGAAAGGTTATCAATTGTAAAAGGGATTAGTGGGTTTTGTGTCAATAACAATTTTGGTATTTGGTAATTTGTTTTTTTTTCCTTTCTAATTGGATCTTCTTCCATATATTAAGTAAATGATGCAATACTGGTGAGCTTTTATATTGCACCAGCTTTTCATCCCACTTATAAAGTATATGTTCCGGTACCTTCTCCCCTATTTTATTTAGTTCTATCTTAGTCCAGTCTGGTTTTTAAAAATCTGATAAATACCTTAATTGTGTGGATCTATAATAATTTTTAAAGTTTGGTAACTTCAAACCACCTTGGTTGTACCTCTCTGTTAATTTATCTTACGCTACCTTCGGTTTCCCCCCTTTCCACAAGAAATTCCTTATTATTCTCTTTAGTTCATTAAAGAATTTATCTGTTAAGAGAATTGGCAATGATTGAAATAAGTATTGTATCCTTGGGAAGACATTCATTTTAATGCAATTTACCCTCCCTATCAACGTTAGCAGTAATTCTTTCCAATGTTCTCAGTCTTCCTGCAATTTCTTTATTAGTGGCTGATAATTTAGTTTGTTCAGGTGGCTTAGGTTATTATCTTACCTGATACCTAGGTATCGGATTGTTTGTGTTTGCCATTTAAATGGTGATTCTCTTTTAAATTCTGCATAATCCGCATTACTAATTGGCATCACTTCACTTTTATTTGCGTTGATCTTGTACTCTGATATTCCTCCATACTCCTTCAATTTCTTATGTAATTCTTTTATTGATATTTCTAGTTCTGTTAAGTATACTATGATGTCATCTGCAAAAAAGCTGATTTTATACTCCTTAATTTTTATTCCTTTTATTTTATTTTCTGTTCTTATCAGTTCTGATTCTATTGCTAAGGCGAACAATGAGGGGGATAATAGATATCCCTGCCTAGTTGCTTTAATCCAATTAATATATTTTTCTGGTAGATTGAACCTCTGTAATACTTTAAATAAATAATTCCATTCTACTCTGTCAAAGGCTTTTTCTGCGTCTAAAGCAACAGCCACTGTTGGCTTCTTATTTCCTTGAAGTTCGTGAATTAGATTAATAAGCTTACAGACATTATCCGCTGTTTGTCTTTTCTTAATAAATCCAGTTTGATCTTGTTTTACTATTTTTTGTACACAGTCGGCCAGTCTGTATGCTAATAATTTTGCTATTATCTTATAATCTGAGTTAAGTAGAGATATTGGTCCATATGATGCTGGTATTAATAGATCCTTCCCCGTCTTTGGTATTAAGTAATTATTGCTGTCTTACATGAATCTGGTAAGTTTTGTGTTTCTTCAATCTGGTTCATTACTTCCAGGAGTGGAGGAATTAATAACTCTTCAAATGTTTTATAGAATTCTATTGGGAAGCCATCCTCTCCTGGCATTTTATTGTTTGGCAGCTTTTTAAATATATCCCGTACTTCCTCTATTTCAAATGGTTTTATCAGTTTGTTTTGTTCCTCTTCTTGCAATTTCGGCAGTTCAATTTTAGCTAAAAACTCTTCTATTTTGTCATCTTTCCCCTCGTTCTTAGTTTGGTATAATTGTTCATAAAATTCCTTAAAGTTCTCATTAATCTCTATTGGGTTATGTATAATTTGTTTGTCCTTTTTCCTTGATGCCAATACTGTTCTTTTATCTTGTTCTGTTTTAAGTTGCCAGGCTAATATTTTATGTGTTTTTTCTCCCAGTTCGTAATATGTTTGCTTTATTTTCATTATGTTCTTCTCCACCTTGTACGTTTGTAATGTTTCATATTTAATTTTTTAAATGTTTGTAATGTTTCATATTTAATTTTTTTGTCCGTCAATTCTCTCCTTTTCGTTACATCATCCCTTTTTACAAATTCCTTTTCTGTACTTACTATCTCCCTTTCCAACTGCTCTATTTCCCAATTGTAATCCTTTTTCATCTTAGTCACATAACTTATTATCTGCCCTCTAATGAAGGCTTTCATTGCATCCCATAATATAAATTTTTCTTTCACTGATTCCGTGTTTATTTCAAAATATGTTTTAATTTGTGTTCAATAAACTCCCTAAATTCCTGTCTTTTAAGTAGCATGGAGTTTAATCTCCATCTATATGTTTATGGTGGGATGTCCTCCAGTTCTATTGCTAATAATAGGGGTGAATGATCTGATAGTAGTCTAGCTTTATACTCAGTTTTTCTAACTCTCCCTTGAATATGGGCCGACAACAAAAACATATCAATCCTTGAGTATCTTTTATACCTACTCGAATAATATGAATATTCCCTTCTCTCTTGGGTGCTGCCTCCTCCATATATCCATAAGTTTCATTTCCTGCATTGATTTAACCATAAATTTGGCCACTTTATTCTTTTTGATTGTCTTTTGTCCAGTTTTATTCAACATTGGATCCAAATTAAGGTTAAAATCCTCTCCTTTCAATATATTTCCTTGTGTATCTACAATCTTCAAAAGAATATCCTTCATAAACTTTTGATCCTCTTCATTAGGTACATATATATTGAGCAAATTCCAAAATTCTGAATATATCTGACACTTTATCATTACATACCTCCATGTTGGATCTATTATTTCCTCCTCTATTTTGATTGGTATATTTTTATTAATTAATATGGCTCTAGCTTTTGAATGCTACCGCTACGTGTCCTACCCAGTCTCTCCTTAATTTATTATGTTCCACTTCAGTTAGATGCGTTTCCTGCACAAATGCTATATCTATTTTTTCTTTTTTCAGTAAATTTAATAGCCTCTTCCTTTTAATTTGGTTATGTATTCCATTAATGTTTATAGTCATATAGTTCAACGTGGCCATGTCATATCTTGTTTACACCTCATTTCCATTTCCTCACCTTTTCACCATTCTCATCTCTCAGTTTTCCCTTTTTAAACTCAATGTATGACAACACATTTAAAACCTAAAATACTCCAACAACTCCCACATCCCATATTACCTTAATCCCAAATGCCCCCTCTCTCTGAGTTGCCCCTTATCCCTTGCCGGGCAACCACAACTCCCCTTTCCATTTGGATTGCAATCCTGTTCGTAAGTGTCAACTGATTTTGCAGTGACAGTTATTCTCTCCCCCCCAACCCCCCAGAAAACACTTTTTTTACACATTTAACAAAGTTCTCCCTTTTTTTCCCCTTACTTCCTTCCTTCCCTTCTCTTTTCCTTCTTTAGTTCTTTACATATACATTGTTTTTTCATCTTTATATATACTTTATCTCCGTTCTTCATTCTTATTACATCTCTTCATCTCTCCTTCTGTCCTACAAACGTTCTGAAAATTTTTGTGCCTCCTCCGGATCCGAGAACAGTCTGTTTTGCTACCTGGGGATAAATATTTTAAGCACAGCTGGATGTCTTAACATGAATTTATAACCTTTTTTCCATAGGATCGATTTTGCTGTATTAAACTCCTTCCTCTTCTTTAAGAGTTCAAAACTTATATCTGGGTAAAAAAAATATTTTTTGACCCCTGTATTCCAATGGTTTATTATCTTCTCTAATTTTATTCCTTGCCCGCACCAGTATATTTTCTCTTGTCGTATATCTCAAAAATTTTACTAAAACGGATCTTTGTTTTTGATGTATCTGTCGTTTCGGAGCTAGTTTTCTGTGTGCCCTTTCTATTTCTATTTCTTCCTGCATTTCTGTCATTCCCAGGACCTTCGGGATGCATTCTTTTATAAATTCCTTCATATCTGTGCCTTCTTCATCTTCCTTCAGGCCCACTATTTTTATGTTGTTTCGCCTACTATAGTTTTCCAACATATCAATTTTCTGAGCTAACATCTCTTGTGTCTCTTTTTTTTGTCACTTACTTCCAATTTTCCTCAAGTCGTTTACTTCCATTTCTACAGCCGTTTTTCGTTCTTCAACATTTTCTACTCTTTTTCCTATTTCTGTCATGACTAGTTCTAATCTTTGCATTTTATATGCTGTTCTTTTCATTTTTCTTTTAATTGGACTAAATTCTAATAACAACCATTCTTTTAATGCTCTCATTTGTTCTTCAAAAAAAGCTTTATCTATATTCTGTTCATCTGTTTTACCTTCTATTTCTCTGTGAAGATCTTGGTCTTCTTCTTCCTCTTCTGTGTCTGTACCTGTGTTTGAGTATTCTTCTTCTCTTCTTTGTATTTGTGTCTATTCTGATTTTCCTGATGAGTTGCTTGTCTCACATTGTCGGGCCTCTTCTTGCTGGGCCTCTTGCTGTTGGACCTCTCCTTCTGAGCAGCTCATCTGTTGGGCCTCCTGCTGCTGCTCCTCTTGCCGTCACCCCTTCGACTTTCTTTCTCACCTGGTACTTCACTTCCTCTCCTGCCGCCTTCCTCATCTTCCAGCTGAGAGCCCTGGTGTCGGGTGTCCCTCAGCTGGTTGCACCGTGGTTGCCTGCTCCTCGGCTGAGCCCCCCTTCCGTTGGTGTTTTCCTTTACCTTAGATTGCGCAGTTGTACACTTTTGTTTGGCTCAAAGGGCCATTTTTGCAGTCCACCAGTCAGGAGGTCGCGACTCCGCAGGGCCAACACCAACCTCGGAGATTGGGCACTCTTTGCCACCACGGCTCCCTGTTCCTTCGTGCAGGTAAGGCCTTCTCCTTTCTTTTCCGGTGTCTTTTCTTTTTTTCCCCGTTGTTTTTACTTTTTCCTTTTTGGGTGCCATTTTCTTTCTCTTCTCTGCAACTTTATTTTTTATTATATATTTGTTGAACTTTGTCTTTTCTTGACTTTTTAACTTTTTTTTCTGGAGAGGGCTGGTTTTACCCTACCGGCCACTACTCCATCACGTGACTCCTTCGTCATCTGCAAACTTGATGACACTGTTGGAGTTGGATCTGGTGATGCAGTCAAGAGTCAGCAGTGTGAACAGAAGTGGGCTGAGCACACAGCCCTGAGGTGTGCCAATGCTCCGTAGAACAGAGCTCAACATTCTGCTACCCACCTGGACAGGCTGTAGTCCAGAATCCAGTTACAGAGAGGGGTGTTAAGTCCCAGCAAGGGTAGCTTCTCCACCAGCCTCTGGGGAATGATTGTATTAAATGCCAAGCTGACATCGATGAACAGCAGACTGGCATATGAGTCGTTATTCTCCAAGTGAGTTAGGACGGAGTGGAGGAACAAGGGTGCTTCTTTAGGTGAATTGAAATGGTTCCAGCATCTCTGGGAGTTGAGCTTTGATGTGTTCCATCACCAGATGTTCAAAGCATTTCTTAAAGGTGGAGGTCAATGCCACAGGGTGGTAGTCATTCAGGCCTGTTATCATGGCCCTCATGGGATGATGATAGTGGCCTTGAAACCCATGGGGATGATGGACTGCTGCAAAGTTGAAGATTGTGTTGCACCGAGGTAGCAACAAGCAGGCACTAAAAGACTAATCAACAGACTTTATTCCAGTAAAATTCTGAACACCAGTCCATGCCTTGGTCGCTCCCTGTGTGATTGGCTTAGGAGGGGCCAGCTCAGGTCTATATTCAGGTCAACTGATTGACAGCTGGCCAGGTGGAGTCAGCCCCCTAGGTGGTCTATTCAGGTCAGTTGTTTGACAACTGGCCAGGTGGAGTCAGCCCCTTAGGTGGTCTTCTTGCAGGTTTCTGAAACCATCACAGGGTTGGCTCCTGGTCAAAGGTCAGTGAGGGCATGGGTGCTGGGTACCTGAGGCGTCGTTGGTGTGGGCAGCGTGGTGTCTATCTGTATGTCTGTCTGTGGGGGGAGGGGGGTGGCCGGGTGGGTGTGGTCCACTAGGAGTGGGGTTCTCTAGAAGGGTGGAGGGAGGAGGTCGGCCCCCGGATCCTGGGTGGGTCAAGGGTATCCATGGTGGGGAGGTTGGTCTGGGTAGTCATGGTGGTGGGGGGGGCAGGGTTTGGGCTCCTGCTGATGCCAAATCGCTAGTCGAGACAGTGTCCTCACGGCCACTGGGGTACCTGATGTAGGCTTAGTTCTGGTTGGCGTGGAGGAGGAGCAACTGCTCAACCAGTGGGTCAGACTTGTGGGCCTCCACGTGTTTGTGGAGGAGCACCGGTCCCAGAGATGTGAGCCAAGTTGGGAGGGTGACCCCAGTCGCTGATTTCCGATGGAACAAAAAGGGCGCTCGTGAAGGGCCTGATTAGTAGCTATGCACAAGAGTGACCTAATGGCGTAGAATGCCTCAATAAGGGCCTCTTGCCAGTAGTCAACAGACCAGCCTTTGGACCTCAGGACCAGGAGGACTGCTTTCCAGATCACCCCGTTTTTGTGCTCCACATGCTCGTTGCCCCTCAGGTTGAAGCTAGTCGTGTGACTAGTCGCAATGCCTCGCACTACCAGGTACTCCTCACTCATGAAGCCAGATCCCCTATCTCTGTGGATGATCCGAACATGGTGAACATCTGCGTCAGTGCCTTGATAACGTTGGCTGTGGAAGTGAAAACGGGAGTATTTCTTTACGACCGTGAGGAAGTAGACGTTCTTGTTCTTGGAAGGCAGGGGGCCCTTGAAGTTGATGCTCAGCCATTTGAAGGGCTGAGTGGCCTTGATGATGTGGGCCTATGGTGGGCAGAAGAAGCACGGTTTGCACTCCTCACAGACCCTCCATGACTTGGTCATGGACCGGACTTCTTGGAGGGTGAAGGGGAAGTTCTTGGACTTGATGAAATTGTACAGGCGAGTGGCGCCCGGGTGACAAAGGGTGTCATGCAGTCCCTGTAGTTGGTTGGACTGCACTCTGGTGCAGGTCCGGGACAGGGCATCAGGGGGGTCGTTGAACTTCCCTGGTCTGTACTGGATTTCGAAGCTGAACATGGCCAGCTTGACTCTCCAGTGCAAGATCTTATAGTTCTTGATTTTGCCCTTATGGGTGGTGCTGAACATAAAAGCCACTGCACATTGGTCGGTGAGGAGGTTGAACCTCCTGCCTGCCAGGTAGTGGTGCCAGTGGTGGACCACTTCCACGATTGCCTGGACCTCCTTTTCAATGGCGGAGTGTCCGAGCTTGGAACCATGGAGGGTCCTGGAGAAGAAAACCACGGGTAACCCCCCCCCCCCCCATTGGTTGAGGCTGGCTGCGAGGGCAACATCAGAGGCATTGCACTCCACCTGGAATGGGGTGTCCTCGTCCATGGCATGCATCGTGGCATCAGTGATGTTCTGCCTGATGTGAGCAAAAGCTGCTTGTGCCTTGGGGGGGCGTGAGAAAAGGTGGTGGCTTGGGCCAGTGGGCAGACCTTGTCCGAGAAACAGGGGACCCACTGGGAGTAATAGGAGAAAAGCCCAAGACACCTGTGGAGGGCCTTGAGCGTGTGGGGAAGGGGCAGCTCTATTAGTGGACGCATGTGTTCTGGATCAGGACCAATGACACCGTGTTCCACCATGTACCCTAGGATGGCGAGGCGGGTGGTGCTGAACACGGCACTTTTCTTTGTTGTAAGTGAAGTTCAGCTCCTCGCCTGTCTGGAGAAATCTCTCCAGGTTAGCATGGTGGTCCTGCTGATCATGGCCGCAGATGGTGACATCGTCCAAATATGGGAAGGTTACTCTTAGATTTTGCCAGTTTTCCATGCAGTCCATCTCCTGCTGAATTACAGAAACCCCATTAGTGACCCCAAACGGGACCCAGCGGAACTAGTAGAGGTGCCTGTCTGCCTCGAAGGCGGTATGTGGTTTATCCCGGGAATGGATAGGGAGCTGGTGGTAGGCTGACTTTAGGTCAATCGTTGAGAAGACCTTATAGTGGGTATATCATTGACCGTGTTGGCTATTCGGGGTAGGTGTTCCAGTTGGGTGTACCAGTTAATGGTCTGACTATAATCGATGACCATCCTTGGTTTGCTACCCCCTTTTACCACTAGGACTTGGGCTCTCCAGGGACTGGTGCTGGATTCTCTGATACCTTCTGCCAGAAGCTGCCTCACTTCTGCCTTAATGAAGGCCCTGTCGACCGCTTAATAGTACATGCTCTTGGCAGCTATGGGCTTGCAGTCTGACGTAAGGTAGTTGAAAAGGGCGGGAAGGGTTACTCGTAGCGTGGAGAGGCCACAGGTGGGTTGTGGGCTGTCGCTGGGCTGCATCCTGTGGAGTGTGAGCAGTGAGAGGGGTCCGCCAAATGTGAGGGTGAGGCTTTGAAGGAAGTCCAGCCCTGAGGTCTGGGGCACAGAGCTGGGGCATGACCAGGAGCCTGAACCCTTGGTATGTTCCCCCCCCCCCACTGTCAGGTTTACTGAGCGCCGGAATCCATGGGAAATGTCCCTTTTTAACGTGGTGGACCCGAGGACCATCTCATGGTCCGAGTTGTTGCTCCCTGATGAATGTCATGAGTAGCAGCCAGCGGCTAACTTCCAGGGCGTGGGGTGTGTCGGATGGATGATCAGGTATGCACCCATGTTGACCATGTCATCCCATCGATATGGTGCGCGCGTTGTGGCAGTCGGCTGGCCCAAAATGGTGATGCCCAGTGGACGCATGTGGCATTGGTGTGGTCGGGTGACCCGACCGGTAGTGAAGCTGGAGGTGACGTCACTCGAATGAGCAGAAGTGACGTCATTGGTGCGGGTGGAAGTCATCCGGAGGAAAATGGTGGAGCCGCCCAGTGTGAGCACACTGCAGTGGTGCAGGTCGGTGGCTGGGCCGGAAGTGATGTCAGCAGTGAGGGTGGAAGTGGCGGGTGAGTAATGGCGTCACCCGGTCCTCGCATGTGGCAGCATTTGGGAGGGCTCCCAGCTAGTCGTAGAGGGCAGTGGTGCTCCTGACAGGCCTGGAAAGGCTCACCTTAGCGAAGTGGCCTTTCTTCCTGCATAGGGAGCGATGTGAATTCCTTGCTGGGCAGCCTTTGTGGGATTGCCTGTCTGACCCACACTGGGACCCACAGTGCTTACAGAGGCGAGCTGCACCAGTGTCTGCAATAGTCTCCTCCACATAGGGCCCTTTGGTGACAGCAGTCGTTTGCATCTGCCAGGCCGGGGGTTGGGGGAGTCGGGCATCGAAGACCTCTGCATGATGAGCTGCAGCCTCCAGGTTGTGGGCCACCTCCATTGTCCTGGTAAGTGAGGCAATGTTTTCCTCCAGCAGCTTCTGTTGGGCCCTCCTCGAGCTCAGCCCTCGCAAACATGTGTCCTGGATCAGTCGCTCCACTTCCCCTTCGGTCACCCCAGTCTTGATTTGTCTTGGGTGGGCAGGTTGGCTCATGCAGGGCCCCCAGATAGGCATCTGCCATCTCACCTGGCTGCTGGGACCTGACCTAATGCTGAGCAGGTACCGGGCGTAGACCATGTTTTTTGTGGGCTTGTACATGCTCTCCAAGATGGCCATCGCAGGTTCGTAGTCCATGCAGTCCTTGATAGCCTGGGAAGTTCATGAACCTAGCTTGGTGTGGAGCACAATGAACCATTTCTGGTTGGTGTTAATCACCTCCGCCTGTGTTAGGATGATCTCCTCAATCGCGTGACTCCAGATCTTGAAGCGTGCCTGGGCATCTGGGTGTTGGGGGTCAATCTCCAGGCTCCCAATCATCAGAAACTTCTCCATGGTCTCTCTTTTAAATTTTTACTGGAATAAATTGTGATATGCTGAGGTAGCAGCGAGCAAGCACAAACTCAGAAGATTGTACAACAGGCTTTATTCCAGTAAAAGTCTGAACACCAGTTCAAGCCTTGGTGGCTCCTCATGTGACTGACTCAGGAGGGGCTGGCTCAGATTTATATTCAGGTCAGCTGATTGAGAGTCAGACCCTTAGGTGGTCTTCCTGCAGGTACAGAGAACGCCCCCTGCAGTAGGCAGGGGGTCATATCACCACAAGGATGTTTGTCAGGACCTCCATCAGTTGGTCTGTGCAGTCCTTCATCACCCAACCAGATATGTTGTCTGGTCCCGCTGTCTTGTGAAGGGTTCTCCACACCCTATGCGGAGGGCCCGTTCACCAGGGGGGGGACACAGAGCTTTGTACTTTGTACTCTTTCAATCTTTTTTTAAATTTTTTTATTTTTCACAGTATGAACCATATTAACCAAAATACACACAAACATTTCCCTCTTGAATATACAGTGTCATTTTCTCCCTTTTTTCCCCCGTCCCTTCCCTCCCCCCTCCCTACCCACTAAACGTTCAACATATACAATACAATAAACCCATTAAACAATGTCATCACACAATGAAAATAAACAAGAAAATTGTGTCATCTACTTTTACACACTGGGTCAGTTCATTTTGTCATCTTCTCATTCTATCATTTTAGGGGGTGGAGGTCCGCAGTAGGCCTTCTCTGTTGTGTTCCATGTACGGTTCTCAAATTTGTTCGAATACTGTGACTTTATTTTTTAAATTATATGTTATTTTTTCCAATGGAATACATTATTATTTCTATGTACCATTGCTGTACTCTCAGGCTCTCTTCTGATTTCCAGGTTAACATTATACATTATTTTGCTACAGCTAAGGCTATCATAATGAATCTTTTTTGTGCTTCATCCAATTTGAGGCCTAATTCTTTACTTCTTATATTACTTAGAAGAAAGATCTCTGGATTTTTTGGTATGTTGCTTTTTGTGATTTTATTTAATACCTGATTTAGATCTTCCCAAAACTTTTTCACTTTCTCACATGCCCAAATTGCATATACTTTTGTTCCCATTTCCTTCTTACAGCGAAAACATCTATCTGATACTGTTGGGTCCCATTTATTTAACTTTTGGGGCGTGATATATAGCCTGTTTAACCAATTATATTGTATCATGCGTAACCTCGTGTTTATTATATTTCTCTTAGTTCCGGAGCATAGCTTTTTCCATTTTTCATTTTTTATATTTATGTTTAGAATTTGTTCCCACTTTTGTTTGAGTTTACAGCTTATTTCATCATTCTCTTTCTCTTGCAGTTTGATGTACATGTTTGTTATAAATCTTTTAATTATCATTGTGTCTGTAATCACATATTCAAAGCTGCTTCCTTCTGGTAACCTCATCCTGCTTCCCAATTTGTCCTTTAGTAGGTTTTCAGTTGGTGGTATGCAAACATTGTATGAGTTATACCATATTTATACTTCATTTGTTCAAAAGATAATAAGTTATTTCCCAAAAATCAATTTTCTATTCTTTTGATCCCTTTTCTCTCCCATTCTCTAAAGCAGGGGTGTCAAACTCAAATTCACAGAGGGCCAAAATTTAAAACTTGGACTAAGTCATGGGCCAAACTAAATATTTATTGAAAATTTTCAACAACATCTGCATATTTTCTCTTCTTTCAACATATGTAATGTTAAACTTTAGGATATAACTTTAGGAGGATAATGTTACAGGTCAGGAGTAGGTAGCTCAAGTTCACCCTTTGCTTGACCTGAGGGAAACATATTTGGTCCCTGTGGAGATGTAGTCAGCATTCACAGGCTGTGTCCATTTTGGCCTGCATCAGGACTCAGCATTTCCTGCTCACTCCTCAGGCTCTAGGCCTCTATTCACCCTCGACCCACCATCCCTCTACCTGACCAGTCCTTTACCCAACCTCTACTCATCCCTCACTCCACTCGCTCTGCCTCTACCCACCCCATCCTATACACGCCCCTCTACTGCCTCTCCCCTCAACCTGTTCCTCTCTCTACCCGTCTCTCACCCTCTAATCACCCCTCCCCTACTCATCCTGCCCCTCCCCTTTTACCTCTTCCCTATCCACCCCTCCTTCTACTCATCCCTCCCTCTAACTGCCCCTCGCACCACCATAACTTCCCCTGCCCATTACTCCTCACCTACAACCTCTGCCCACCCCTGCTTACCCACCCACTCAGGCCCAGCGCGCTGCCGATCAGCCTTTGCGGACAGCCACCATCTCTCTCTTCACATGCAGGGCCGAACCAGCCGTCCCTGGGGTACACGCGGGTGCAAGCGCTGAAGGCCGTGGTGACCGGGAGAAGTGCGCTCGCGCTGTGGAAGGGCCGTCCGGTGCCAGTCGCGCGGGGCTCATGCTGCCCGGGGGCTGTGCGCAGCCTGCCATGACCGTAGCGCTGACAGGAAATCACAGGCGCTCGCCAATCCGCTGCACCGCTCGACAGGTGGGAGAAGTGACTGGTTGTGCAGGGAGCCTTCCAACTGGGTTGCTGGCTGATGACATCGACAGACTTCTCGTGTTACAATTTCTCGTGTTACAATGGGGAAGGATGTGCAATGAAGGGGGAGGATGGTGGGGGTGACATTACCAAAAAACAGCATCAGCTCTCGCTGCAGGGCGGGCCACCTCTAATACATTTTTGAAATGATCTTGCGGGCCAAATATAATTATATCTTGGCCCGCGGGCCAGAGTTTGACATGTGTGCTCTAAAGGAAAGGTTATCTGTTGTGAAAGGGATTAGTTGATTTTGTGTCAATAATAATTTTGGTAGTTGGTAACTTGTTTTTTTTCCTTTCTATGTGAATCTTCTTCCAAATGTTGAGCAGATGGTCCAGTACTGGTGAAATTCTATGTTGCACCAGTTTTTTATCCCACTAATAAAATATATGTTCAGGTACCTTTCCCCTATTTTATCTAGCTCTAATCTGGTCCAATCTAGTTTTTCCCTTGTATTTTTTTCTCAAAACTTTCTTTATTAATTTTAACATATGAAGAAAGTAAGTAATTCACGTACAGAAAAAATACAAAATAAAGTAATACAAGTACAAAGTAACATAGTTAATACAGTACCAATCTCGGCATCTCCCCCTAACAACTAAAAACTAAGACTAAAAAAAAACTATTTTTAACCCCTAAACCCCCCCTCTCCCCACCCCCACAATAAAGAGTGAAAAATTAATACTATTAGTATAATAAAAAAAATAAAAAATATATATCTTAAAAAAAGATCGATATATATATAAAAAAACAAAAATAATATTAATTAAGTATTAATTATTAATCCAAAAATTTTTTACTATATAAGAATATAAATGAAAAAACAAAAGTAAAAAGAACTTAAACAAAAAAAAACCAACTAATAAAAAAAAACTCAAAAAAGAAAAAAAAAGAAAACATATATAGAAAAAATATATAATAAAAAAAAGTTTTTTAAAGAAAAAAAATGATTAATTCAAACTTATTTAAATTGTATATAATCGATAAATGGGGTCCACTTTAACTTATAAAAATACATCTTATCTTGTATAGAAAAAGTTTCCATAACCAAACAAAACTTCATCTCTGAATACCACCTATCTAAAGACAATACATTTCTATTCTTCCAAGTAATCGCTATACATTTCTTGGCCACTGCCAGCGCTAAGTAAATAAAAGAGATCTGGTAATTATCTAATTCTAAATCAATCACCGGTTGCATATTCCCTAATAAAAATATATCAGGGTCTAATACAATATGAAGATTATATAGATTATTAAATACAGATTGAATACCTTTCCAAAATTGTTGTAACCGATCACACAACCAAACAGCATGTAAAAAAAGTACCAGAAACCTGATCACAACGAAAACAAAGATCTGACTTACTAAAACCAAATTTTTTAAATTTTTCGGGTGTTAAATATAATTGATGTATAAAACTATAATTAATCATCGCCAATCTAGCATTAATCAATTTTCGAACACTATTATGGCAGATTTCAGACCAATCTTCTTCAGTTATTGTTCAACTTAAATGTTTTTCCCCATTTCATTTTATCTTTATCCCAATCTATTTTACTTTCACTTTCCAACAAAATACGATACAAACCTGATATATAACCCTTTTTTGGAAATGAGAGTACATATTTCTCAAAATCAGTATCAGACAGTAAATTCATTTGACGACCGCATACCTGTTTTACAAAAGATCTTAACTGATAATACACAAATATAGAATAACCACTTATTTCAAATCTCTTTTGCAATTCTACAAAAGAACAAAAATGACCTTCTAAAAAACAGTCAGATAAATTATGTATTCCTTTCTCCTCCCATTGTTTCAAAATAGTATTAGATACCATGAAAGGAACAAGTTGATTATTATATAATGGTAATCTTCCTGACCACTTATTTTTCAATCCCATTTTATGTAATTTACTTGTCCATAAATTCATTAAATGTTTCAATATTGGTACATCATAAGTTTGTAACAAATTTTTATTCCATCGAAATAAAAATTCATTCGAAAATTTTTCAGAAATAACTGCCAATTCTATCTGTGCCCAACTAGGCGTATCTTGTGTGGCCATTAATGCGCTAAGAAATCTAAATTAAGCTGCTTCATAATAAAATTGAAAGTTAGGTAGCCATAACCCTCAAAATTGAAAATCCCACATCAATTTTTTCAATGCCACCCTAGGAAATTTTCCTTTCCACAAAAAATCCCTAATTACTTTATATAAATCCTTAAAAAATCTTTTTTGTAAACAACAAGGAATTGATTGAAATAAATATTGTATACGAGGAAAAATATTCATTTTTATAGTATTAATTCTTCCTAATAAACCCAAAGGTAAATCTTTCCATTTAACTAAATCTGCCTTAATCTTCTTCATTAAAGGAAGATAATTAAGTGAATATAAATTTTGGTAGTCAGTATTAACATTAATTCCCAAATATTTAATTTGTTTCGTCCACTTCAAATTCGTAATATTTCTAAACATTGAATAATCATCTTTACTAATTGATAAAATTTCACTTTTAGTCCAATTAACCTTATAACCAGATAATTGACCATAAATCTCTAAGGAATCTTGAAGTGCTGGCAGAGAAACATCAGGATCCACCAAATACAGCAAAACGTCATCCGCAAATAAACTTATTTTATAATCTTCATTCAAGACTCTCATACCTTTGATACTATCATTCTGACGTATTAATTGTGCTTGAGGTTCAATAACTAAAGCAAACAAGGCGGGTGATAATGGACATCCTTGTCTAGTAGATCTTGTTAAATTAAAGGATTCTGAAAGCAAACCATTAGTAACAACTCTAGCTTTCGGATGATTATACAGAGCCCTAATCATACCAATAAATGAGAGACCAAATGAAAACTTATCAAGTACTTTAAATAAAAACTTCCATTCTACTCTATAGGATGCCTTTTCTGCATCCAATGAAACCACCATTGGATAATTCTTCTGAGATTTAGATCTATTTATCAAAGTAATTAATCGTAGAATATTATCCGAAGCATACCTATTTTTTTATAAAACCTGTTTGATCACGATGTATTATCTTTGGTAAATACTGAGCTAACCTATTAGCCATAACTTTAGCCACTATTTTATAGTCTACATTTAACAAAGATATAGGACGGTAAGAAGCTACCTGTAAGGGATCTTTATCTTTTTTTGGTATAACTGTAATTATAGCATTAGAACAGGACTCAGGTAATTGAAAAGTATCATAAAGTTGTTGTATTACATTCTTAAATAAGGAAGATATATCAACATAAAAAGTCTTGTGAAACTCAATAGAAAAACCATCTCCACCAGGCGCTTTTCCATTTGGCATATCTTTTATAGCCATTTCAATTTCACTATCCGTAAAAGGTTTATCTAACTCTTGTCTGTCTTCTTGAGATAACTTGAGATAAAGAGTCTATTGCATCTTCTTTTATCTCTTTACATTCAGTCAAATAAAGTTTTTTGTAAAAATTACAAAATTCATCGTTAATTTCTTTTTGACTAAAAGTAATACCCGATTTATTTCTAATAGCTGGTATAATCCTAGATAACTGTTCTTTTTTTAATTGCCAAGCTAATAGTTTATGAGCTTTCTCGCCCCATTCATAAAATTTATTTTTTGAACGATTCAACAAACATTCAAATCGATATGACTGTAACTTATTATACTTCAACTTTAAATTAGTTAATTGGATCTTTTGGAATTCAGTAGCTTTCTTTTGAAATTCTTTTTCACAGATTGTTATTTTCTTCTCCAAATCCTCAGTTTCTCTAACTCTCTCTTTCTTCAGTTTGGATGCATAACTGATAATTTGACCTCGTAAAAAAGCTTTCATTGCGTCCCACAAAACAAACTGATCAGAAACAGAGTGAACATTATTAGCAATGAATTCCTCAATTTGTTTTCTCAAATAAACAATAAATTCTGGCTTTTGTAGTAACATAGTATTAAATCTCAAGTGTAACTTGAGAACTTTGATATTCCAGTAATAACAATGAATGGTCCGAGACTAACCTTGCCTTATAATCCACAGATATAACCTTATCCTGTAAATGTGCCGAAATTAAAAAAAATAATCAAGTCTTGAAAAAGAATTATGTCGAGAAAAATAAAAAGAAAAGTCTTTCTGTGTAGGATTAAATCTACGCCAAATATCAACTAAATTCAAATCTTTCATCATATTAGCCATATGTATTGCCATCTTAGATTTCTTAATTACCTTTGGATACTTATCCAATAACAGTTCTAATACCATATTTAAATCCCCCCCAATCATCACATTGGAATTAGCTTGTCCCAATAATAAAGATATTTCTGTAATAAAAGCAGTGTCTTCAACATTTGGAGCATAAACATCAATCAAAGTCCAGGCTTCATTAGAGATCATACAATTCAACTTAGGTAGTCTTCCTCCATTTTTCTCCTCATCTTGCAATTGAAACGGTAAATTCTTATGTACCAAAACCGCAACTCCTTTTGCCTTTGAATTAAATGAAGAATAGAAGACTTGTCCAACCCAGTCCCGCTTAAGTTTCAAATGTTCTTTATCTGTCAAATGAGTTTCCTGTAAAAAGGCCACATCTACTTTAATTTTTTTAAAATAAGCAAGTACTTTCTTATGCTTTATAGGATTATTCAAACCCTGAACATTAAGAGAAGCAAATTTAAATTTTGACATGTCTTTCAACAGTTAGAAAAAAACCCTAACTCTTACCCCCTTATCCTCTCTTAATACGATCAAAAAAAAGAAAAAAAAGAAAAGAGAAAAAAAAAGGAAAAAAAAATATTTTAACAAAAAAAAACCCCTTCACTCTTTAATCTAATAATACAAAAAAAACAAAAAAAAATGGGTAGGAGATTAAAAATACCCCCTCCCGTCTAAACCGCGCAATGTGGTAACTCCCAAAAAAAAAATGGGTGTGAGATAACTCTCACGTAGCAGATGACTTTCAGAAAATAGTGCCTATCCAGTTCTCTCCCCCAACTCTCACTTCATCTTAAGCTAACATCATCATTATTTAATATCCCTTTTTTTTTGAAAAAAAGCATTAGAAAAAAAAGGACAACTCTTCTTTTAATCAGCTCCAACTGCCGAGTCACCATTACGACCATTCCTTCTTGGAGGACGGCTCTTTTCTTCCATCTCTTGTCTCCTTGGAGATCACGGTGGACTATATCTCTGTTGAAACTGAGTGATTGGCAGCTCTTGAGCAAATGCTATAGCTTCCTTTGGAGAATCAAAGAACTTTGGTTAGTAACCATCTTGAAAAACCTTCAAAACAGCTGGATATCTAAAGGTTGCCTTATAACCTTTCTTCCACAACAACTCTTTAGCAGGGTTGAATGCCCGTCGTTGGAACATAACCTCTTGACTCAAATCCGCATAAAAGAAAACTCGATTATTTTGAATCATCAAGGGTGATTTTCTCTGTTGTGCATTTCTAATAGCCACTCGTAAAATTATTTCTCTGTCATAATAATTCAAGCAACGAACCAAAACAGGTCTTGGACTTTGACCTGAAATAGGTCTTCTACGCAAAGCTCTGTGAGCACGTTCCAGTATTATACCTTCCGAGAAATGTTCTTGACCCAGCACCTGCGGAATCCATTCAGTAAAAAATTTTCTTGGGTCTGGTCCCTCCATACCTTCTGGCAAACCAATAATCTTTATATTGTTCCGTCTGGATTGGTTTTCCAAATAATCAATCTTTTTCACCAAATTTTTATTTTGAGTTTGTAAGTCTTCAACCATTTTGGTCACATCAAGAACTTGATCCCGTATTTCGTCTATATCTTCTTCACACGAATTAAATTTATCTCTCACTTCAAGCTTAAAAGCTCCAAACTCAGCCATCTGTTGAGAATGTATTTTCACCAAGGTATTAAACCTAGTACCAAGTTCAGTCATAATCTTGGATAATCCCTGCATTGTATAAGATAATTTAGATTCAAGATTCACAAGAATCTTTTCAATTGGAAGAGATTCTGGCTCAACAGATTCCTGCTTCTTCTGCATAACCAAAGGATCTTCTGTTCCTTCTTTCATTCTTGTTGCCTTCCTTGTAGTATGACTGCGTGTGGAAACCCCAGCCACAGCCTCTCCAGCAGTGACTGGAGGACGCTGGCCGGGGTTTTCCCCAGTCCATAATGTATTAAGTTCTCCCAGTACATCAAGTTGTATAGGTACTTCTATCTCAAGAGGTGCAGTTTGCAGCGCCACCACTACAGTTGACAAATGCCTTTCCCCAGCCGGTGTTTCAGCTGGTAATACTTCAGTTGATGATACTATAAGCGGTTCATTCATAACATTGCCGTCAGATGCTACTGCGCATGTGCGAACCTGAGTAACTCTTTGTTCTAAAGGCTGTTTGGCGCCCTCTTTAGGGGGCTTTACCGATGTAACATAGAGGTCTGCATCCGAACACTGTACCTCTCACCTGGAATCCATTTCACGCTGAGTCCCAGTGTTTTTTCTACAGGTAGGCTCCAAAACTTGAACTTTTGGAAAATGTAATTTTTTGATGATCTGTTGTCTTTTTTTTTTTGCTCTTTTTCACCAATTGTACCATCAGAAGTTAAATTAACAGCACTGAAGTTATCTAAACTTTTAAAGAATTTTAACGGGTATTTCTAGACAAAACAATAAGATAGAGTCAGGAGAGGACTGGAAGGCACGTCTGAACCTTACGCCATCTTGCCACGCCCCTGTTTTTCCCTTGTTTGATAAAAATCTGAATACAGTTCTTTTAGCTTGTTCTGTTTTAAGCTGCCAAGCTAGTATTTTGTGCTTTATCTTCTTTATGTTCTTCTCCACCTTATACGTTTGTAGTGTTTCGTATTTTATTTTTTTGTCTGCCAATTCTCCTTTTGTTATATCTTCCCTTGTTGCTAGTTCTTTTTCTGTACTTACTATTTTCTTTTCCAGCTGATCTATTTCCCAATGTAGTCCTTCTTCATCTTAGTTACATAACTTATTATCTGCCCTCTGATGAAGGCTTTCATTGCATCCCATAATATGAATTTATCTTTCACTGATTCCATATTTATTTCAAAGTACATTTTAATTTGGCACTCAATCAATTCTCTAAAATCCTTTTAAGTATTATGGAGTTTAATCTCCATCTATACGTTCTTGGTGGGATGACCTCCAGCTCTATTGCTAATAACAAGGGTGAGTGATCCAATAATAATCTAGCTTTATATTCCGTTTTCCTATCTCTCCCTTGGATATGGGCTGACAACAGGAACAGGTCAATCCTTGAGTATGTTTTATGTCTACTTGAATAATATGAGTATTCCTTCTCCTTTGGGTGTTGTCTCCTCCATATATCCAAAAGTTGCATTTCCTGCATTGATTTAATCATAAATTTGGCTACTTTGTTCTTTCTGCTAGTCTTTTGCTCTTTCAATCTTATTGATATCTTTCCTGTAGTTAGGTGACCAAAACTGCACACAATACTTCAAATTAGGCCTTATCAATGTTTTACAAAATATCTTATGCCAGTAGCCCCTGATCAAATCCCTCCCATATAATTATTGTTATTAGTTGAATGAACTAACTAAATTTAGCAGCTTGGCCACTGTTATATTATCTGGGTTGATGGTACTGAATGCATTGGCCTGCCATACTATTCAATGCTGGAAAGAAAGCTCCTTCTGCCTGTTACAGTACTCATCGTTTCCTTGAGCACTTTCACTCCATCCTCTGGAACAGGAAGGACCTTGCACCCACTGCAATTGCATTGCAGCCACCGTGCTCGCAACCGCACACTGTGCATCCATGAGCTCCATGAGGGCGCTTTAGTTGAATTGAGCACTAGCAGGGAGCAGACGCCATGTCATGGGCTCGCTCTCTCTCTCTTAATTAAAGAGTGTACAATAAAGTTGTTTGGTTCATCTCATCTACTGACTCGTCTAGTTATTCAGCACGCAGTAACAAACAGATCTCTCAGTGGCGAACCCCTTTAATTCCACACATGTTGCCGCACTGACACATCTGTCCATGGCCTCATGCACTGCTTCAAGTTGGAGGAACTACACCTTATATTCCTTCTCGGCCTGCTCCATCTGGACGGCATCAATATCGACCTCCAATTTCCGTTTACCCCCTCCTCTGGTCTCTTTCTCTCTCTCTCATGCCTCTTCCCTCCTCCAACTGCCCATCCCCTTCCATTCTGAGAGCTACCCCTGCCCCTCTCACCTCAGCTTCTTTCTATTCTACCCTCCCATCTGCATCCACCTATGACCTCTGACCTGTTAATCTGTGCTTCCCCCCCCCCCCCCCCGCCCTTTCCCTCCCCCACCTTTATTATTCAAGCATCTGGCTGTTTTTTGACATTCGTGATGAGTGGTTCAGGTCCGCAGTGCTGACTGCCTTTTATTTCCTATGGATGCTCAGATTTCAGATTTATTGTCAGAGTACATACATCCCGTACAACCCTGAGTTTCTTTTTCCTGCGGACGAGGCAGAATTACCACAAATTTGGTAGTGCAAAAAAAAGTACACAATGTACACATGTAAACACAAATAAGTGTAAACAAACTGACTGCAATAGAGAGAGGAAAAAAATCCAATAAATTACACAAGTAAGAGTCCTTAAGTGAGTCCCTGATTGAGTTTGTCATTGAGGGGTCTGATGGTGGAGGGGTGGCAGCTGTTCCTGAACCTGGGGGTGCGAGTCTTGAGGCACCTCTACCTCTTTTCAGATGGCAGCAGTGAGAACAGAGTGTGGGCTGGGTGGTGTGGATGATGATTGCTGCTAATCTCCGACGGCAGCGTTCTCTGTAGATGTTCTCGATGCTGAGTTTCTCCAGCACTGTTGTGTCTGCACTGGACTCCAGCATCAGAAGATTTTCTTTTTAACCTCCTACTGCCTGAGGGGATACGCCCTGTACCCACACTGTGCAGGTATTGACATCTCCTGTAACTTCCCATCTTCCCCAGAGCAAAAGCATCACATGTTTAAAGTATGGGGTGGGGGTGGGGTGGGGGGGAAAGAAAGCTTAGAGGCATAGAATATAACAGAAACAGGCCATTTGGCCCATCTAGTTTGTATTGCACTATTATTCTGCCATTGACCTGCACCTGAGCCATTGTCATCCATGCCTCCCCCCACCCCTCATCCATGCCTCCCCCCACCCCCCCCAATCCATGTACCTGTCCAATCTTCTTTTAAATGTTGAAATTGAACCCACATCCACCATCTCTGCTGGCAGCATGTTTCATACTCTCACTACCCTCTGAGCGAAGAAAATTCCCCCCTAATGTTCTCCTTAAAACATTTCACCTTTAACCCATATCCTCAACCAAGAGAGATGTGTGGGCCAAATATTTTTCCACAGGGCTGGGGAGGGAAGTGGAAGTATGTACTGTACAACAATGCTCCCAGATAGACACAGGAATATGAAGGGAGTAGTGAGTTAAGGATCATGTGCAAGCGGCAGGTTTTTAGTTGGATTTGGACAGCATGTTCAGCACAGACAGTTGGGACGAAGGGCCTATTCCTGTGCTGTACTGTTCAATGCTCGTTGTCTCAGAAACCATAGTTTTAATCCTTCAGCAATACAGAATCTAAATTGTGGAATTCCCTTCTCACAGGAGTGTGAAAGCACCTTCAGCTGAAGGACTGCAGAGATTCGCCGCCAGAGACAACCAGGAGTTAAATCAGGTTTTTGATGTTTGCCAGACACTAGGTTCAAAGAGATGGATCCCTCTTGTTGCTGCCTTCAGATGATACTGGTATTAACGATACAATCCCGCCATCTGTTGGCCTCATTATGCACTTCAGTCAGCCTCCAATGCACAATCTGAGGTCAACAAGGGAGACTGCAGATGCTGAAAAACTCAGGCAACACACATGTTGGAGGAACTCAGCAGGTGAGGCAGTGTCCGAAGAAGGCAGCAGAGGGAAGAGGTAGAGGTGCCTCAAGACTTGCACCACCAGGTTCAGGAACAGCTGCTACCCCTCCACCATCAGACCCCTCAATGACAAACTCAATCAGAGACTCATTTAAGGACTCTTACTTGTGCACTTTTAAAAATTCTCTCTGTATTGCATAGTCATTTTGTTTACATTTATTATCTGTTTACAGTTCTTTTATTTGTTTACGTGTACAGTATAAGCTGGATACAATGTTTTGCACTACCAGTAAGCAATCAAAAGATGAAGTACAGAATATCATGTATATTATATTTTAATGGATTATTCTTTCTTTGGCTTGGCTTCGCGGATGAAGATTTATGGAGGGGGTAAAAGTCCACGTCAGCTGCAGGCTCGTTTGTGGCTGACAAGTCCGATGCGGGACAGGCAGACACGGTTGCAGCGGCTGCAGGGGAAAATTGGTGGGTTGGGTGTTGGGTTTTTCCTCCTTTGCCTTTTGTCAGTGAGGTGGGCTCTGCGGTCTTCTTCAAAGGAGGTTGCTGCCCACCAAACTGTGAGGCGCCAAGATGCACGGTTTGAGGCGATATCAGCCCACTGGCGGTGGTCAATGTGGCAGGCACCAAGAGATTTCTTTAGGCAGTCCTTGTACCTTTTCTTTGGTGCACCTCTGTCACGGTGGCCAGTGGAGAGCTCGCCATATAACACGATCTTGGGAAGGCGATGGTCCTCCATTCTGGAGACGTGACCCACATAAAACGGACCTTGACAAACAGGATTAATGCTCTAACTTAATAACATCAGGTTGAATAGAAGATGTCCCACTAGAAGCAATATAATAAAAAGTGATCGAACAGGTACTTGGATACATAATTGAAGGGAAAGTTACGTCATTAGAGGAAAGAGCAGGCATCTGGAAATAATTGGATTGTACTAAAGAGCAAGCAAGATGGGCTGAATGTTCTCCTTCTGGGCTATGGATGAGACTGCTACAATTATGACTACTGCATTAGTGGTGCTTGGGAAATCCTGTAATGCTTACACAGAGCCACACATCCTTTCTTTTCAGTGACCAAGTGCCTCCTTCTGACTGCCCAGGAGGTGGCGCTGGTGTGGCTCCCCACTCCATGCCACAGACCATCTCTGCCTGTCAACACCTTACCACTTAATTACTCTTTCCCAGCTCGACAAGCCAATTTCCTCTCATTAATCCCGGCAAATGAGTGAAGTCACTTGCTTCCTCCTCCTCCATCCACCCCCCACCCCTTTGGTTTCATTCAAGAACAATGTCTCTTTCTCTCAGGACAGATACTGCAAACCTAGACTCCTCTCCCTCTCCACCAGCACCACAGCTTCCTGACGCTGGGTGTTTGTCTGTTGAACCCTGTGGTTTCTCAGCAACTGTGCAAACAACAGATTGGCAGTGAACTAATTCCTCCTGTTAATCAGTGATTGCTTATCAAAACAAAATTATGGAAAATCCTGGGATTTCTTGGGAGTGATTCAGTCAATGAGATACAATGTTTTCCAACAGCTATCAGGCTCTTGAACCACCCCATATCAACCTGACAGGATGCTTTCAATGACGCACCTGTAGATGTTGTGGAGAGATGCAGATGATATGTCAAATGTCCTCAGTCTCTTGAGGTAGTGCATGCACTGGTGCATTTTCTTTGCCATTGCATCAACATGGGTGGACTAGGACAGGTCACTAGAGAGATTGACACCGAGGGACGTGAATACAAATTCCAAGATCTCTCAGCTGACCACAAAGCGCATTTGTCCTTGAAAAGGAGTGGGCACACATAGCAGTCCTTCTTGTGATAGCATTCACAGCATTCTATTGGAAAAGTTCTGTGATTTAGACCTAGTGACAATGAAGTTAAAATCAGGATCAGACATGAGTTGGTGGGGAAGGGTGACATTTCAATGCATCTGCTGCCTTATCCTCAGTGGGAGGGGTTGCAGATAGAGGAGGTGCTGTGGGAGAAGTCTGTAGAGCCTGGGGTCTAGTGCAGGACTCTAAAGTGCAGGGGAAACTCAGCAAGTCATACAACATCCTGAGAAAGTAAAAAACAAATGACAATGTTCACAGCGCTCATGTTGAATTCATGGATGGTTTGAACAAAGAGAAAAGAGAAATGCAAGTAAGCTGTCTGGCCTCATGAGCCAGCGCTGCAGCTCAATAGGATAATTTTTAATGAGAGGCTGGAGAGATTCAACGGGTCAGACCGCATCTGTGGAGAGAAAAGGTCAGTCAATATTTCAGGCCGAGACCCTTTATTGAGACTCGCATTTAATCCTGATTCCGGCTCTCGACCTGAAATGTCAGCCATCCCTCTACCTCCTTCAATGCTGTCTGACGTGCTGAGCTCCCCCAGTAGACTGACTGGCCCCCAGATTGCAGCACCTCTGCAGTCTCTTGTGTCTCCACATCTAATTCCTGTCCTCCATTCTCCTTTAGATCGATCAGCATATTCCTCAACTTCCCCAAGAATCCTGCTGATCACAGATGGCACACAGTGGGATGAAATAAACTAAAGATGGCATCCAGTGGTAATCTGAGTCTAATTCTGCCTTTCTCAACAGCGGCCATACGGCCTTCCTGGGGGCCACAGCACATTTAAGAGGGGTCACGGGCTAAAATCAGCAGAAGAATCCAACTAACCTTGAATGCTTCATAGGGAAGGGGGCCCATAAACTCTGAGCAGAGACCTAAGGAGGCCACAGCCAAAAAAAGGGTTGAGAATGGTTAACTCACGTGAGAGCCAGGAGCTCAGCATTCCTTGCAGGGGGCCTTGAAGTAAGTCTGCACGCCTGCAGGTGGCGGCATCTGGCTGTGCTGAGGAGATTGGATTCAGACCGAGTTCAGAAGCCTCCCCACACGACCTCCCATTTTGTATTCCAAAGGGAGGTTTAATTACAGCTTTTAGAATAAATCGTTTATGAGCATAGGCACTTTGTGCATTCCTTTGTCCAGATTTTACAGTCCAGATTTAGGTATGACACAGTCAGGCAGCTGCAAGAAGAGATCTTGAACTCAACTTGGTTCGAGAGCCAGCAACAGCTGTGTGCCAAAGTACAGGAAATCAAAGTGCACTTTGATATTTTATGTCTGTAAGGGAAGCCATTTGGTCTATCAGATCCACACCATTTCCCAGAGGAACAATTTCATCAATCCAATCCCCCCAGCTTTATTTCCCTGTTGCTTTGTGACTATCTCACCCTCGACACCATCAACTCCCTCTCACCCCCCACATCAACTCTCCCTCATGTTTCATCAACACCCCTTGCCCCCATCAACCTCTTCACTCACTATCAACTCCCCTCACCCCATCAACTCAGTCTATCACTCACCAACACGTCTCACCCCATCAACTGCCTCTCATCCCCATCAACACTCTCTTACCCCATCAACTCTCCCACTCACACTCCATCAACTCTACCTCACACCCCATCAACTTCCTCTCACTCACCATCTACACCCCTCCCACCTAATAACTCCCCATCACCCCACATCAACTCCCTATCAGCCCCCCATCAATCCCCCCATGCCTCCATTAATGCCCTATTAACTCCTCCACACTCCCCATCAACACCCTCTCACGCCCCTATCAACTCTCTCTCACACCCCATTAATCCACCTTCATGCCCCCATCAACTCTTCCACACCTCCCATCAACACCCTCTCACACTCCCATCAACTCCCCCTCATTCCTCACCAACTCTTCCTCACTCCCCATCAACACGCCCTCACTCCCCATCAATACCCTCTCACTCACCATCAATTCCCCCTCACTACCCATCAACATCCTCTCACTCCCCATCAAATCTCCATCACTCCCCATCTCTCCTCATCAACACTCCCTCACTCCCCATCAACTCCCCCTCACTCCCCATCAACTCCCCTCACTCCCCATCAACTTTCCTTCAATCCCCATCACTCCCCATCAACTCCCCCTCACTACCCATCAACTCCCCATCACTACCCATCAACACCCCTCACTCCCCATCAACTCCCCCTCACTACCCATCAAATCCCCCTCACTCCCCATCAACTCCCCTCACTCCCCATCAACTTCCCCTCACTCCCCATCACTCCCCGTCAAATCCCCATCACTCCCCATGAACTCCCCCTCACTACCCATCAAATCCCCATCACTCCCCATCAACTTCCTCTCACTCCCCATCAACTTCCCCTCACTCCCCATCAACTCCTTTTTTGTCTAAAACAAGTTGCTGGAAACATTTGTGGAGGCAGAGGGACAGCTTTAGGTTGAGCTTCTGCATTAGGGTTGGAAACATTGACTCTCCCTTTGCCTCCATGGATGCTGCCTGACCTGCTGAGTTCCTCCAGCAAGTTTTATTTTCATCCAGATCCCAGCACCTTCCATCTCCTGTGTCTCCTTCCCTCAACCCCCGGTTGATTCTTCTTGCCATAACCTCTGCACTTGGACAACTTACAGCAGCCAATCACCCCCAGCATCCACCCCCTCCCTACCTCCACCCCCACCTGCACTTGTTTGGGATATGGGAGGAAACTGGGGAAACTCATGCAGTCATGGGGAGAAAGTTCTAGGATCCTTTCACTTTGCCATGTACATCAATAATTTGGACAAGGAACAAGTTTGTTGATGACAGAAAATATGAGTTATGGTGGACAGGTTCCCTGGGTTTACAGCAGGATCTCGATCAGACAGGGAACTGGGCTGAGGAATAGCAGACGAGTTCAACTCGGAGAACATTACAATACAATACAGGCCTTTCGGCCCACTATGTTGTGCCAAACTATGTGAACCTACTTCAATCTAAGCCTTCCTTCCCACACACTCATTCCCTCCATTTTTCTTATATCCATGTACCTGTCTCTTTGGCTTGGCTTCGCGGACGAAGATTTATGGAGGGGGTAAAAAGTCCACGTCAGCTGCAGACTCGTTTGTGGCTGACAAGTCCGATGCGGGACAGGCAGACACGATTGCAGCGGTTGCAGGGGAAAATTGGTTGGTTGGGGATGGGTGTTGGGTTTTTCCTCCTTTGCCTTTTGTCAGTGAGGTAGGCTCTGCGGTCTTCTTCAAAGGAGGTTGCTGCCTGCCAAACTGTGAGGCGCCAAGATGCACGGTTTGAGGCGATATCAGCCCACTGGCGGTGGTCAATGTGGCAGGCACCAAGAGATTTCTTTAGGCAGTCCTTGTACCTTTTCTTTGGTGCACCTCTGTCACGGTGGCCAGTGGAGAGTTCGCCATATAACACGATCTTGGGAAGGCGATGGTCCTCCATTCTGGAGACGTGACCCATCCAGCGCAGCTGGATCTTCAGCAGCGTGGACTCGATGCTGTCGACCTCTGCCATCTCGAGTACTTCGACGTTAGGGATGTAAGCGCTCCAATGGATGTTGAGGATGGAGCGGAGACAACGCTGGTGGAAGCGTTCTAGGAGCCGTAGGTGGTGCCGGTAGAGGACCCATGATTCGGAGCCGAACAGGAGTGTGGGTATGACAACGGCTCTGTATACGCTTATCTTTGTGAGGTTTTTCAGTCTAAGAGACTTTTAAACACCCCTATCGAACCAGCCTCCACCATTACTCTTGGCAATGCATTCCAGGTACCCACCACTCTGAGTAAAGAAAAATTCTCTCCAAAATCTTCCCTAAACTTTTCTTAAACCAATGAGAAGTGGAAGGTGCTGCATTTTGTAAATCAAACCAGGATGGGACTTACTCTGTTAACAACACGGCACTATGGAGTAGAGGGATGTAGGGGTGCAGGGATGTAGCTCTTTATAGGTGGACAGAGTAGGGAAGAGTGCTTGGGACACTTGCCTTCATCCTTCAGGGCATTAATATTACTATTGGGGCATTACTGAGGCCACACTTGGCATATTGTGCCATGTAAACAAGAAGTCTGCAAATGCTGGAGTCTCGTGCAGCACCCAAACTACAATACACCAAAGTCTGGAGTAACTCCACAGGTCATGCAGTATCCGCAGAAAGCAATAGGCAGTCCGCGCCTCGGGTCTGAGTTCTATCTTGGGAGAGCCCAAAAACCAGGGTTACATCTGAATAAGAAAGGTAGTGGGAGGTGAGGGAAAGGGAAAGGGAAAAGCACAGGTAATAGGTAACAGGTGGGCACAGTGGGAGGGTAGAAGCTGAGAAGTGATGGGGGAGAGGGCACCAAATCGATCTCCAATTTCTGTGAAGTCTCTCCCTTCTCCCTCATCCTATCAAGGAAAGAGTGGGTACCTGGGACTTTCGTCATTAGATTTTAGAGGAAGGATCTTAAAGAAACATATATTTATGAAAATATTAGATAAAAAGGAACAGGGGCATGGTTTCCATTGGTGCGCGAGACTAGAACTAGGGGACATTGCCTCAGGATTTGGGGGAGTAGATTTAGGATAGAGTTGAGGCTTCTCCCAGAGAGTGATGAATCTGTGGAATTCTCACCTCAGTGAAGCAGTAGAGGGCACTTCATTAAACGAATTTAAAACACAAATATTTTTTGAATCGTAGGGGAACTAAGGGTTATGGGGAATGGGTGGGTAAGTGGAGCTCACTCCATGGCCGGATCAGCTGTGATCTCATTGAGTGGCAGAGCAGGCTCGACAGGCAAGATGGCCAACTCCTATTTTTTATGTCCCCATGTAATGCCCCTCATAATTTTATACACCTCTATCGGGCCATCCCTCCGTGCAGCTCAAAACGGAGGTGCTCCTGGTGAATCTCCTCTGCACCCTATCCAATTAATTTCTTTCTTTCTGCATTTGTAGCAACCAAAATCATGCATAATATTCCAACTGTGGCCTCACCAATGACTTACAAAGCCGCACAAGGACCTCTCCTTCTTGTGTTTAAGCTTTTGTGCTCTTTTTTTCAAAAACGTATAATGGAAATCTTTAACATTTTCTCTCCTGTGTGAATGGAAAAGATGCCTTGGCACCTGCTGGTGCTGTTCGTGTGGAGTTTGCACTCTTTGCCTGGTTTGCCCTTGCAGCTGAGGACCAACGTCTGTGGCAACTCAGCCCTTCCTCACATCTGCCCTGGTGAGTATTAGCCTCTCCCAGTGGGAACCTGAACCCCCCAAGAGAACCACTTTGTCTGGTTGACCCGGGACAGGGACATTCTTTGTTCTCCCTGCCTTCCTGAACTGGGTCAGGGAAGTGGGGGATGGGGGTGAGCAAACAGCTGCAGGCTCAGCTCCTTTGAAGGGCAACCCAGAAGCTGTTCCATAAAAAAAATCCTTTCAATAAAATGAGAAACTCCAGGCTTTGGGAATGAACTTGGGGTCCAGAGGAGCGAGATGACTGGTTTGGAATATGAAGCAGCTGTGGCTGGTGCTCCTTAAACGTCCACTGTTCTGGCACTTTAGAGCAGCTTAAATGCAATGAAACAGGCCCTGTTACAATGATAGATGAACCTTCAATTAAAGTGGCCGATATAAGCAACAGTACTACCCCAGGATAGCAGGAGCCCTTTCTAAGCACAACTCTTGCCCGGAGCCCAGGAGGGTTTACAGCTTTGATTAATATGGCCTGTTGTGCAGTCCCTCAAAGTTCAGTCACCTAAAAATAAGCAGCACCTCAGAGACAAGCAGAATGGAGCCACTCCTAACTGTGCTGGAAACAAATCTAGAAATATGTCCAAAGCCAGACAGCATGAAAAATAAATATATATATATATTTTTTTTTGCAGAGGTTTTCCCATATTGCTATCTTTGGAAGGGAATGTTTTCCTTAAAAACTTCCACAGGAGAGGCCTGGTTTTGGTGCACATGCTAAAATCGAAGGATTCAGGGGAAATTACCAAGAAGCTCTCCTGTGCTAGGGTGGAGGGCCAATCGGAGAGGCGTTCAGGGACGGCACCGTGGCGCGGCTGTGGCTCGCAGCTCCTTTGATCTTGACCTCTCATGCTGATTGTGCGGAATTTTTTATTTTCTCTTCGGGGCTGGTGGGCTTCCTGCTTCATCCTCAAGGTGTGCGGGCTGGTAGGTTGGTCCTCATAATGTAACCGAGTTCAAATGTGGGGGGAGTTGGTGCAGCATATGAGGGGGGTTGGGAATTAATGGCTGGTGCAGACTCAGTGGCTTGTTTCTATGACTACATTTAACCATGAGGTCCCAGGTTGCCTCTTCTACCAGGATGACCTGTGCCAGTTACTTTTAAGTTTAACTGACACATTATGGCAAGATTATTCTGTGAGCAGTCTTAACAGGTCACCTGTAACCTTAATACAGCCATATAAAGTCAAAGAACAAAGTGCACAATTACAGAATATCGAGATAAAAAAAGATCAAATACTGTAGTACAAAACAAGGGCAGAATGAGAGCACTATTTTAAAATGTAAATTTAGACATACAGCACTGTAACAGGCCCATCTGGCCCACGGGCCTGTGCCACCCAAATACACCCAATTAACCTACAAACCCCCCCCCACTTCCCCCACCACCCGAACGTTTTGAAGGGTGGGAGGAAACCGGAGCACCTGGAGGAAACCCACACAGAACAGAGAGACAGACAGTGCAGGATTTGAACCCGGGTGGCTGCCGCCCATTGTGGGGTTCATTCAGGAGCTGATCACAACATGCCAAGGAAGAAAAAGAGATAAGAAAGGATAAGGAAATAAATATTAATATTTGTGGTTAGTCCGCATTTTATGGTATTTTAATGCTGTATACACTTTTGCAGTTGATTCATTTTTTATACCTGAGTGAGTACAGCAAGTACATCTGTATGTTGTACTTATGTACTGTATATGGCAATAAGCTCTCATATGCACATTGACTGCTGTGATCCCTAAATCTCATGTGTGCATGTCAGTAGCTGTGGATAGGTGGTAAATGAAAGTTCTTTTTTTTTGTTTTTTGATTATTTTATTTAATCAACATATATAAGATTATAATAAGTAAGAATGATAAGTAAACCACATTACAATATTAACAAATGTATGCTGAAGATATATAGTAAAAAATATTAAAAAACTATTAACTAAAGCCTCTCACCCCCCCGAACCTAATCTAATCCCATAACTAAAATACAATAATATCATAACTACATAATCATCGATTCAGCTTACATCAGATAACACTCAAGGAACCCAAATAACATAAAATTATTATTTATTCAGGGAAAACTTCACTGGACAGGATAATTCAAAATAAAAATTAATTTTAAATAAATTATAATTTTAGCCTCATAGTTCTAGCATACGTAAATGAATGTTCTGTGGAAATATAAGACTTACCATTGTTCCAGCAGGGAGCAAGAATAAGATATGATTAGTGTGGGGTGAGTAGACATGGCTGGTTCTGATTGTGTGGACTTGGGGAGTCAAGGGGACACTTTCCCTCCTTAAAAACAAATCCCAGGGACCTGCCCAACCCAACATTCTAACAAGGGCAGCTGGAGCTGTTGATGCTGCCACCATCCCCCTAATTAGACTGTAATGTGGTGTCTGCAGAAGACAAGCTGCTAGAGGAACTCAGTAAGTCGGGCAGCATCTGTGGAGGCTGAGACACAATCAATATTTTACATCAGCACCCTGCAACAGGACCTCTGCCTCTACAGTTGCCACTGACCCATTGAGTTCCTCCAGCAGTTTGTTGCTCCAGATTTTTCAATGTTGCTACAATCTGGTCTTTTTTTTTGCAGACTTCAGAATAAAATCAGGAATGAGAAATCTATGCTTCAACAAGCCATCTGTCTGTAGGTGATGTGTGTTGAGACCTGATGGATCTCTAATCTGGGCTGTTTACCTTGGGAAAAGTTTATGAATTAGCCATTGCCAACTCTAGACACAGCCATGTTTGCCAATCTCATGCCCAACTTAAAACCAATGTTCAAAGCCATCTATAGCCATCAATTTTTGCTCCAGATTTCAGTGTCTGTAGTCTGTTTTGCCTCACGAGCACAGTGGTATCCATTGCTTGGAGTTTTGGTTTGCTAATCAGTGAAGGTTGAATGCTGTATTGTACTGCCTTCCAAGGGCCTGTTAGTTCCAAATGAACTATTTCAAATCCCAGTCTTTGAGACCTGCACAGCACAGTGGTGTAGCTGGTAGATCCACTACCTCACACCTACAGAGACCCAGGCTCAGTTAAGACCTTGGATGCTGTCTGCATGGAGTTTGCACATTCTTCCTATGTTTATGTGATTTCCTCCGGGCACTCTCACATCTCAAAGCGTACGAGTTGATGGGTTAAGATGGGCTGAAGGGCCTGTTTCCTCTTTATGTCGCTACACTGTTACACCTCCTCCATTCCAACCTGTGCAAGGATGTCCTTCATTAGTTGAGGGGAGTGTTTAGGACATTGTGGGATTTGGAAGGTTCTTCTTTCTTTTCTCCTATTCCCACAAAGCTCCTCGCTTCTCCCCATGGAAACCATAGGCAAGAGGTCCATGGGATGGTTTTTCATTGCCCCTGGATGGGATTCCTGGAACACCCTTCCCAAGAGCACAATGGGAACACCTTCACCTGAAGTGTTGCTGTGGTTCAAGAAGGCAACTCACCACCATGTTCTCAAGGGTAATTAGGCATGTGCAGTAAATTCTGGCCATGCCAGTAATGCCCATGTATTGCCCAGAGAATGGCATAAGGTAGGGTTTGATACTGATTTGCGAATGCAAGGATAGTTTCATTGCTGCTGTTATCAGATTCTTAATTGGGTCTCTCATTGGTATGCATTGTTTAACTCTTCTGTTTAACATTATACTCTGTGCTTTTGCTTTGTTGAAACACTGTTTTTATAATTTTTAAAGAAACATTTATTTATCAGAGACAGCACGTTAACAGGCCCTTCCAGTCCACAAGCCCGTACTGCCCAAATACATCCATCTAACTAACTAACCCTGTATATCTTTGGAATTGGGGGAAACCCACATGGACACTGGAGAAGGGGAGAACATACAAACTCCTAAATGACAGCGCTGGATTTGAACCTGAGTCGCTGACACTGTAGTAACATTTCACTAGCCACTGTGCTAACTGTGTGGCCCATTCTTGCCTTACCTGCTTTGTTATGTAGAGGCTGACTTATCTGGATAGCACACAAAACAAAGCTTTTCATTGTATATCCATGCACATGACAATAAATAATTCCATTCACCAGAGGCTATAGATGGCTTCGAACATTGGTTTTAAGTTAGGCATAAGATTGGCAAACATGGCTGTGTCTAGAGTTGGCAATGGCTAATTCATAAACTTTTCCCAAGGTAAACAGCCCAGATTAGAGGTCCATCAGGTCTCAACACACATCACCTACAGACAGATGGCTTGTTGAAGCATAGATTTTTCATTCCTGATTTTATTCCGAAGTCTGCAAAAAAAAAAAGACCAGATTGTAGCAACATTGAAAAATGGATTGGGGTAAAGTTTACTCCCCTTGGGATAGAGGAAATGATTTATACGCTGCCGCTGCACCATTTACAGCTCTCAGACCTGAAATTAATTATGATGAACGGCACTGTATTTCTGGTCAGGCCCTGTCCTTCCAGATTTCAACTTAAAACTCAGAAAATGATTATAGCTAACAACAACTTTAGCAGTAATTGCAGCCTGCCACTTGCCAGAGAAACATTAAACCCTTCTACTGATTGGCTCCACCTCAAACATAGAGAAGTCGTGGCATGGCCTCCGAACACAAGACCAGTCACTTTATAGGTTGCCTTGGCTACAGGATCACTATTTCTTCAGAGAACGACTTTAAGCCAAAGTATCTTTCAGCACTGATGTCTGCTAACACCCGCAGATGTCACTCTTGATGAATTGGTTGGGAATGAAGCAATGATTTTAAAAAAAGTTGTTAAACTCCAGGTTAAGGCTCAAAGAACCACAATTAAACAAGAGATTTTAACTATTTTTTTTGCAGAATGCATTAACATGCTGAAACAAAATTAACAAACATAAGGAGTAATTCTATGCAATCTCAATTGCATTGTCAATGCAAAGCTCTCTGGTTTAATGCTCACTTGCTTTTCTTTCTGGTCAAGGGGTGGGGTCTCATGGTCAATTCTCAAAGCCCGTCCAAGTCAGAATGAATTCCAGGCTAATCCCAGTCCTCAGATCACTCCACAGTTCACAGTTATTGAACATCATGTTCCTCCTTTTAAAGGACTTTCTACCTGCACCACCTTCTCAGGTAGGGGCTTTGATTTCCCCCCCACCTGCCTTCCTTCCACCCGAGTTCAGTTGGAGACACAGGAGAGACTCCAGATGTTGGAATCTGCAGGATGAACTCAGTGGTCAAGCAGCATCCATGGGAGGAGAATGGTCAACATTTCAGATTTGAGCCCTTCATTGAGACTAAGAGTGCAGAGGGAAGATTGCCAGTATAATGAGGACAGGGTGGGAGGGGTTGGTCAGGGGGCAGTCAAGGATTGGTGAACCAGGGAGGGATAATGGATGATGGACAGATACAGAGGCAGAGGTATTGCAGATAAGGTGTATGCATCGCAAAAGAGACCATCACACAAAATCCCTGTCCTCTCCATCTACACTTACTTGGAAAAGCCACATCCCACTCCAGCCACACTCTCGTCACCCTCCTCCCATGAGAAAGTGGATTCATGAGGGTGAGATGACACACCAGCAGATTCTCTCCCATTCCTCTCAGTCTCCTGAACAACACCACACCAGTGAAGTAACATTGCCCCTGTTCTGTTCTAACTGAGCTCCCTCCGTAGCTCTGCACTGCGCACTGAGTTTTTAATATGTTGCATTATGTATGGGTTGACTGGCTATATAGCACGCAAAACAAACCTTTTCACTGTGCCTGGTACGTGTGGCAATAAACTTGAACTTGGCCAGGGACTGAGAATTAGGAAGTAGGATTAGGAACAATAGCACATTCCAGACCAGTTATGATAGGCCAAATGGCCTCCTTCTTTACCATCACTGCTGTTATCTTATGGATTATAGTGATTTTGTTTTCCAGCAGTGCACCTGTCTTCACTCTGAGGTGGGCTTATCACATGCCAACACTAGTGGGCATCTCTGATCCTCCCCATGGTGCATCAGAAGGGTTGGTGTGTATAAATAAAACCTGGCTCACACCTTCAAACACTATTGATCCCAAATGCAGAGCAGCAGAAAAGGTACTTGGAAAGGTAATACCATTGCCTTACAGCACCAGCGACCTGAGTACAGTCCTGACCTCGGGCGCTGTCTGTGAGGTGTTTGTACATTCTCACTGTGATTATGTGGGTTTCCTCCACGTCCCTGTACCTGGCCTCCAGTGTGGCCAATCAGTAGGATCTCAGGGAGAGTTGATTATGTGGTGAGAATAAAAAATAGGATTTGTGTAAATGGTTACAGTTATTATCTTTCTTTGGCTTGGCTTCGCGGACGAAGATTTATGGAGGGGGTAAATGTCCACGTCAGCTGCAGGCTCGTTTGTGGCTGACAAGTCCGATGCGGGACAGGCAGACACGGTTGCAGCGGTTGCAGGGGAAAATTGGTTGGTTGGGGTTGGGTGTTGGGTGTTGGTTACAGTTATTATAGAGCACAGGAAAAGGCCCTTTAACCCAACTTGTCCAGGTTACCTATCTGAGGAGACCCATTTACGTGGCCCATATCCTTCCAAACTTTTCCTATGTATGTTACTGTCCCAATGTCTTCTCAATGATATTGATGGCTGCCATGGACTCAAATGACCAAAGGGCCTGTTTCTGTGTGGTGTGACTCTTGTTCCCTCAAAGTGTTAATGTGTCTAAGTCAAAGTTTGCCATTCTTCCCAAATAACCTTGATGCTGCACCCAAAAAGAGCGAAGGAATAAAATATACATTATTTACAGTGGAACAGACAAGAGTGTTATTTGTCTGCAAGCTGAGGTAGGAGCAGGAGAGCCCTGGGCTGGGTTGTTGTCACCCAATCTCAGTGGAGAGGTGCCCAGAGGTGATGGCCACCCCTGGATGACAGGTGCTTTGTCTTGTTCATGATGGATGTGTGTGTGTCCCAAGCACAATCATTGTCCCTGTCCGCCCTGCTCCCCCTGCCCTCCGATGTTATCTCGCTGCCAGTGCATCTTCCCCGCCTCACAAGGGCAGGCCGTAAGCTATTGTAGAACAACGAAACCCAATCCACTGAGCCCAGGGTGTTCAGAGAGCTGGAGGCAATGGCCATTCAGGTGAAAATACCTTTTTCCCCCCACCACCACCCTCCACACTGACCACACCCCCAGCTCACCTGTTGTTTTGTTAATGTAACGTTAGTCCCTTATCTATTAATGCAAGGGAGATAGGAAGGATTTCCCTCAAGAGCTATCGGCAGCACTCCTGTAATCTCCAATCTTCAATTACCAGCCCCTATCTTGTACATCTAGTCTCCACACAGTCATCAATCATGGCTGGATTTGTGCTTTTCAGCATTGTTCAAGCATCAGCCAGGTCCAAAATCCAATACATGGTGACACATCAACATTTTTGTGGAAGATTTATTGCAATCAAAATGTATGAATTTGACAGGCGATGCACTGAAGAGGTGTGTTTCCTTCAAACATTAAGGCTTAGTTTGCATTTTAGATCATAATAGCAGGTAGGTGTGAGACTACAAAGGCACTTCAGTTAAAGGGGCAGCCACATTGGGGATTTATCAGGAGAGCAAAGGCTGGAAAAGACCATTGATTTTCAGGTGAAACAGTCCAGCATTGTGGCCACTCACACACACACACACACACACACACACACACACACACACACACACACACACACACACACACACACACCTCTAACACAGGCTACACAGACATATTGTTTGGTCCCTAACAGTTTAGCCTCTGCTGTCTTTGTCCTTACTCTCAAAGAGCATATTTATAGGGCAGCTGTGAGGGAGTGTGAGAAATAAAAATGGTTTGCTATTCAAGTTTAGAAACCACAAGTTATCTGTGCTTATCCTCGCTCTTCCCATTACCGTTGCTGGATCTGGCTCTGATGAACAGTTAAATTTGGTCTGATAATTTTGGTCGCATAAGCAGTCAAAGTGGTTCCAACCACCTTCCTGTTGGAAAGTTTCAACGGCTGCTCAGTGGCTTCATACTCAGGGTCTCTGAATGCAAACCTGAACACAAAGATGCAGATTCCCTGACCAAGAACCTGGAGCTTTCTTTGACTGGACATCAAGTACATGAGGCAAGGTAGGTAAATGGAATGAGTACAGATAGTCACTTGGTGACCAACATGGATATGGTGGGCCCAAGGGCTTGTCTCCCAGTCTCGATAACGGATTGGCTGTGAACCAATGGAATGATGGAGAACACTTGAGGGCTGATAGGACTTTTTGATCCTCTTGCACTGGGAATGACACCTCAAAACAAAGAGGTAATTGAAATTGGGTTTGACAATGAAAAACAAATATTGGCATCTCCCGGAAGTTTTGCATTGGAGACGGCTTCTTGAGTTACTGTGGCATGTCCTACCTTGGCACACTAAAAGCATTTTGTGTGGCATTAAACACCTTAAGGGATCACTGCAATTTTTATCTATTAGCAAAACAAGAATGCAAAGGAATAAAGGGAAAATTAAACCCCTAGTGCTTGTCTAAAGTAAGTCCAAACCAATTCCCAGGGTGATTACTGGTTGAGGAAAACAGCAGCTGCAGATTTATGGAGAACTGTTAAGAAGTACTGTGGCTGAGATCAACACTGAGTCTTGGACTCTGGCTGAAAATATTTGTATAGGTTCCTACAGGTTTAAACAGACAGATGAGAAGCAGAACAGGTCCAACAGTCAATGGTCAGCCAGCAGTGAGGATGGTTTCAAAATCAGCTCCAAGACTGGAGGAGAGATGAGGTCAGGAAGTTGGATTCAACTTGGAAAACTGCCATGGATGCAGCCATGCTGAAAAGATGTCTTAAAATCTGGGCTGTGGTTCAACGCTAACAAACATTTTCCCTTGCAGTTCCTTGCTGCTCTGTCAGCCTTTGCAGTGGACCTCACGGGTCATTTGTTTCGACAGGTTTAAATGCCAGCACTGATCTGAGAGAACAGCAGCATATGGAGGGACAGCTTCTGAAGAGCATTGGGAGATGGAGAAGATGAAGGAAAGATGTGGGGTGTTCGATTAGGGCTAGAATACGCCCGCACTCCTGGAGCCTCTGTGCTTTACATTCCTCAAAGTAATTCCAAATATTTTCCTTGTAAATTTCAATTATCTGCCAAATCAAAGTGTACAAAGTCATGAGAGGAATAGATTGGGCAAACACTGCAGTCTTTTGCTCAGAGTTATGGAATCGGTAACCAGAGCACATAGGTTTAAGGTGATGGGGGAGAGATTTCACAGGAACTATTTTTTACACAGAGGGTGGTGGATGTGTGGAATGGGCTATTGGAGGATGTGGTGGAGGCAGGCACTATTGCAATGTTTAAGACAAAAATATGGACAGATACATGGATAGGATGGGTTTAGAAGGAAAAGGGCCAAACACAGGCAGGTGGGACTAGTGTGGATGGGGACATTTTGGTCAGCATGGGCAAGTTGGCCAAAGGGCCTGTTTCCATGCTCTATGACTCTATAGGTAGGGGTTGAGGGACTGGAATAATGCAAAGGGATGGTGAATTTTACATTAATCTTTCTGGAATGTTCTATGATCTGGATGGTTCATCTCCAATTTGAAGATGATTGTGTGGCACAGGAAATGGTTTCAGAACCCAGGATCTCCCAGACACTCCCTCCAGCACCCCAAATTTCTAAGACTAAGGAGATTTCACATGTCCCTCAACAGCTTCCACAGGGGCACTATCAAAAGCATATTTGCTGGATGAATTGCACCATGGGACGGAAGAGCTCAGGTCAAAATTGGAAGTAGTGTCAGAAGGTGGTGAATGCAGCCCAGGGCATAAAACAGAGTCCCCTCCATGGACTCCATCAATATCTCCCACTGTGTCAGAAAGGCAGTTAACATTTGGAAGGACCCATCACATCTTGGACACATTTTTCTTCTCCCTCCTCCCATTATACAAATGAATGTGAAAAGATCTTGCATTACATATACATTATGGTGAGTGAAGTCTATTTTGCAAATAAAATTCTCATAGCTCCTTAAAATATCAGCATTAACTCAGCAGTAGCACCTTTTCCCCTGAGTCAGAAGGCACTTGGTTCATCACCCACTTCAGGTTCTTGGATGGAATTTGAACCAACTCCCCTTCTCGGCTACAGATGAGCAGAGAACATCCTGTGAGATAATGGAAAGAAGTTTCAATAGCCCCCTCCCAAAGTCCTGGCCATCAACCAGGTTAACATGGAATTTTGCATGGATCTGTTTGGACAGTAAACCAACCCAGAACTCTTCCCAGGAGCATTATTCTTCAAATTTGATGCCAAGTGACAGAATGTAATGTTTCTCTCAGGTTGAACTGAGAGACAAAGAACATCTTAAATGTGGAGGATGATGGTAAGATGGAGAGGTTTGTGGAGGAAACTCCAGCCCCTCAGGGCCCAGGCAGCTGAAGGCATGGCTCTCAATGGTGCAGTAATTAAACTCAGAGAGGACCAGATGATTGGGATTGGATGGGCAGCAATGTCTCAGAGTTAATTTGGACAGGAGGAAGTCACTGTATACAGAGAATGCAATGAAAGGAAGTACAGAAAAAAAAAGAACCAGGGGCAAGGGGAATGGAGCTACAGAGATATCACGGAGTGTAGGACTGATGGAGGTTACAGAGACAGGAAAGGTTGTTGGGGATGGAGAAGGTTAGAAAGAAAGGGGAAGCTGTAGGACTAGAGTTTTTAAGGACAGAGAGAGAAAAAAAGAGGGAGAGAGAAAGGGATACAGGGAAAGGAAGGGTGCAGGTAACAATGATAGAGTCAGGGATAAATGTAGTAGCTAGAGAAAATTGCAGGAGGAAAGTCAGATTGGCGAGACAGCAAGTGATGTAAAAGGGGATTGCAGAAGGAATATAGGGGTTTGGAGAGATAGGGAGGGATGTAGGAGAGGATTACAGGGAGACATAGAAGTAGTGGGGGTTACAGTGAGAGAGCCAGGCAATAGTATGATAGGATTTGAAAAGATGTGAGAACATTAATATCAAATTGTTGCCTGGGACAGTCCTTGCTCTTTGAGGGGCTATACTCGACCTGTAGCACTTGATAATATTGCAGCACATTGGCTGTCAAGTGACTTGGGTTCTTCTGAGCAAGTAAACAAGACTGGACGGAGTAATTCTCCTTCTGCTGGTGGCCTTATGCGGCTGTAGTAGGTTGCTGGGGCATCGTTTCTTTAGTCAGCCTGGTGCAGAGGGGGCTGTTGAAAGCTTACTCATGAATTGGCAGAGGCCCTCTCACTGCCAAAGGAGCTGGTCAGAAGGCCTCCAAGATGTCCACTGAAGTGCCTGGATTCACTCAGCTACCACAGTGAACAGAGAAAGGGCAGAGGAGGCGAGTTTGTGTTTATTTTGCGGCCTCTATTTTATTGACCCGACCTGTGCCTCGAGCAATAGATTAACTGGTGTCTGTTCAAGCAGTAGGCACCTGTTTTGATCAGCAGCGCCAGTGAGAGAGAAAGAACTCTCAGATTTAAATTTCACAGATGATGAACATTCTTGGACAAAAGCAACTTTGAAGATCTTGTTTAGGGTAAAGCTACAGAAAGCTTGCATTTGCTTAACCATTTTGACGTGAACATCTTGGTCATTTTTCTGCCCAAACCTATGGTTCACCGTGTGTGGGAACAACTTAAGGCCAAAGGTTAATAAAGGCTGATTGCTTTGCCTGAGTGTCCAGTACATTAAGCCTTCTTTGAGGTGAAATCCAGTCACCTCTGGCAAGAGTACATTGCTGGTACTGTCATCACCCTCTGTAATGTGGGCTGTGTGAAGCAGCTCCCATAACATTGAAACAACTTCACCTTTCAGCATCGGTATCAGGGTGAAGCTTACAACAATACACCTGCAAGTCACTTGAAGTCCAGGGATGTTGGTAATTCACACCCAGAACATTATCTCGGCAGGTTGTCCATGATAAAGAGCTTCAGTCATTTGAGATTTTGGGGTTTCAGGCATTGGATTCCTGTTTTGAAAAGTGTTATATTTGGCAATGTTGGTTCTGGGAAAACTTGAGTGAAAGATCAGAAACATCCAGGGTAGGAAATCCTTAACTTGCTGTTTGTCATTTTTGCAATTTAATCACTGAATCAATTTAGTCCTGCTAACAGCACCACGCTGGTGGCAGATCCACAAACTAATGGCGGCAGATTCAAAGCGTGCCAGACCACGGGAGTTGCTGGATTAAAGAGGTACGACCTGTAGTTCAAAACTTAGCATCACAGACTTGGGATCACTCCAGGAATAGCAGAACCTAATGTGCCAAAATCTGTTTACACTGCAGACGTATGTTTTGATACAGTCCTGTTAATTTCTTATATTCAGCTGTATTTTAGCCATTCAGGATGTCATCATGATACATAGAGGGTTCCCTTAGGGGTCAATTTCAACATCATCTCCACAAAATTTGTTTATTACTTGGGCGGCATGTTTAACATAGCAATTAGTGCAACACTGTTACAGTGCCAGTGAATGGGACTGAATAGCATGCTGTCTGTATGGAAATGTATGTTCTCCCCGAGTCTGCATGGATTTCCTCCCACCATTCGAAATGTACTGGGGGGTGTAGGTTAATTGGGTATAATTGGGTGGCAAGGGCTCGTGGACCAAAATGGCCTGTAACTGTGCTGTATGTCAAAAAAAATCCCCCCTCTATTGGATTGTTGGGCAAACCTATCTGCTCCAAGGCCCACAGACCCAACACTGAGTTCTTAATTATAGCCAGTCAGTTCTGCTGTGCAGTGGGAGATGGAGATGGAGATGGATACTTCTTTACAAGAAGCAATTGAAGCAAAATCATTTAATATTAATTTTTTAAAAATGTAGACATACAGCATGGTAACAGGCCTTTTCGGTCCATGAGTCCATGCCGTCCAATTTACACCCAATTAACCTACACCCTTGGCATATTTTAAACAGTGGGAAGAAACCAGAACCCCCAGAGAAAACCCACATAGATGCAGGGAGAATGTACAAACTCCTTACAGCCATCTTGAGATTCGAAGCCCGGTCTGGTCCCGATCACTGGCACTGTAAAGCTGTTGCGCTAACCGCTACACCAACCATGCTGCCCTATGTATTCAAGGAGTTAGATATTCTTCTTTGTCCTAAAAGAGGGGGATAGCAGAACCAGGTTATTGACTTTTGTGTGGAGACACACATGACTGCAGATGCCGGAATCTGGAGTAATAAATACAGGCTGCTGGTCAGTTAGCATCCGTGGAGGCAGTGGAGGGCTATGAGGATGGATCATACTCAGATGTTGCATGACCTGCTGAGTTTCTCCAGATGCTTGTTTCCTGCCTGAATTGGTATGATCAGTCATTACCTCTTGAATACATACAGGAGAGACCACAGATGTCTGAATCCAGATAAAAGTGGGAGAAAGGAATAGTTGACATTTCCAGTCAGAACCCTTTGTCAAGGCTTGATGTGTGGAGGAAGAGTTCTGGCCTGAAATGTCGACCATTCTTTCTCCCCCACTGATGCTGCTGAACCCGCTGAGTCCCTCCAGCAGATTCCTTCTTACTTCTTGAAAGATGGGTCAGGTTTGAAGGGCTGAATGGCCTACCCCTGCTTCTATCCTCGAGATATAATCGATCTTCCTTTTCATTGTGCTCTTTAACATGGCTCTTTGAATGTTAAAGATAACCTGCTAGTCTGCTCATAGAAGGATCCTTCTCACTGTACTAGGTATTTTGTGACTAAATAACTTAAAACTTATTACCATCCTATAAAGTTGCTTTCCTTCAAACCTAAAGTCAGTGACCCCTTCAGTTCATTGGGAAACAGGAAGTGACAAATTCTCCTCTTATCACCCTAACCTTGTGTAAAATTAGCTCCTCTTTAATCAAAGCCTCCTTATCTCAGCAAATCACAATTCAAACAGTGTCACTTGTTTTCACCTCTGCTTGAACACTGCTTGAACCCTGGGCAAGGCCAATGCTTCAGGTAATCCCCTCCATTCCACTTCATGGTCGAAAACAAATAAAAGGGCTGCTTCCCCTCCAGTGAGCTCAGATCAATACAAAAAGGTGCTGATAGTCCTTTTAACTGGCTCCTGAATAGCTGTCAATTGAAAGCAAATACTCAGACACCAATAGCTGGACGTGTGGAGAGCTTGTGCCCCCTTCCACACTGTAATTTTTGTTATCTTCGTTCCAGGAAGTGATTGAAGTGCGTGGGCTATGAGGACAGACCAGATAGGATAGAGCTCTTTACCCTGGAGTGTAAGAGGTTGAGGGGTGACCTTAAATCTGTGAACTCTAGCTTTGGGCTCCCTTTTCATGAGAAAAAGTCTGTAACCATTCACCTTGTCAATGCCCCTCATGATTTTGTGCTCTTCTATAAGGTTCCCCCCACTTCACCTTTCTGCATTCCATCGAGAAAAGGCCCAATGTACTCACTCAATTCAGGCATTGTAACATTGTCGTGAAGCTTTTCTGTACCCTTCCCAGCTTTGGGCCCTGAGCCCAAATGATAGGATTTGCTCCATGTTGGACGCACAGTTGTTAAATCAGAGACACAGTTTAGAGTGCCGGTTAGGGCAAAGCTATTACATTGACAGCGAGCCGGGTTCAAATCCAGCAGTGTCAGTAAGGAGTCTGTAAGTTCTCTCTGTGACCTGTGCAAGTTATCTCCGGGTGCTCTGGTTTCCTCCCACCCTCCAGAAAGTGCAGCATTAATAAGTTAAATGGCCATAGGTCTCATGGGCCAAAGAGCTTTCTACTGAGCTGGGTTATTAAAATTCAAAATAAAATGGATAATTGATGTTGCAGCCAATTGATCCCGAATTGCAATGGCAGGTCAGAAAATTACAGAAGAATAATTAAATAAAGCTTGAATTCAAAGTGATAGGGTGGTGTCAATAAATGTAACTTCGAAACTATTGGATTATTAAAAAATTCTATCTGGTTATTTATTTATCCTTTTATATTTAATATCGCTTTTCCTATTTTGTGGCAGATTTTACTGCATGCTATTGTAATTGGTGTATCTTATGTATCTGTTTGGCTGCAACAAGTAAAAAATTCACTGCCTCTGTACATTGTACTTATGTATATGGCAATAAACTCACATTGAATTCAAAATTCAGGCTAGCTGGGTATCTGCGTATGCATTGTGCACTAATCCCATTTCAATATTCTGTTCTATTTCTTGCAGTTAGTGCAAAAGGAAAAGAGATGTTTCAGTATTGCAGACGGAGAGTGGAGCTTAAGAGGTGGAGAGTGGACTTTATTTTTTTTTAATAAAATGAGGTCCATAAAAATCATGAGGGGTATAGATTTAATTTTAACGATACAGTAGAAGGCCTTCCAACCTATGAAATCTGTGCCGCCCTATTACATTTACAATGACTACCAACCTCAAACGTTTTGGAGGGTGGGAGGAAACAGCAGCACCCAGAGAAAACTCATCTAAGTTAATTGGACTCATGCAGATTCAAGTTAGCTGACCCCACCCTGCACGTTCATCAAACTCGAGAGCTTTTAAAAATGAATGAAACTTGGAGAAGGTCATGTGTTTTCATAATCAGACATAAAAATGAAATCTATCAGGAAAAACTAGTGTAAACTTCAGCAAGGCAAATAAGCAATAGATACCTTCTGCTGATAGAAAGTAAACGTGGAAATAATGAAGACCTTCAGAAAGACTGAATATTCCAGACCACATGTAACCAACGGGCTTTTGCACTGAATGCAACTATTATCTTTGCAAGTGCCCTGTTTAGCCAACTGCTTTTTTCTTCAAATACATTGACATTATTTTTTTATCCACTCACATGATAGAATAATGACTGATCTTAAAGGGAAAGGCATGATATTTGTTGCAGCTATGAATCTGGGGGTGGAAGAAGAGGGAGACTGATCCATCAATTGTGTCCAAAATTGGAAGGCGAGCAGATACCAAACCAGGGAATCCCCTCACAGGACCAAATCCCAGCCTATGCAACCAATGCATGAAGAGCCACAAACACACACATACACACACACACACACACACACACACACACACACACACACACACACACACAAAGATGGATTAGCACACACATATACACACACACAGTCATAGACACACATACACATCATGTGCACACACATGCACACACTCAAAAATGGACACATACACACACACAAGCACATGCACACACAGATTTGCACGCACACAGACAGACACACACACACAAACACACACACACACACACACACACACACACAAAGATGGATTAGCACACACATATACACACACACAGTCATAGACACACATACACATCATGTGCACACACATGCACACACTCAAAAATGGACACATACACACACACAAGCACATGCACACACAGATTTGCACGCACACAGACAGACACACACACACAAACACACACACACACACACACACACACAAAGATGGATTAGCACACACATATACACACACACAGTCATAGACACACATACACATCATGTGCACACACATGCACACACTCAAAAATGGACACATACACACACACAAGCACATGCACACACAGATTTGCATGCACACAGACAGACATACACACACAAACACACACACACACACACACACACACACACACACAAAGATGGATTAGCACACACATATACACACACACAGTCATAGACACACATACACATCATGTGCACACACATGCACACACTCAAAAATGGACACATACACACACACAAGCACATGCACACACAGATTTGCACGCACACAGACAGACACACACACACAAACACACACACACACATGTGGACAAAGGCATTGTGTATTGGAAATCATGTCTGACAATTTATATATAATTTTTTGAAAAGGTCACTGAGAGGATTGTTGAAGGCAGGGAGGAGAATATTATCTACATGAACTTTAGTAAGGCCTTTGATAAGGTTCATTACGGAAGGGAGACCCAGAAGATTAGGATCCAGGTTGAGATCATCAGTTCTATTCAAAATTGGCTTGGAGGTAGGTGACAGAAGGCTGTGAACAATGGGGTGCCACAGGGATCTATGCTGACTCACATTAACTCTCATCTACATTAACGATTTGAAAGACAATGTGTTTAGTAAATTTGCAGAAGACACTAAAATTGGTGATGTAGTGGACAGTGAGAAGGTGTCTAAGTTTACAACAGGATGTAGATTAACTGGGGAAATAGCCAAGGAATGGAAAATGGAATTTAATTCTGATAAGTAGGAGGTGATGGCATTTTTGTTAGTCAACCAAGAGGGACAGTAAACAGGAAGGTCTGAAGAGTCTTGCGGAGTAGAGAGAACTCAGGTACAGTACATTGTTCATTGAAAGCGTAACACAGGCAGACAGGAAGATATTTGGCACACATCATGTTACTGCTGTACAAGACATTGGTGAGTCCACATTTGGAGAATTGTGAGCAGTTCTGATCACCCAGCTGTAGGAAAGATGCAATTAAGCTGCAGAAACAATTCATAAAAATGTTACTGAGACACGTGGCCTTAAATTATAAAGCGCAATCGGATTGGCTGGGTCAGTAGGAGGCCAAGGGGTGATTATCTAGAGGTTTATAAAATCATGAGAAGCATGGATGAGGTGAATAGTTTTTCCCAGGGTTGGGGAGTTTAACAATGAGGGACATGGATTAAAGATGAGAGGGAAAAGGTTTATAATAGACTTGAGGGGAATCCTTTTCAAACAGATAAGGTGGGTGTGTGGAACAAGCTACCAGAGGAAGCAGCAGAGATGAGTACAATTGCAACAGTTAAAAGACATGTAGACAGGAAAATACATAGGAAAGGTTTAGAGGGATTTGGGCCAAATGCAGGAGAACAGGACTAACTTGGGTAGACAACCTGGTCAGAATGCACAAGGACAGTGAACAACCTGCCTCCGTGCTCAATGTCTCTACGTCAATAAGTTTGGAGTTACTTGTGGAACAGACTGGGTATAAATGGGAGATTCCCTCCCGAGAGTATGATAGTGAATGTGAGAGATGTTCATAATAACTGGGTTTCTTTATATGCTCAGAGCTGCTGAACGTGTTTATTTATTTAATTCTTTCAACAATTACATTCCCTGTTGGCAAGCTGTGATAGGTGGATTCAAGTCTCACTCCAAATGACATGATCATAAAATAGTAGGCTCTAACAGCAGTGAGACTTTCTCTCTCACTCTTTCCCACTACCTCTCTCCCACCTCCCTCACTCTCCCTCTCTTCTCCACTCTGTCCTGCTCTCACTTTCACCCTACTTCGCTCCCTTTCTCTCACTCTCTTTCTCTTGCTTCCTCTATCTTTCCTCCCTTTTTCCTTCCCCTTTTCCTGTTTGCTCACTCTTTCATTCTCCTGTCTCCCACTCTTTCTCCACTTACCCATCCTCCTTTCCCATTCTTTCTTTCTCTGACTGACCCTCTCTCTGTCTCTTGCACTCTCTCTCACCTCTCATTCAACCTTCTCCTCTGTTCTTCTCTCCCTCTTTCTTTTTCTCCCTCTCTCCCATTCCCATAAGAGCATGCTGTACAACTGCATGACCACTGTAATTTTACACAGATGTGTAGGCAGGCTTGCTTCAATGTGTCAGTTGACATTCCCTCTCCAGTTTACTGCCTGTGATGTGTTCTACAGTCTGCAGAGGGAGTACTTCACTGCCAGGAGAGCAACATTTGGATGCATTATTTAATCAATGCCTGTTCTTTCAATATCTAGTCTTTAGTGCTTTGTTCAAACCGGATGCAGAATCTAGAGCAGTGGTTTTCAAACTGCCTCACTAAACTCACATTCCACCTTAAGCAATCCCTATGCCATAATTGCTCTGTGATTAGTAAGGGATTACTTAAGGCAATATGTGAATGGGAAGGTTGAGAAGCCTAGACCCAACAGTTACTGAAATATTTTGCTTGAGAGAAAAATTGTCATTGGCCCATTTTCTTTGGAGTTATGAAACCGTGCACATAACGAGTCAATGAGGTACGATTAAAACAGTGGTTTTTCAAACCTTTTCCTCCCAACCTTAAACAATCCTTACTAATCACAGAGCAATTATGGCAAAGGGAATACTTAAGGTGGAATGTGAGTTTAGGGGGCAGTTTGAAAACCACTGATCTAGAGAAACACAAGAAATGCAGACGCTAGAAAAGTAAGCAAACTGAGAGACATTGGAGGGAATCATCAGGTCAGGCAGAAATGATGCCAGACCCTGCTGCTACCAGAATGAGTGATGGGCTGTCAGTGTGATTGACATCATGGTCTTTGGACTTGTTGTGCCAGCTCTGTTTAAGAACTCGCTCTGTAACTTTTGGCTCCTTGATGTTCCACAGAAAAGTCAACTTCTTTATCGCCCCAAGTGCGCAAGCTGGAGAGCTCCTCGTAATACTTCCTTCTGTGTCTCGAGGTTGCGAGCAGCTTCACGTTTCATCAAGGTGATCCAGAAGCTTACAGTCAGTTTAATCACTCTGTGTACTCCTGTGTGGGATCCTGTATTGAGTCTCTTGGCTGCAAAATCACTCTCTTTCCCATGCCTGGTTGCATGCAGTCAGGCACTCCCCCCTTCGATCTGTTCACCCTCTCACTGGGGATCTGAATGACTGTCTTTAGCTTTGCTCTTAACTCCACTGCCATTGCTCAGACCCTGATGTTAATGGGTTAAACCTAGACCAGCTCCCCTTCCATTCTCAGGTGCCTTGACTTTAGTGCTGTTGATTCATGTATCCATGCAATAGTGCAACTCAATCCCCCGCACCAGACACCCCTTCATCAGTAAGAGGAAGAAGGCCCAGTCGAGGTCATGACACAGGTTAAATGGCAACTAACTTTAACCTCTTTCATTTTAAAGGCCAAAGGTTATCATTTAATCTAATTTTAGTTTGAATGGTCTATACTGTTAACTCCCTGATCGCAGCAGAATCAAATATATTCGACCCTATTAAAATTAATTTTTTAATTAAATTAATTTTTTTGTGCCTTTGAGTTCAGCAGAACAATTGCCACATAAATTACTCCTGTATTCCATGATGTTTAGGCAATAATAGGAAATATTTTTTCTTTTTTACATTGAACAGTGCAGGCCCTTCAGTCGGCGATATTGTGTGGATCTTTGTAAACCATCTTTCTGGAATTCTCTGCCCAGAGACCAGTGGAGATTGGATCTCTGAGAATATATGAAGAAAGACAAATGTTTAAACAATCGGAGAATTGTGGGTGTGGGGAACTGACACAAAAGAGAATCTGTAACCTGGGGCAGATCATCCATGGCCATATTTGATGACAGGATAGGATTGATGGCCTGAGTGGCCTACCCTCGGTCTTATTTTCTTGTGTTTGCTTCAGCCCAGGTGGAGCAGTTGTCAAAGCCCAGAGTTATTTTCATTCATTTTTGGGATTTGAGGACAACAATCTAATTCTTCTCTACCTCACACTTATAACCCTCTATTTTTCTTACATCCCTGTGGCTATCCAGGTCTTTTGAATGTCTCTTTTGTACCAGCCTCCACCATCACCCCTGGCAACCCACCACTCTGAGTAAAAAAATAATTTACTTCTGAATTCTCCCCTAAACTTTCCTCCACTCACCTTAACCTGATGACCTCTGATGCTTGTTATTTTCACCATAGGAAAAAGGTGCTGACTGTCCACCTGACTATGCCCCTCATAAACTTATGTACCTCTCTTAAGCCCCCTATCACCCGTCATCGCTCCAAAGAGAAAAGCCCTGGCTCTGTCAACCTTGCTTCAGATGTTCTCCAATCCAGGCAACATCCTGGTAAATCTCCTCTGCACCCTCTCCAAAGCTTCTACATCTTCCTGTTGAGGTGACCAGAACTGAATGCAATACTCCAAGTGCGGACTCACTAGAGTTTTATAGATCTGCAACATTATCTCATGACTCTTGAACTCATTCCTCTGACCAATGAAGGCCAGCACATCACATACCTGCTTAACCACCTGGCAACCTTGAGGGGTCTATAAATCTTGACCCAAGATCCCTCTGTCCCTCCACACTGTTAAGAATCTTGCCACTAACTAAAGGTAAAGGTAAAGGTTCCATTATTGTCATGTAATACTACATTTAGAATGTAGAATGCCACCAGTCAATGACCTACCTGGCAAAGGGATCAAGCCCGAAACGTTGGTCACCCTTTACTTCCAATGGTTGCTGCATGACCTGAGGAGTGTCTCTAGCATGTTTGTGTTCTGCACTCAACCCTATTATCTGCAAACTTTCTCATTTAACTCATTAAGTGTATTTAAGACACAACCAGAAATACTTTTGAGTAATAGAGAAATTCGGGTTATGGGGAGAAGGTGGGTAAGAGGATCTGAGACCATGGCCAGATCAACCACGATCTTATTCTTTAACTTTTGTCTACTGTAAAGCAGACATAGAGTCTACATACTCCGGCTTCATGTTCAACGTTCCAAAGTGTGTCACTTCACACTTATCCAGATGGAACTCCATCTGCCACTTCTCTGCCTAACTCTTCATCCTGTCTCCATCCCATTGTAACCTACAACATCCTTCTACACTATCACACCTCTAACCCTTGTATCATCTGCAAACATTCTGACCCACCCTCATCCTCGTGATTGTTTTTTTATAAAAATCTCAAAGAGCAGAGGTCCCAGAACAGATCCATGCAGAATGCCACCAGTCAATGACCTACCTGGCAAAGAGATCAAGCCCGAAACGTTGGTCACCCTTTACTTCCAATGGTTGCTGCATGACCTGAGGAGTGTCTCTAGCATGTTTGTGTTCTGCACTCAACCCTATTATCTGCAAACTTTCTCATTTAACTCATTAAGTGTATTTAAGACACAACCAGAAAGACTTTTGAGTAATAGAGAAATTCAGGTTATGGGGAGAAGGTGGGTAAGAGGATCTGAGACCATGGCCAGATCAACCACGATCTTATTGAATGGCAGAGCAGGTTCGAAGGGCTGGATGGCCAACTCCTGCTCCTGTTCCTTTTTTTCCTGTATTCTCATGCCCCTTAATAATAAAACAACATTTGAAGGTGCTTTAAATGGATCCACCAAGCAGCAAGGAGATATTAGATCTGATGCAAACAATGGTTTGCATCGATATGCTATTATAGCATCAGTGACCCTGGCTCAAATTCATTGCTTTCTGTAAGGAGTTTGTACTTTTTCCCTCTGATCTGCATGGATTTTCCCCAGGTGCTTTGGTTTCCTCACACCCTCCAAAAATATGTGGGATTTGTAGGTTAATTAGGTGGTTTCAAAGACCAAAATTGGCTTCTACCATGTCACGCAGCATCTATATGAAGTAAAGTGTAGCCACTGTTTTGGGCCTGGACCCTTTGTCAAGTCAGGTGCCTGGATAAAAAGGTGGGAGGAGGGGGGGGAGGAGAGGAGAGGAGGGAGTAAAGGGCAGGGGGAGGAGTACACAGAGTGATTAAACTGACTGTAAGCTTCTGGATCACCTTGATGAAACGTAGAGCTGCTCGCAACCTCGAGACACAGAAGGAAGTATTATGAGGAGCTCTCCAGCTTGCGCACTTGGGGCGATAAAGGAGTTGACTGTTCTGTGGAACATCAAGGAGCCAAAAGTTACAGAGCGAGTTCTTAAACAGAGCTGGCACAACAAGTCCAAAGACCATGATGTCAATCACACTGACAGCCCATCACTCATTCTGGTAGCAGCAGGGTCTGGCATCAGTAGGGAATTAAACAAACTCGCAGCTCTTTGGGGACCAGATGATGGGTCTGCAGAAAAAACACACCTTTTGCAAGGCCCCTGAGCTCTGTTGGGACTGGTTTTCTTTGACTGGTACAAGTGAGTTAACCCTTGAGGAACCAGCTAAACAAAAATAGATCTATATTCTTTGGAGTTTGGAAGAAAGAGGGGTGATCTTTCTGAAACATACAAGATCCAAAGATGATACGACATGGTAGTTTTCATTAGTGGGAGAATCTTGAATGAGGGCACTTGTGGCAAAATTAAGTGGCGGGGTGGGGTCAACCTTACAGTCACAGAGTATGGAGCAGGCTGTTCAGCCTGACTCATCCATTCCGACTAAGTTGGCATTCTGGGCTAGTCCCATTTGCCTGCATTTGGGCCATATCCTTCCCAGCCCTTCCAATCATATATCTTCCAAATGTTGGATGTTGAAATTGTACCCACTTCTGCAGCTTCCTGCAGCAGCTCGATTCAGATGCAGACCACCCGCTGAATGAAAAAGATGCCTCTTAAATCCTTCCCGCTCACCTTAAACTTGTGCCCTCTAGTTCTAGAACCATCTGCCCTTGGAAAATAAAGACTGTGAGCGTCATTATATCTTGTGCCACTCCTAATTTTATAAACCTCTCGAAGGTCACCCCTCAGCCTACTATGCTCTAGGAAATAAATAAGGCCAGATTTAAAAACTGGGGAATGCAGGAACTAATTATGGCAGAGTGGAGAATCTGGAATTCTCTGCCCAGAGAGCTATGAAGGTTGGCTCTCTGAGAGTATATGAAAAAGGACAAATGTTTAAACCATCGGGGAATTGTGGGTTTAGGGAAATGACATAGTAGAGGATCTGTAACCTGGAGCAGATCATCGGTGACCACATTCAATGACTGAGTAGGTTTGAGGGCCTGAATGGCCTATTATTGCTCTTATTTTCTTGTGTTTGCTTCAGTCCATTTCTCAAAGCCCAGATTTAATTTCATGCATTCCTTTGGATGTGAGTACACTGGCAAGACCAGCATTTATTATGCATCCCTAATTGCCTTTGAGAAGAACTGCTGCAAGTCCATCTGGTGAAGGGGTTCCCAAGGTATGGTTGGGGGGAGGAGATGATGAAGGATCGAACCTGGTGAGTGTGCATAATGCAGGGAGGTTACTGGGATTGGAAGTGTCTATGAGGCTGATACTTTGGGCGGGGCAGACCCCTATTTATCCTCATATTCTAAGATGAAATTAGTACATCTCACGAATATTTCTTCTCCCAGGAGTCAAATTCATTTGTGTATGTGCTGGTTAAATGTGTGTGAGAGTCTTAATCTGTGCCCTATAGTTTTAGACTCCCCTACCCTGGGAATAATGCTGTGACTATCAATGCCCGTCATTATGTAATGAACCTTGATGAGGTTGCTCCTTTGTGTCCTACACTCCAAGGAGAAAACTCCCATCAATCCAGCCTCGTTAGTTGATTGCTGTAACATCCTCCTAGAGAGGGTAAGCAGCAGGAGGATCAGGGAAAGAAAACAGACACATGAGAGAGAAACAGTGGTGGGGAAATAAATAGGGGGATTTGATGGATCTAAGAGCAGGAATGGACTCAATGGGCTGAATGGCATCCTTCTGCACTTTGACATAAAATATGGAGAAACGTATCCCAATTTTTGGATTGGAATACAACAAAATCCCAAATGCAACAGAGAATGAGTGAGTGGGTGGCCATAAAGCAAAGCTGTAGAAGGACAAGCTGATGGATGTCAACTGATGTACTGGTCTTGGGTCCCTCTTGCAAGCATGGATGCCAGGGGCATCATAATGGACAGACACTGCGTCAAACATATGGAGCAGAAATGAGGCTGGTGCAGTGGGGAAGCAAGAGCTTAAACTAACTGCCTGCTCCCTGCAAACAATCAGGAGAGGGCTGAGGGAGTACAGCCCTGTCACACGTGACCGAAACACCTGCTCTTTCAGATCAGGGAAAGACGACCTGAGGCTAAATTCCCCAAAAGCAATCAGTCACGTTGATTTTCCTCACTATTTGATGTTGCTTCAATCAATAGCAAAACTCACTTTTATTTCATATTTCTTTATTGTAATGTGCTAAAATTTCCAGTGAACTCAGTGAGTTTAAAAGGAAGGGGAAATTTACAAGAACTCAGGACCCTAGTCCCACATGTGAATCTGCTCACCTTACCGACTCCTGGTTTAGTTTAATTTAGTTTATATAGCACATTTAAAACAACTTACCTTGATCGAAAAGACATCACAACTAGGCAACTATTTAAAGTACAGAATAAAAGGAATATGAGAGGTTAGAACACAAGGTAACAATCAGGTGCATGAGGAGGACTCAACACTAGTAAATAAAAGTACATCTTGAATCTGAATCATAAAGAGTTGATGGATGGAGCCGATTTGATAGAAGGAGGAATGTTGTTCCACAGATTGGGGGTTGCAATAGCGAAGATGCAATCTCCTCTGAGTTTACAATCTGAACGCGGAACAGCCAGACTCCTTAAGTTAGCCGACCTGAGGGGTCTTGAAGTGGAATAAGGAGTTAGGAGATCCGTGATATAAGAGGGGTTAGTCCATTAAGGGCTTTGTAAACAAATTGGAGAGCTTTAAATCTATTCTGAGCTGCACTGGCACCTGATGGAGGGAGGTCAGAGTAGGACTGATATGATGCCTCTTCCTGGCTCCTGTCAGTTGCAAGCAGTATAATGAAGACGGACTAATCCCAGTATATAGCGAGTTAGAATAGTCTAAATGGCTAACTTTCTCAAAATCTTTTAATGAAAGGAATAATTTGATTTTGGCCATAGTGCAAGTTGGAAAAAGTTAGCTTTTACTACCTGCATCAATCAGTTTGTCGAACTTGAAGGTGGAATCAAATATCGCACCAAGGGATTTGACATAGAATTTAATGATGGTGGATAAATTACCAAAATTATTAGAGGGACCAAATTGTTTAACCTCAAATTGGTCTTTGTTTTGCTGTAAGAAGTTTTGAACCATCCAACACTTTATGTCCTCCAGACAGTTAGTGAGGCTGCCTATCTTTGATTGGTCATTAGGTTTCAGAGACGGATAGAGCTGACTATTATCAGCACAGCAGTGGAAAGAGGATGCTGTGATTTTGAATCATATGACTAAGGCGAAGCTTGTTTCAAGAAAAGAGAGTGGGCCCTACAATAGACCCTTGTGGGACCCCACTGGAAAGGATAGCTGAGGAAGATGAACATTTGCTCATATTAGCTGAGAAAGTTTTATTATTAAGATATGATTTAAACCTGTTCAAGGCTGTACCATTGACACCCACCCCATACTGGGTGCGGTCTATTAAAATAGTGTGATCCACAGTATTGAATGCTGCGCTAAAGTCCAGGAGAATTAGAATGGCGGAGCCACCTGAACCAGTAGAAAGGAGCAGGCCATTACACACCTTTAGTAGGGCTGACTCTGTGGTTTGGTGGGCCTTAGAACCTGACTGAAATCTTTCTGATATGTAGGAAGGGCAACAATTGGTAAGAACAACTTTTTGAAGGACTTTTGACAGGAATAGAAGTTTAGAAACAGGTCTATAATTTTTAGGTGTGGTGGGGTCTAAGTTGGATTTTTTCAGGAGGGGTCGGACCACAGCACGCTTGAAACAACTAGGTTTCTGTCAATAGTAGGAAGTCCAAACTTTGAGTAGTGAAAAAGTCATTGAGGATAAAAGTCTTGTTTGATAAGGATCTGGTGTTGATCAGGGCCATTTTAGTGGGATGATTATTATGATCCAACGATCGGACCAATTTTAAAGAACAGAGAATTTGGGAGACTACTCCACCGCGCTTCACCGACGGCCTGGCGGGGAACTTGCAGGTTGATGATTTGACGTCAGTGTTTGTGTCTGGGCTTATCAGTTGGAGAAGGGTGTACCTGGTCTCAAGGTAGGATTTATGATGAATCAGCGAAGTCGGCTGAGTCCACCGTTATCCTGCCGACAAAGGAAGACCGGTGCAGAGTGGAAGTGGGTAAAATTCCCTAGTTTAACTGAGATGCCTGCACGTTTACTCCATCTCCTAGCTTGTCTCCAATGTTGAGAGACGGAGTAACGTGGTTGCAGCCGGTCGAGTTCAGTCTCATCGGGTGGCGACCGGTCGGGCAGACCGGGTTTAGTCTCATTGGGTGGCGAACAGTTGGGCAGACTTGGTCCAGTTTCATCAGGCAGTGAGCACCTGGGTAGACCAAACCCAGTCCCACCCGGCAACATATGGCCCGACAATCTTGATCTGACTACGTCGGTCAGTGAATGGCCTGGCCAGTCGGGTCTAACACCGACTCCATCAGGCCTCAGAAGGTCAGGCTGGCAGGACCCAATGCTGACAGGCCTCGAAAGGTCAGACCAGTCGGGTCCAACTGCTTCAGGCCACGAAAGGTCAGGCCTGATGGATCCGATCCTACCAGGCCTTGAAAGGTCAGGCTGGCTGTGTCTGACTCCATCAGGCCCTGAAAGGACAGGCTGGGTGAGCTGAACCATGGGAGACAGGGTGGAGAAGGCCTGTCTCAAGCAGGGATGAACAAGGAACCACATCATACCCTGCCACTGGTGATGACCATGCTGGTGGAGGCAGCCATCAGGCAAATCAGGCCCAACCGATCCAGACGGTGTAGCAAAGGCTGGAACCAAGTGGGGGCGAGCAGGGCTTATCAGCCAAGCCAAGGAGCCTGCAAGTTGCTATGGGATTGAGACTGAGCTCTTCGTTGCAATGATGAAAAGACCAGAGGCATGCGGGGGCGAACAGGACTTCTCTGCTTGTCTGAGGGCCCTGTGTGTTCGCCCCGCCATCAGAGTCGATTTCTTTGGTGAAGATCTATCTCAGACATTTAACGGAGGATTTTTAGGCTGGGAAACTGTTTAAGTAAATCCAAGATGGAGGATTTAATATTCAACAGCATTTGGCAGTTGTAGACAATATTTTTTAGTATTATTTTTAATAGTGATATTAGTAGGTAAATTTATATCTAATTGGTTACTACCTAAATGACAACGGCCAGCCAAGTACACCAGCGTGACCATCTTTAGCTCTGTGACTCTGTTCCAGACCCTAACCCTTGCTCTGGAAGCACATCTGAATCAAAGTCCAGAGCCCAGGTTCAGTTGTTCTCTGCTCCCTGGTTCTGATCACACCCCTACCCATCATGTCTTGGGTTCCTGGCTCACTTTCCAGACTATCGTGAGCCACCTGCCAAACCATCAGAATCTCCAAATAACCAGAGATTGAATGATCAGAATTTTACTTTACAGTACTTTTTGGAGTGGAAACTCCAAGAGACTCTGAACTATTGCCTCTCCTGGTTCTTCCTCTGTCTTGCAGTGGGAAGATTAATGTTTACCACTCTGTCTCTGACCCACAAAAAATAGCTGGTCAAAACAGGATTAAGAAAACACAGTGTGGTATTCCCTTTTGTAATTGTCCCGCCCTAATTGAGTAAGTTTTAATGGGTAAATAACTCCAGGGAAGCAGCCAACTGTAAATCCAATGTTACCCCTCAGTTTGAGTTTGGGAACTGTCTTAGGGAACAAGGACTTTGGAGGTAAGGCCTGCAGCAAGATTCTACTGACAAGAACAACGTTTATTACTCATTCCTAATTGCATTTGGGAAGGCGGCGGTGAGTAGCGCACTGACAACCTCTCGTCATCCAATAAGCACATCTGTTACCAAGTCAAGAAGAGGAAATATTTAGGAATCCCTCTCCCAGCAGTGGCTACCATTCACCCCGCCCTCTTCACTTATCACTCCCTCTGCATCCTACATATTTTGTGAAGAACACACATAGGGCTCACAGGGAGAAGATTTCAGAAAAGGAAGAGAAAAGGGGAGGGAAAGAGAGTAGAATAGGGGGAGGGAGAGAGAAGGGGAGGGGAAGAGGGTGAGAGAGAAAGGGGAGAGAGGGGAAATTGTAGAAGACGGAGAAAAAGAGGAAGGAAAGGGAGACGAGAGGAGAAGGAAAGACAGGAGAGGAAGAGGATAAAATGAAGAAAGGGAGAGAAAGAGAGAGGAGATGGAGGGGGAGAGAGGGAGAGGGGAGGAATTTCTTAGGTAAGGAATTCTTTGAGCGTGGAGAGCATCAGTGCTTCTAGTGAGCAAATCTCTGAGGAGCACAACTCCCCCGACATCTAGAGACATTTCTCCTGGAGAAGGAGCCTTTTGGGGCAGCAAAAAGTGTGGTGACACATTTCCTTTTGCTGGGTGGCGGAAATGCTCAGGTTCTTTTCGTAGATGGAGTGGATTTAGATTTGAGGCTATTGGCTGCCCCTTTCGAACATGCAGTCAAACCAGTTATAAAGCTAAATATGTGGCCACAAAATATCCTGAAGTGAGTTTAGCATGTAACTTTTTGAAGGACATTCATTGTTATGTTCAAGTCAAATTTATTGTCATCTGATTGAACAGGTACCACCCGGCGAAACAGCGTTCTCCGTTCCTCAGTGCAAAAACATGCAGACACACAAGCAGACGTAACACACATACAGATAAATAATACATATGCAGGACAAGTATGATTGATAAAATAAATAAATAAATATTGTTTTGTACATAAGAGATGTTTAGTGTGAACAGTTTCTTTGGTTGTTCAGCATTCTCCCTGCCCGTGGGAAGAAGCTGTTCCTCAGCCTGGTGGAGCTGGCTCTGATACTCCTGTATCTCTTCCCCAACAGGAGCAGCTGAAAGATGCTGTGTGCAGGGTGGAAGGGGTCCTCAATGATTTTGCATGGCCTCTTCAGAAAACGATCCCAGTAGATCACATCATTTGGGAGGAGGAAGAGATCCTCTCTGCCACTCTTATGGTCCTGTGAATTGACCTCCAATCCATTTCATTGAAGCAACCATACTACATTGTGATGCAGCTGCCCAGGATGCTCTCAACAGACCTCCTGTAGAAGGTTGACATAATGGTGATTGGTAGCTTTTCCCACTTCAGTCTTCTCAGGAAGTGTAGTCACTGTTTCTCCTTCCTGACAAGTGAGGAGATGTTGAGTGTCTGTGATAGGTCACTAGTTAAGTGAACTCCAACGAACTTGGAGGGTGGTTATTCCTGATCCTCCCAAAATAAAAGATCATCTTCATCTTGTCCACATTGAAACTCAGGCTGTCACTCTCGCACCATTTCACAAGATTTTCCATCTCTTCTCTGTAGTACAACTCATCGTTGTTGCTGATGAAGCCATCTACTGTTGTGTCATCTGCCATCTTGATGACTCTGTTGGAGCTTGATCTGGCGATGGAGTTGTGGGTCAGTAGCATGAACAGGAGTTGGATGAGGACACAGCCATGAGATGCACCAGTGCTCATTGTGATGGTGCTCGACCCAGATAGACTGTGGTCTTTCCGTTAGGAAGTCCAGGATCCAGTTACATAGAGGGGTGTTGAGTCACAGCCAGGGCAGCTTCTCCACCAGCCTCTGGGGAATGATTGTATTAAACACCGAGCGGAAGCCTGACATATGAGGCATCATTCTCTAGGTAGGCCAGGATGGAGTGAAGAGACAAGCCTATAACATTTTCTGTGAAACAATTTCTTCTACAGGCAAATTGAAATTGGTCCAGCATCTCTGGGAGGTGTGCTTTGATGCATTCCATCACCACACACTCGAAGAATTACATAATGGTGGAGATCAGTGCCACAAGGGGGACATGGAGCCTTCTTTGGCATTGTCCTGTTCTTCTCATCAAATTAGGCTTAAAAGGTATTCTGTCTGACTGGAATTGAGGCGGCAATGTCCTTAATTTACAAGGTTGACTTGTGATCCATAGTAGTCTTGATTCCTTGCCACATGCGTTTCATGTCGCCGATGTCTCTCAGCTGTCTGTGGATCTTCTGTGCATACCCTTGCTTTGCTTTCTGGATTGCATGGGAGAGTTCAGCCCTGGCTGATCTTAGTCCCATCCTATCCCCTGTCCTGAAGGCAGCATCACAAGCTTTGAGAAGGGCCTGGAGCTCAGCATCCAACCATGGTTTCTGGTAAGCCTTGGTTGTGAGGCATTCGGTGACATTCTCAATGCACTTGCTGATGTAGCCTGTGTACTTCTCTATAAACAGGGTGGGAAGTCTGGGCTTCACAAATGGAACCATAGAGCTCCATCGTGGCTTCACTCTCATTACCCAAAGTAAGAACGTAGACTGCATCAATCAGAGTGGCCTAGGCAGGTGGAAGGGTCTACATTTCACCAGGAAGTACTTCTGCTGAGCAGAAGGTCCTCAAAATATAGTTCTCGTTGATATAAATGCACAGTCCCCCTCCTTGAGTCTTGCTAGAAGCAGCAGCGTCTCTGTCTGCCTTGAAGGAGATAAGGCTATCCTGCTGGATCACTGAATCTGGAATAGTGCCCTGGAGCCACATTTTCTGTAATCACCAGAGCTCAGCAGCCCTGCAGTTCTCTCTGGTTCAGATGCAGCCTCAGGTAATCCATTTTCTTCTCCAGCGATCTTACATTTGAGATTAAGATATCTGGGAGTGCAGGTCTGAAGGGGTTAACTCTCAGTCTAACCCTGATGCCGGCCCATTCTCCACACTTTTGCCTTCTCCAGCAGTGCTTCTGAAGGCCTGCGATGTGTCTTCTGCAATCCGCATATTGTGGGAATGGTGGCAACCAATGTGCACTGCAAGCTCCCAGGAAATATTTTTCTGAGGGAAAAGATGCTCAGGAAGAGTGGATAAGTCTCCTGAACCAGATGAAATGCACCCTCATGTTCTGAAAGAAATGGTAGAGATTGTGGAGGCATTGGTATGATATTTCAGGAATCAATAGATTCTGGTATGGTCCCAGAGTACTGGAAAATTGCAACTATCACCCCACTATTCAAGAAGGGAGTGAGGCAGCAGAAAGGAAATTATAGACTGGTTAGCCTGACATCAGTAGTTGGGAAGATCTTGGAGTTGATTGTCAAGGATTAGGTTATGGAGTACTTGGAGGCACATAAGTTAAAGCGAGCATGGGAAAATTTTGCTGGACAAATCTATTGGAATTCTTTAATTTAGCAGGCAGGATAAAGGAGATGCAGAGGATGTTGTGTATTTGGATTTTCAGAAGGCCTTTGACAAGGTGCTCCTCATAAAGCTACTTAAGAAGAGTCCATGGTATGACAAGAAACATATTAGCATGGGTAGAGCCTTAGCTGATTGGCAGGAAGCAGAGAGTTGGAATACAAGGATCATATTCTGACTGACTGCCAGTTGCTCCCCAGGAATCAGTTTTAGGGCTGCTTCTTTTTATGTTGTATATTTAATAATTTAGATTATGGAATGGTTGGCTTTGTGGCCAAGTTTGCAGATGGTACAAAGATAGGTGGAGGAGCAGATAGTGTTGAGGAACCTGCAGAAGGACTTACAGATTAGGAGATGGGCATAGAAGTGGCAAATGAAATACCATGTCGCAAATTCATGCACTTTTGTAGAAAATATAAATGGGCCCACTATTTTTTAAATTGGGAGAAAACTGAAAATACCCAAATGCAAAGGGACTTGGGAGCACTGTTCACTCTAAGTTGTGCGTGTACGCGCGCACACGTTTCGCAACCAACATACAAAGGAAATGAATATGCACACAAAAGGTTAGTTACCTAAACTAACAAACTGAACAAAGTAATTCAAAGTATAGAACAAAATCTTAACTAGATACATTGCTTTGTAGAATGCAATCATTTTTTCTTTGGCTTGGCTTTGCGGACGAAGATTTATGGAGGGGTAATGTCTACGTCAGCTGCAGGCTTGTTTGTGGCTGACAAGTCCGATGCGGGACATGCAGACACGGTTGCAGCGGTTGCAAGGGAAAATTGGTGGGTTTGGGGGGTTGGGTGTTGGGTTTTTCCTCCTTTATCTTTTGTCATTGATTAGCCATGAGAGATAGGCTATGCCAAAATCTTGAAACAATTTCAAGTTTACATTTGTACAAGCATTCAGTGTGCACATACTTCTGTCACAGGGAAAAAACAATTGCACAACTTAAGATCTTTGCACACACTGACTACTAAAAAATTAGAGGGAACATTGCCTGGAAGACCTCGTGTAGGATAACCCGAAGGTAAACTTGCATATTGAGTCGGTGGTGAAGAAAGCAATGAAATGCTAGCATTCATTTCAAGAGGAATAGAATCTAAGAGCAGGGATGTGCTTTTTAAGGGACTGGTGAGACCTCATTTGGAGAATTGTGAGCAGTTTTCGGCTCTTTTAAGAAAGGATGTGCTGACAGTAGAGAGGGTTCAGAGGAGGTTCACGGGGATGATGAGGAATGAAAGGGTTTTTGACTGCTCTTGGTCTGTACTAGGAATTTAGGTGAATGAGTGGGGGGGGGGCAGGGGAGGGTTCTCATTGAAACATTTCAAATGATGAAAGGTGTGGACAGAGTGGATGTAGAAAGGTTGTTTCCCAAGGTGGGAGAGACTTGGATAAGAGAGCACAACTTCAGGATTGAAGGGTGTCCACTTAGAACAGAGATGTTTAGAAATTTATTCACCCAGAGGGTGGCTAATCTGTGGAATTTGTTGCCACATGAGATTATGGAAGCCAGATCATTGCGTGTGTTTAAAGCAGAGATGATAGGTTCTTGATTAGCCAAGGAATCAAAGGTTATGGGGAGAAAGCAGGGCAGTGCAGCTGAGTGGGAAAATGGATCAACATGATTAAATGGCGGGGCAGATTTAATAGGTTGAATAGCCTATTTCTTTTCCTATGTCTTGTGGTCTTACAATCTTATGGTGATCATGACAAGATGCTTTTGATTCAGAGGCAGACTTTGGCCCCGAAGCCAGAGAGAGCTCTCCCCCTTCTCGGAGTGAGCAGACAGGGTTTTGGTTTAAGGTCCCACTTGAAAAATGACATTCTGACCCTGTGAGACTGAAGAATGCCTGATTTTATAAAGTAAGTTCCATTGGTAATTTTTCCTACAGTTGGTACAAGGTCTTATTCAATCAATGTTATGTACTGTGGGGTTCCCCACATTGGTTTGGACTCTGAAGAACGATTTGCTTGATAAATTATTATGGTTGGCTTTCTCAAAAGTTTGGTGGGCCAGGTTTGGTTTAGGTTTTGCAAAGTTCAGAAGGTCAGGAGCCCAAGAAGGCAAAGGAGGAGAGGATCATTTAATGCAGAAGAGAGTGCACCAATGTGATTGGGCTGTGGGATCTTTCAGACAACATGAAGTTGGATAGCGGGGTTGGCTGGGTTGAGGACACTAGGAGAGTGCAGGTTGATTTGGACAAGTTAGGCGAGTGGGCCAAGGCATGGCAGATGCAATATAATGTGGATAAATGCGGATAATTGGAGGTAAAAACAGGAAAGAGGACTATTATATAAATGGTATCTGTTTAGAAAAAGGGGAGATGCAGAGAGACTTGGGTGTTGCTGTGCATCAGTCATTGAAAGTGGGCATGCAGGTGCAGCAGGTGGTGAGGAAGGTGAATGCTATGTTGGAGTTCATAGTGAGAGGATTAGAGTACAGGAATTCATAAATCCTGCTACAACTGTACAGGGCCTTGGTGAGACCACATCTGGAGTACTGCATGTAGTTTTGGTCTCCTTATCTAAGGAAGGACATCCTCACCATAGAGGGGGTGCAGAGAAGGTTCACTAGAATGATACCAGGGATGGAAGGACTTGCATATGAAGAAAGGTTGGATAGACTAGGCTTGTATTCTCTGGAATTTAGAAGATTGAGGGGGGATCTTTTAGAAGCATATAAAATTCTTAAGTGATTATACAGATGAGACACAGGTAGGTTGTTTCCAATGCTGGGAAAAACCAGAACCAGGGGTCACAGTTTAAGCATAAGGGGAAAGTTTTTTAGGACTGAGATGAGGAAAAGTTTCTTCTCTCAGAGGGTGGATGATCTGTGGAATTCTTTGCCACAGGAAGTAGTTGAGGTCGGTTCCTTGTTAATATTTAAGAGTAGCTTCAATTTGGCCCTTGTGGCTAAGGGGAATCAAGGGGTATGGGGAGAAGGCAGAAACCGGGTACTGATCAGCCATGATCATATCAAATGGTGGTGAAGGCTTGAAGGGCCAAATGGCCTACTCCTGCACCTATTTTTCTATGTTTCTACCACCATGGCAACAAGCACACTATCACCGAACAGCTCAGGTAATATTCTCCTTGGAGAAACTCAGCAGATAATGCAACATCCATGGGAAGTAAACGGAAGTCAATGTTCAGGACGCTTTCTTCAAGATGCCTCCGACTCAGGTTTCCATCTCAGCCCCAGCTGTATCCAGACTGGAGCCCCATGTGGTGAACTGCTGTATTTCTGATTACCTGGCTCCACCCCATTCTGTGGCCCCTCCCTCTTTGACCTTGTATAAAGCCTCTAACACCGTGACCCTTCCACAGAAAGCCCGGGTCACGGTGTTAGAGGCCCCTGTCCATTGTGATTAAAAGCCTATAAATCATTTTAGAGAATTAATTGAGCGACAAATTAAAATGTACTTTGAAAAAAATATGTAATCAGTGAAAGATAAATTTATACTATGGGATGCAATGAAAGCTTTCATCAGAGGGCAGATAATAAGTTATGTAACTAAGATGAAGAAGGACTACAATCGGGAAATAGAACAGCTGGAAAGGGAAATAGCAAGTACAGAAAAAGAATTAGCAATAAGGGAAGATACAACAAAAAGAAGAGAATTGGTGGACAAAAAATAATATGAAACATTACAAACATACAAGGTGGAGAGAAACATAATGAAGACAAAGCAGAAGTATTATGAGCTAGGAGAAAAAACGCACAAAATACTAGCTTGGCAGCTTAAAACAGAACAAACTAAAAGAATGGTATTGGCATCAAGGAAAAAGGACAAACAAATTACATATAACCCAACAGAGATCAATGAAAACTTCAAGGAATTCTACGAGCAATCATATCGTTCTGAGAACGAAGGGAAAGAAGACAAAATAGATGAGTTTCTAGCTAAAATTGAACTACCGAAATTGCAAGAAGAAGAGCAAAACAAATTAATAAAATCATTTGAAATAGAGGAAATACAGGATATATTAAAAAACTACTGAACAATAAAATGCCGGGAGAGGACGGATTCCCAATAAAATTCTATAAAACATTTAAAGACTTATTAATTCCTCCTCTCCTGGAAGTAATGAACCAGATTGAAGAAACACAAAACATGCCAGATTCATGCAAAACAGCAATAATTATAGTAATACCAAAGATGGGGAAAGATCCATTAACACCAGCATCGTATAGACCAATATCTCTACTCAACTCAGATTATAAGATAATAGCAAAAATATTAGCAACAGATTGGCCGACTGTGTACCAAAAATAGCAAAACTAGATTAAACTGGATTTATTAAGAAAAGATGAACAACGGACAATATCTGTAAGTTCATTAACTTAATCCATGCAGTACAAGGAAACAAGACACCAACAGTGGTGGTTGCCTTAGACGCAGAGAAAGCCTTTGACAGAGTAGAATGTAATTATTTATTCAAAGTACTACAGAGGTTCAACCTACCAGAGAAATATATTAAATGGATTAAAGCATTATATAAGGGACCATTGGCGAAGGTGACAGTAAATGGATATATATCGAACCAATTTAAATTAAGCAGGTCAACTAGGCATGGATGTCCACTATCTCCCTCACTGTTTGCATTAGCTATAGAACTCTTGGCAGAACTGATGAGAACAGAAAATAAAATAAGAGGGATAAAAATAAAAGAGAAGGTATAAAATCAGTCAATTTGCAGATGACATCATAGTATACTTAACAGAACCAGAATTATCAATAAAAGAATTACATAAGAAATTGAAGGAATATGGAGAAGTATCGGAGTACAAGATCAATGCAAATAAAAGTGAAGCAATGCCAATGAATAATGCGGATTTCACAAAGCTTAAGAAAGAATCACCATTTAAATGGCAAACACAAGCAATCCGATACCTAGGTATTCAACTAGATAATAATCTAGGCCATCTATACAAATTAAATTATCAGCCATTAATGAAGAAATTACAAGATGACTTAGAACATTGGAAAGATTTACCACTAACATTGATAGGAAGGGTAAATTGTAATAAAATGAATATCTTCCCAAGGAGACAATACCTATTTCAATCATTCCCAATTCACCTAACAGAGAAATTCTTCAAGGAGCAAAAGAAAATAATAAGGAAATTCTTATGGAAAGGGGGGAAACCAAGGACAGCGCTAGATAAATTAACAGAATGGTACAAACAAGGGGACTTAAAGCTACCAAACTTTAAGAATTATTATAGAGCAGCACAATTAAGATACCTATCAGATTTTTATCAAACAAGGGAAAAACCAGATTGGACCAGATTAGAGCTAGATAAAATAGGGGAGAAGGTACCTGAACATATACTATACAAGTGGGATGAAAAGATGGTGCAACATAGGAATTCACCAGTACTGCACCATCTGCTCAACATTTGGAAGAAGATTCACGTAGAAAGGAATAAAACAAATTACCAACTACCAAAATTAATATTGATGCAAAATCAACTAATCCCTTTCACAATAGATAACCTTTCCTTTAGAGAATGGGAGAGAAAAGGGATCAAAAGAATAGAAAATAGTTTTTCGGGAAATAAATTATTATCTTTTGAACAAATGAAGTATAAATATGGTATAACTCACGGTACAATGTTTGCATACCACCAACTGAAAACCTACTTGAAGGACAAATTGGGAAGCAGGCTGAGGTTACCAGAAGGAAGCAGCTTTGAATATGTTATTACAGACACAATGATAATTAAAAGATTTATAATGAACATTTACATCAAACTGCAAGAGAAAGAGAATGATGAAATAAGCTGTAAACCCAAACAAAAGTGGGAACAAGATCTAAACATAAAGATAAAGAATGAAACATGGGAAAAGCTATGCTCCGGAACTATGAGAAATACAATAAACACAAGGTTACGCATGATACAGTATAATTGGTTACACAGGCTATACACCACGCCCCAAAAGTTAAATAAATGGGACCCAACAGTATCAGATAGATGTTTTCGCTGTAAGAAGGAAACGAGAACAACAGTACATGCAATTTGGGCATGTAAGAAAGTGGAAATGTTTTGGGAAGATCTAAATCAGATATTAAATAAAATCACAAAAAGCAACAACCAAAAATTCCAGAGATCTTTCTTCTAAGTAATATAAGAAGTAAAGAACTTGGCCTCGATTTGGATGAAGCACAAAAAAAGATTTATTATGATAGCCTTAGCTGTAGCAAAAAAATGTATAATGTCAACCTGGAAATCAGAAGATAGCCTGAGAATACAGCAATGGTACATAGAAATGAATAAATGTATTCCATTGGAAAAAATAACATATAATTTAAGAAATAACATCACAGTATTTGAACAAATTTGGGAACCGTACATGGAACACAACAGAGAAATCCTACCGTGGACCTCCACCACCTAAAATGACAGAATGAGAAGAAGATGAAATGAACTCACCCAGTGTGTAAAAGTAGATGACACTATTTTCTTGTTTATTTTCATTGTGCGATGACATTGTTTAATGGATTTAATGTATCGTATATGTTGAATGTTTAGTGGGTGGGGAGGGGGGTGGGAAGGAGGGAGGGAAGGGAGGGGGAAAAAGGGGAGAAAATGATACTGTGTATATTCAGGAGGGAAATGTTTGTGTGTATTTTGGTCAATATGGTTCATAGTGTGAAAAATAAAAAATGTTAAAAAAAAGCCTATAAATCAGTGACTCAGTCTCATCCTCTCGAGTTATTTACTGTGTGTCAGCCCCAATGCCTCCTTTCTGAGGAAGGGTTCAAGTCCAAAACATCAACTGCCTGATGGCTGATGTTTTTTTTTCCTCTCAATCCAATTCTCCTGCCTTTGACCGAGTGGCCTGGGACTTGACTGAAATTCAGAAGAATGAGAGAGGATCTTTCAGAAACATGAAAGGTATAAGTACGATAGAGGCAGGAAAGTTGCTTCCACTGGTAGGTGAGACTAGAACTAGGGGATATTGTCTTAAGACAGAGATGAGGAGGAATGGCTTCTTGCAGAGAGAGGTGTATCTGTGGAGTTCTCTGCCCAATTAGAGGATACCTCAATGAATTCATTTAAGGTACAGATAGATAGATTTAGACAAACAACACGTCCCACAAGCCCATGCCACCCAATACGCCAATTAACTTGCAATGCCCCATACATTTTAAAAGGTGGGAGGAAACCGGAACATCTGGAGGAAACCCACCTGGACACAGGAGAGCGTACAAACTCCTTACAGACAGACAGCTCCAGATTTGACCCCGAGTCACTGGGACTATAATAGTGTTGCGCTAACTGCAATGCTAACTGTGCCTCCCCAGTTGAATGGTAGGGGAATCAAGGGTTAAGTGGAGCTGAGTCCACAGTCAGATCAGCTGCAACCTTATTGGATGGTAGAGCAGGTTTGACGCACCAGATAGCTGACTCTTGTTCCTGTATTCTATGTTCTGATTCTGGAGTTGCAATATGAAGCCACTGGTGAATCTACCCATCCAGTGGGCAATGACATAGAGAAAAAGGCCCCCATTTACTGCAAAGCATTGGACGAGATCTTACAATACAGTGGATCATCAAAATGACGAGGTTTATTGGGGTCTTACCTTCCTCCAATGAAGACATTTACCAGGACCATTGTTTAAATAGGGCTCAAAGAATTATTGAGGATCCCTACCATCCATTACACAGTTTATTTGACCCTCTACCATCAAGAAGGAGGGATAGGAGTTCAAAATTAGGACTGTCAGACTGGGAAATAGTTTCTTCCCACAGGCTGTGAGGTTGACGAAAGGTATCATGTATCTGAATAAATCATTGCAAAATATTTATATATTTATTTTCAATTATATCTTTATATATACTGTATACACATATATATATATATATATATATAATTATTATGTGCTGTGCATTGTCTCTGTATGTGTGTTTGCCATGGTCTGAAGAAACATTGCTTTGCTTGGTTGCACATGTATCATAAACTTGAACTTGAAATGCAACCTCAGGGAGCTTGGAGTGAACCTTTTTTTCTGGCTTGGAGATTTGTACCTCTCCTATGGGTTCCTCGCTCACCTTCCACTAAAACCAGCAGATTCATGATTTCCATGGTTGTGCCGACTCTGAGACTCTCCCTGAACTTTCTCTGCTGGGATTGACCACTGACTGCCATGGTGGATCATGGGAGACAGAAAAAAATGAAAGCATTGGGTCATTTGGAGCCAAGAGAGATTTATAAATGAAGGAAGGGTTAGAGGCTGTGGGAGCTCTATTAATGGGGGAGGAGTAACAATGGGAGATATGCAGCAAAAACCAATAACCCTTTCACACATGGTGACTAGATACACCTGGACATTGGACAGTTTAGCCTTCCCACCTCTATTCAACATATCCCTCCAAGTTGCACTTTCAGACATTCCTGTGTCAGAATGTTTAATGTCTGATACTTCTGTTACACAAAGGGAGGCTGCATTAAAGTAATTTTTTAGCAAACCTGATATGATAGAGTCAGATTATGTGTCAGGGTGTGATTTGGGGCTGGGGGTGGGGGGGTACTTTCCCTCAATTCACAACAACAGAAAGAAAATGTGCGAGGAATTATTGTAGACTCAGCCAATGGCTGGAGGCCTGAATAAGCAGACCATCAGTGTGATGCCTCCGGCATGCTAGAAACCACAGCATTTCTCAAGTGTTCCTTACCTGCTTCAGGGCAGCCAATCGCGTGCCTGTTTGGGGCGAGCCAATCCCATTGAACACACCATTTGTTATAAGTTGCCAATATCTGTTGGCAGCTTTTTAGCAAAAAATAGATCTCGACATGACGGATAGAGTAAAACTAATTCCAGTACAAAGGAGGAGTTGAAAGAGTGGCTTGTAAGTGTCTTTCTTGGCCCAACATGGGAGGGGTTTGGAACGATCAGGTTTCATCTCCTACTGAGGCACTCCAAACCTCTGAAACACTTTGACAATATAAGATCCAATGCAGTAATTTTTTCTTTCATGACAATCTATTTTCCTGATTGTCAGAGGCTACTTTAACCCAGTCCGGAGTACAGGCTGAGATCCTTTTGAACACGCCCCCCTCCTCTCTGAGCAGACCACAAATCTGGCAGGTTGACATCAATCAGTACCTCACAAAATCAAGCCCTTTGGCCTATGACGTCTGTCCCAAATGTGATGCCCAAATTATACTAAAACTCTCTACTTGCTCATGATCCACATCCATTGTTTATTCATGTGTTTACACTGATGCTTATTAAACACTAGTATTGTACCTGATTCCACCACTCACCCTGGCACCCCATTCCAGATTATTTTGAGAGCAGACTAGTGGACAACTCATACATAGGACAACAAGTATGGCATACTACAAAAAGTACAAAAGTGCAAAGTTAGAGAGAGAGGCCAGTTGGTACGGAGTAAAGGCAAAATCATTTTACCATTCTGGGGTTCATTGAGGAGTTTGATAACAGTGGGAAGAACGCTGGAGTTCATTCTCTTGTCCCCCATTCTCCGTGTAACCTTCTCTGGCCTGATCACCTCCAGAACCTCTGCACTCCTTTAATTCTGCTCTTTCATTGTGCCTGGCACACACAAGCCCCTCCCCTTCATTAACTCCATCCATACCTCCTGCTGCCTTAGAAAAGCAGCCAACATATCCCATCTTCCTCCCAACAGGAAGAAGATTCACGAGTATGGGATCATGTTCCATTAGGCTCAAGAGCAGTTTCTTTGCTGCTGTCACAGGGAGAGGTTGGAGAAATTTGGGTTGTTTTCTCTGAAGCCTAGGAGGCCAAGGGCTGACCTGATAGACATGCATAAAATAATGAGACTCATTGATAGGATGGACTGCCAGAATCTTTTCCCCAGGGCATAAGTGTCACACACTAAAGGACACGTATTTAAGGAGAGAGGGAAGAAGTTTAAGGGAGATGTGCCAGGGAAATACTTTACACAGAGAGTGGTGGGTGCCTGGAAAAGGCTGCCAGGAGGAGTGATGAAAGCAGATGTAAAAGTAGCGTTTAAGGGGCCTCTAGATATATTCAGGAATATGAAGGGGGATAGAGATGTATCTATCAGGTGCAAGCAGTAGAATTTTTCGTTTGATTGGGACGGCATGTTCGGCACAGACGTGGGCCAAAGGGCCTGTTCTTGTGCTGTATGTTCTATGTCCTAGTTTCTGTGTTCTTTGTTATCAGACTCCTGATTGAACACCCAAATAGTAATATTATACTGTCTTTACTCCTCTTATCTCTGTAATTGGCCCTTCTGTACTATGTATTACTTGTATTATGTCTGAGATGTCTGTTGGTCTCCTCTCAAAACAATGTAATTGTCATTAAATTCCCCCCAGATTCTACCAACCAACCAATCAACCACACATTGGGGACAATTTGTGGCCAATTAACCTGTCAACTCGCATGCCTTTGGGATGTGGGAGGACATTGGTAGAAGCATGAGAAATCCACAAGAACATGCAAACTCCACACAGACAGTATCGAACTCGGGTCTCCGTGCTGGCTTCCTATCCCCATTTACCTCTTTCTTCTGTTCCCACACCCATGCTCTCACTTTCCATCGTCCTCCCCATCCTCCACTCTCGTCCCATCTTTTTTCATGATTTCCTCTGTCTTTCCTATCCCTCTCTCATTCCCTCTCCCCCTCCCCCTCATTCTCTGTTCAATCCCTCCCAACACCTCCACACCCTCTCATCTAAATGGGGTAGGCCATGGAGAGGAAATCCTCTTCCTGTTCCCAAGTCCCTTCCTTAACCTCAACCCTGTCTGCAGCCAAGAATAGGAGCAAAGAAAATAAGCAATCGGGAAAGCATGGAAAGAGGGCCAAAAAATTAGGTGTCGGAATTGAAGATCTTCACCATGCTGTGGGGCTGCCACTTTCTCACCAGGAGCAGATGCAACCAGCTGTATGGAGACCACACAGAGGCAGTGTGGCAGCTGCATTAATTCTTTCACTCCCAAAACATCAAGATCACGGGCCAGTATTTTGTATTCTGGAGGTGTGCCCTCTAGTCCCAGACTCACCCATCACCAGAAATATCCTCTCCACATTCCCTCTATTCAGTCCTTTCAGAATCCCCTCATTCTTCTAAACTCCAGTGAGTACAGCCCCACAGCCATCAAACACTCTTCATATGATAACCCTTTAATTCTGGGCATCATTCAGTGAACGTCTTCTGGACCCTCTCCAATGCCAACACATCCTTCCTTGGAGAACGAGCCCACAACTGCTCACATGTGATCAAGTGTTGTCTGATCAACGGCTTATAAAGCCTCCTCAGTATTTGGAGGGGAGACCGCCTAGGAACACCAGATGCTGTAGGTTTCTGTGAGGGGCACTTACAGTAGACAAAAATTAAAGAATTTAATGTATGTTACGTTCTAAATGTAGTATTATGTGACAATAATAGAACCTTTACCTTTACCTTTAACATTCAATCCCGGCTTTTATATTCTATTCCTTTCAAAATGAATGGTACCATTGTATTTTCCTTTCTTATCACCATCTCTACCTGTAAGTTAACCTTTAGGGAATTTTGCACAAGGACTCCTGCACCTCTGATTTCTGAATTCATCGTCTGTTTAGAAAATAGTCTACCCTCTCATTCCTTCCACCAAAGTGCATGATCATACATTTCTCTGCACTGTATTCCATCTATCATTTCCTTGCTCAATCTGCTTCCTATCCGTCCTTTTCAAGACTACCTGCCCCTCCTCTTTGTATTGCCCACAAACCTGGCTAGAAAGCCATCAAATCTGTCACCCAAATCATTGACATGAAAAGAAGTGGTTCCAGCTGTGGAACACTACTGTTTACCAGCAGCCAACCAGACAAGGCCTCATTTTATCCCCACTCTCTGTTTCCTGCCAGTTAGCCAATCTATCCATGCCAAAATCTCTCCTATAATACCATGGGCTCTGATCTTGCTTAGCAGTCTCATGTGCTGTACCTTGTCAAAGGCCTTCTGAAAATCCAAGTAAACAACATCCACTGACTCTCCTTTGTTTGTCCTTCCTTCTATTTCATCAGATTTCCAACAGCTTTGTCAGGCAAGAAATGAGGGATGATCTCATAGAAGTGTTCAAAATTATCTGAGGAATAGATAAATGAACACAGAGCCTTTTGTCCAGAGTCAGTTTAAGTTGAGGGAGAAGAGATTTAACATTTTTACACAGAGGGTGGTAGATATATAGAACAGGCTGCCAGAGGAGGCGATTGAGTCAAGCATTGTTGCAATGTTTAAGAAAAAAAATTGGACAAATTCATGGATAAAATTGATTTGGGGGGAACATGGGCAAACTCAAGCAAATGGGACTAGCATGCGTGGGACATTTTGGTTGCCATGTGCAATTTGGGCCAAAGGGCCTGTTTCTGTCTGTGGGACTCTATGACTCAATAACCATTCTTCTGTGGTTATATGACAGAAGAAATTCTTCCTCATCTCTATTTTTAAATCCCAAGACAATTGTGTTCTCATTCCAGCCTCCCCCAATAGAGGAAATGCTGTCACAACTCCTTCAGAATACATTAGGTTTCAATGTCATGCCAATATTTGGGAGAGTTTGGCTTGATGCTGAGGAGATTTACAGGGTCCTGGAGTATAGAGTTGTGCACCATTGAAACAGGCCCTTCAGCCCACTGTATCCATGGCTACTTTTTTGTCCATTGACATGAATCCTATTTGCCTGCATTAGGTATTTATCCTTCCCTAACTTATTTATTGAAATAGTTGTCTAAATGTTTCTTCAACGTAGTGACTGGATCTGATTCCACCACCTCCTCTGGCTTCAACCACTTTCTGCGTCAAACACCATCCTCTCACCTTAAGCCTACACCTTTTGTTTCCAATACCCCACAACTCAGGTGGAAGGATTTAGTCTAACTCTCATATCTATGTCTTGCATAATTTTTGTATGGAGGCAGTCTTTGGGTTATGAAAGGATTCTGTACAAGAGAACTATTTGTAAGTGGGAATCGAATGGAAACATCTTTGATGGGCGAACGGGTCAAGTAGGGGGAAAAGGCTGCTAGCCAGTCTCACAGCTCGGACCGATATCCCAGCTTACAGTTGGACTCTCATCTCTAAAGGAATATGATATCCCAGCTTACTGTCAGACCCTCGCCTCTAAAGGAATGCATGCCATATGCTTTCTCTGTTATCCTAATTGTCTAGGAAAGGCAGCCAACACACCACTGCAGGACACATCACACCCCAGACACACTTGCTTCTTCTGCTTTGCATCAGAGACAAGGCTCAAGAATGAGAAAGCAAGCTTAAAGACAGTTTTTTATCCCCCTGCAGCCATTAGACAAGTCAAGTCAAGTTTATTGTCATCTGATTGCACAAGTACAAGTGGATGAAACAGTGCTCTCCGGTCCTCAGTGCAAAACACACAGACACATAGCCAGACATAACACATATACAGACAAACAATACAGATGCAGGACAAGAATTCATATATACAAATAAATAAATAAATAGATTTTGGTTTGGAAATACGAGTCTCGGATGGTGAGCCGTTCCTTTGGTCGCTCAGCATTCTAACTGCCTATGGGAAGAAGCTGTTCCTCAGCCTGGTGTTGGTGGCTCTAATACTCCTGTATCTCTTCCCCAATGGGAGGAGCTGAAAGATGTTGCGTACAGGGTGGAAGGGGTCCTCAATGATTTTGTGCATCCTCTTCAGCCAATGATCTCAATAGATCATATCGATGGGGTGGAGGGAGACTTCATTGCTCCTCTCTGCCACTCTTAAGATCCTGTGGATTGACCATTGATTCATTTCTCTGCAGCAACCATACCACACTGTGATGTAGCCAGCCAGGAGGGTCTTGATAGAACTCCTATAGAAAGGTTGACATGAACAGCAAGGACCGCGGCAGAGATCCCTGCAATACGCCACTGGTCACAAGACTTCTAACCAGAGAAGCATCCTTCCACAGCTACCCTCTGTCTCCTGGCTCACCAGGATGTGGACTGGGATGATGTTTCAGTTAAGAACATAGAACATAGAAAACTACAGCGCACTACTTTGGCCCACAGTGTTGCGCTGACCCAATAATCTACTCTAACAACTGCCTAGAATTTCCCTACTGCATAACCCTCTATATTTCTCAGTATCATGCACCTATCTAATAGTCTTTAAAAAATCCTATTGTACCTGCCTCTACCACCATTGCTGGTAGTGCATTCTATGCATCCACCACTCTTTGTGTGAAAAGCTTATCTCTTACATTCCCTCTGTGCTTGCTCACCTTAACAGCATGTCCCCTCATGTTAGCCACTTCAGCCCTGGGGAAAGGCCTTTGGCCATTGTTAGGTCTGCTTTGTTCATGAATGAGTGAGACAAACACCAGACTGAGTCGAAATCAGGGTTCTTTGTTCTTTATTACCGGATTGTAACACTTGCAACTAACAATGTTAGTTGGAGAATGCATTCTGCCGTTATCAGCAAAATGGTGATTTTTTTATACCCTTGGATACGTGCTTAGAACATCATCATATCATTACTTGTCCAATGACTAAAACTGTTGCTATCCTTTCCCTGCTAGCTTCCTGCCTCTCAATCCATCAATGTCTCTCTTATCTTGTAAGTACAAGGATGCATTCACATCTTGTTACAGCCCTGCACAGGGTAACTCCTTACACATTCCCATCTCATGATGTTTTACCTTACACCATTCACATGATTAACGCCTCTTATCATCTTGTACACATCTATCATGTCACCACTTATCCTCCATTGGTCCAAGAAGAAAAGACCATGTTCACTCAACCTATAAGGCATGCTCTCCAATCCAGGCAACATCCTTGTAAGATTCACATCACCCAGAACGTGCTCTGTTCTCGCTTCCAGGGAGGAGGTACAGGTGCCACAGAACTCGAACTATAAAGTTCAGGAATATTTTCTAGCACTCCACTATCAGATTTTTTGAACAATAGGTGATAGACTCGTTGAAGGACATTATTGCTCATTATTCATTACTGTATATTTATACCTACATCTGCATTTTCACAGCCTGTTTGTTCATAGTTCATTCTTTCTTTAAGTATAGTTTACAGTTACCAATATAGAGATTACTAAGCCTAGCCCATAGAAAAAGAATCTCAAGGTTGTATGTGATGTCATGCATATTCTCTGACAATAAATTTGAATGTTTGAATTTTTGGAACTTTTTATAGTTCCTCTGCACCCTCTCGATAGCATCCACACCCTTCCTGTAGTGAAGTGACCAGAGCAAAACACAATATTCCAAGTGGGATGAGGAAAGACAGGATAGGTTGGGTTTGTTTCCCTTGGAGAAGAGAAGGCTGAAGGGTACCTATTGTATAGACAGTAGGAAACCTTTGTCTAAATCTAAAGAGCACAGGTTAGGATACGGGGGAAGGGGCTTTGGCTGGATCTGGCAAAGAAAAGGGGGACAGAATCTGGAACACAGCATCTGAGAGGGTGGTGGTGACAGATAGCATCACAACATTGACACAATCTAGTCAATGGACCAAGTGCTGGTACCAAGTTTTAGAGTCAAACAATCCCATTTGTTCATGCCAATCAAGGTGCCAACTCATTTGCCTGACCCAGATCTAGGTGGACTTTTAAACAGTAGTTCCACCTCTACCACTTTCTCTGGCAGCTCTTTCAATATACCTACTACCCTCAGTGTGGAAAAAATTTGCCACTCAGGTTATCCCCTTCAAATAGATCGCCACTCATGTTGACCTATGGGTTCTACTTTTGGATTCCCCTTCCCTTGGAAATAAAGACAGTGATTATCTTCCCTATCTATGCTCCTCATAATTTTATAAATCTCTATCAGGTTACCCCTCAGTCTCCTTTGCTCCAAGGAAAACAGTCTCATCTATGCGATATGCCAACATGATGAACCTTCTCTGCACTCTCTCTTATTAAGCCACACCTGTCCTTTAGCAAGGTGCCCAGAATTACACACAATGTTCCAACATCTTGTACAACGGTGACAGGATATCCCAACTCCTGTGCTCAGTGCCTTGGCCAATGAAGGCAAGTGTGCCAGGCACTTTCTTTAATCCCCTGTCTAACTGAGATTAACTAAAATAGGTGAGCATGGATTTAAGACCATAAGACATAGGAGCAGAAATAGGCTATTCAGCCCATGGAGTCTGCACCACCATTTAATCATGAGCTGATCCATTTTCCCACTGAGCCCCACTGCCTGGCCTTCTCCCCATAACCTTTGATGCCCTGGTTAATCAAGCACCTATCAATCTCTTTCAGATTTCAGATTTATTGTCAGACTACGTACATGACATCACATACAACCCCATCTCTGCCTAAAATACACCTAATGAACTGGCCTCCACAACCACCTGTGGCAATAAATTCCATTGATTCACCACCCTCTGGCTGAAGAAATCCCTCAACATCTCAGATCTAAACAGACACTCTTCAATCCTAATGGGGTTGAAGGGCCTTTTTCTGCATTGTTTGACTCTATGAGTTTATTTCATGGCTGCGCATGGGAGCTTACTGTGCATAATTTGCCTGTTGTATTTCCCACATAACGGCTACAGATGCTCAAACTCTTTTCCTCAAGTTAGGAACATAATAATCCATCGATACAGTGCATAAAAAAAAAGGAAATAAGGTGAGAAAGAAAAAACTTTTGGAGTGTTTGTGGGGACTTTGCAAAAGTCTTGAAGTGCTTAGCAACCAATGAAGCACTGAGATCACTGGAGGTGAGTGTGGAGAATTACGGCTGCCTGGTTGAAGTTTCTGACTGTTGTATTGTTTGTAGGGCCTAAGTTTTGGCTGGTTTAGGAAGGAGGTGGTCTCCCTCTGGAAGGGACCACCCACCTGGCTGGCAGCTGATTTTGCTTCCCCAAGCTAGTTTCTATTCCTGGCCTCAGTATGGATGGTAGGAGCCTTTCACCTACTTGTCTCAACACATTTCATCATGAAGCTCCAAGAATGGAAGGCCCTCGAGGGTCTAGTTGAAATCCCTTTTAAAACCATCAGGTTTTAATCACCTATTCCAGTATTAATGAGCTGTGTTTAATGTAGACCCACGAAGAAAATCAGAATGTGTAAATTGGAGAGATTTATTGTTTAATTATTATCTGGACCACCCAGAATTTAATCACAATATTGAGCTTCACCACATACTAAAACATTATTCTTTGACCCTTGAGAGCCCAAGGGAAGATGTTCATTAAAGTTTTAGCAATTAGTAATTCTTTCTGAGGGTGTGATGAATTTGCTTCCAGAAATGAAAGCCGCTCTGGGAATTTGTTGAAATACTTTTAAGAAATCTAATGGTTGAACTGCCAAAGGAAAGAAGCATAAGGTGTAAATAAGAAAGCTTCATTGTTTGATAATCCTGGCTCTTTTCAATTACAATTTGCATTGCTTCCTAAATGTATACAGCAATGAAAAGGAAATGCCATAAAATCTGGTTTAGCTCAAAGGCAGATATGTTTGGGAACAAATATTTCAAGCGAATCATTCTCTAGATTTACAGCTTTATCTGAAGAGACCTAGTTAGGTGAACAGGCCATTCAGCCCTTTAAGTCTGACAAAAGGACAATTAAGCTTTGTTTTCTTTAAAGAATTGAGGGGAGATTTGATTGGAGTATATGAAGTGATTTGGTGCAAGTCAAATCAAGTCAGGTCAAATTTATTTTCATCTGATTGCAACCTGACAAAATAGCATTTTCCGATCCTCGGTGCAAAACATGCAGACACTTAGCCAGGCATGACACACATACTAACAAACAATTCATATGTTTATTCAAATATTCAAATAAATAAATGATTTTTTTTGGTAAAATGTGAATCTTGGATGGTTAGTGTGACCAGTTCCTTTGGTCGTTCAGCATTCTCACTGCCCGTGGGAAGAAGCCGTTTCTCATCCTGGTGGTGCTGGCTCTGATACTCCTGCATCGCTTCTGCAATGGGAGCAACTCTAAGAAGAGAGTAGATGGTGGAAGGATGTTTGAAGGGGTTGAGGATTAGAGGTCACAGCTATAAAATACAAGGGAAGAGAATTAGGGCTGGCAGGAGTAGTGACTTTTTAATGTGTATGTGATTGGGTAGGAGAATACACATTCTTCCTGAAATTCCTACTTACTGCAGCAAAACAGGTATTTTTTGTACAAGAAAACAATAAAATGTATTAAATTACCCTCGTGTGGAAAAGGATAATAAATACAAAAGAAAGATATTCATAGTTGCAATCAGTGCATGAGAATAAAAGAGGTGTTTCAATAGCGCAGGCAGGTCTTTTTGTGGTTCCTGAGTAGTTTATGTTTAGGGTAATAGAGAAGGTTGACAGTCCTGCTTTCTATTGGAAAAAACTGCTCTTGAACCTATTGATGCTGGTCTTCAGGATTCTGTACCTTCTGCCCAAAGGTAGCAGTGAGAAGAAGTTGTGATCGGGGTGATGAGGCCCTTTATGATGTTGGCTGCTTCCTTGAGGCAGCATCTCACATGGATGGAGCCATCTATGTTCCTGGGCATTCATATTTCCAAAACGGACCAGTATACATTCCACAGTTTCCCTGTAGAAGTTTGATAGAGTATTTAACAACATCCCAAATTTCTTCAGACTTCTTAGAAAGCAGAAGCGTTAGTGTGCCTTCTTCACGGTTGCTTCGATATCTGGCTCCAGGCGACATCCTCCGATATTTGGACTCAAATATTTGTACTAACACTCTCTACCTTCAACCCATCAATGAAGACGGGTGCATTGTCCTCAGAGTCCCCTTCCTAAAATCCACAATAAGTTCCTTGTTCCAATTGACGTTGAGAGCAAGATTGTTGTTCTGTCTCTACATGACCAGATTCTCATAAGAGCATAAGAAGTAGGAGCAGGAGGAGGCCACCTGGACCATTGTGCCTGCTCCACCATTCAATAAGATCACAGCTGATCTGATGATAGACTCATCTCCACCTACCTCCTTTCCCCATATCCTTCACTTCCCTTACTATGCAAAAATCTTTCCAACCTTGTCTTAAATATATTTACTGAGGTAGCCTCCACTGCTTCAATGGGCAGTGGGTTCCATAGATTCACCACCTTCTGGGAAAAGCAGTTCCTCCTCATAGCCATCCTACACTGAATTTTGAGGCTATGTCCTCTCATTCTGGTCTCCCCTACTAATGTAAACAACTTAGCTACCTCTATTTATCTATGTCTTTCATAAATTTATGTGTTTATATAAGATCCCCTCTTATTCTTCTAAAGCCCAGTGAGTACAGTCCCAAACGACCCAATCTCTCTTCATAGACCAATGCCCTCATCTCTGGAAATAACCTGGTGAGCCTCCTCTGTACCGTCCTCAAGTAAGGACATCAGAACTGCATGCAGTGGTCCAGATGCGGCTTCACCAGTACCTTGTACAGTTGGAGCATAACTTCCCTGCTCTTAAATCTAGCAATGAAGGCCAACATTCCATTTGCCTTCTTGATAGCCTGCTGCACCTGCAAACCAACCTTTTTTGATTCATACACAAGCACCCCCAAGTCCTTCTGCATGACAGGATGTTGCAATCAATTGCCATTTAAATAGTATTCTGATCTTCATCGTGTATTCTGGCTCATCATTTCCCATTATTTGGCCAGCAATGGTGTTGTAATCAGTAAAGTTCAAAGGTTCAAAGTTTAAAGGTTCCTTTTATTGTCATGTAACACAAAAATTGTAATTGACACGATATACCTCAAATTTTGCCTGCCATAAAGGAAAATAACGAGTCATCATGAACCAGTGCCCCCAATAATAAGAGAAAGAGAAACAAAAGAGAATCCCTTCAGAAACATTGAATGTTTCATCTCTGCAGAGTCACAGACTCCTGTTCAATCCATTGGCAACCCAAGCTTCAGATCTAAAACCTCCAATATAATCAGGAAGATTTCAGTGCCTTAGGGCCCTTCTTGCCCTCAAATCCCCATTCAAATCCACATTCCAATAGCTGGTTCCCATGAGCCAGTCTCCAGCAGCCTGCAGCCTATGTGAGTCCTCCAGCCAAGTGGCCAACAGCCTGCAGGGTGTGTGGTTCCTTCAGCCACAGAGCCCCTCACTTGCCTGCTGCTGTGGTCATCTTCTTGCATGGCCATTTTCTAGGCTTATCAGTGGGATGGGGAGGGTGGGGGCAGGAGTTTTCCCTGTTTTTTGGAGTCCTGCTCCCCTGAAATGTTGTTGGAGCTGAATTTCGCTATGCAGTCATGAGTCAAAAAGACTAAGCAAGTAGCCTTGACATGCCCCTGCGCTGATGGTCAGCAAGGAGGAGGCGATGTGGCCAATCTGCACAGATTGAGGACTGCCAATGAGGAAGTTGAGGATTTGGTTGGAGAGGGACAAAATCAGGACTGCCATGCTGGGGAATAGCTTTATCTTGCAGGGTGCGGGACTGATGAATGGTATCCTATAACCTTGGTTCTCTTGGGTCTAAGTAAATTATTTCAAAAGCATTGTTTGTATTTTTTCTACATTATATTTTTATGTATAAATGTGGTTATTATGTGCTGTACATTATGTGTGTATATGTGTGGACCATGGTCTGGAGAAATGTTGTTTCATCTGGTTGTACAATAACAAATGAACTTGAACAAACAAAGTTCCAGATCGTTTAGTTTGATAGTAGATTTGGCTGATATGGGAGTGCCAGTGAAAATGGTGAAAGCAGATATGGTAACAATGCTTAAGATGCATTTAGACGAGGGACAAAAGGCCTATGTCCCTCAATTCCCGTGAACAGGGCATGGAGGGACATAGGCCATATGCAGGCAATGAGACTAACTTAACTAGATCCCGTCTCTGATTACTTTATTCATGATCCTCGGGGCTATGTGCTCAGTCCACTCCTGTCCACACTACTGACCTACAACTGAGTCACCAGGTCCAGCTCCAAGTGTCATCAAGTTTGCAGATGTCACAACAGTAAGTGACCTCATCAGCAACAATGATGAGTCGCACTACAGAGAAGAGGTGGAAAATCTTGTGAAATGGTGCGAAAGTAACAACATGAGTCGTGATGTGGACAGGACGAAAGAGATGATCTTTGATTTCAGGAGGACCAGGAACAACCACCCTCCACTACACATCAACAACTCTGTATTAGAGAGAGTGGAGAGCACCCAGTTCCTTGGAGTTCACTTAACTACTGACATTTCATGGACACTCAACATCTCCTTATTTGTCAGGAAGGCTCAACAGTAACTGCACTTCCTGAGAAGAGTGAAACGGGCAAGGCTACCATCCACCATTATGTCAATCTTCTAAGGAGCTGTATCAAGAGTCTCCTGGCCGGATGCATCACAGTGTGGTACAGCTGCTGTAGAGAGAAATGTCAATCTACAGGACCTTAAGAGTGGCCGAGAGAATTACTGGAATCTCTCTGCTCCCCATTGACGTGATCTACTGGGATGATTGTCTGAAGAGGGCGCACAAAATCACTGAAGAACCCTTCCATCCTGCACACAGCATCTTTCAGCTGCTCCCATCAGGGAAGAGATACAGGGGTATCAGAGCCAGCACCACCAGGCTGAGGAACAACTTCTTCCCACGGGCAGTGAGAATGCTGAACGACCAAAGGGACTGCTCACACTAACCATCCGAGACTCTCATCTGTCTGGTTGTGTGTTTGCGTGCTTTGTACCAAGGATTTGTACAATCAGATGACAATAAACTGATCTGACTTGACTTGACCCAAAATGTTGACTGATCATTTCTTTGCCTGACTTGTCGATTCCCTCCAGCTTCTCCTTGTTTGCTCAAGATTCCAGTGTTTGCCATTCTTGAGTTTCTCAAGCTGTTTCTTTTTGCAGTTGTGTGAAAGCAGCATTGAATGATTGTACAAGTGTGCGTGTATATGTGTGCATGAGTGTGTGCGTTCGTGTACGTGTGTATGTGTGTGCATGTATGGGTGTTTGTGTACATGCGCGCATGGGTGCATGTGTGCGTGTGCTTGTCTATGTATGTATGTGTGTGCGTGCATGCGTGTGTGTGTGTGTGTGTGTGTGTGTGTGTGTGTGTGTGTGTGTGTGGGTGTGTATGTGTGTGTGTGAAAGAGAGAGAGAGAGAGAGAGAGCGTGAAGGAGAGAGCACCCTTATGAAAAATGATAGTCTGCATTCTTCACCTCAAGACTACATGATTAATGATGGGGGGCTGTTGAAACATTGGACAAGAATTGGAATAATGTGCAGTGTACAATGAGCCATGTGAAGGAATGTAAACAATGAGGTCTGTGTTACTTTGAAACAATGACACGAGACAGAAATCGAACAGCTGTTTGTTCCCAGAATTCACAACACCAACCTCTGGGCAATGCAAAACAGACACTTCTATTTTATTTGGCTCTCAACTGATATTTATATTTATATTCCTCCAAGTAACAGAGCCTCGACTGTTACATGGGATGCACACTTATTACTGAATTTCCAGCAAACCTTAGACTGGAGAAAGCAGGCCATCTAACTTCACCTACAACCCACAGCCTCATTGAACTGAGCGATTCACCAACATCTCGGCAAGTCACCTCAGTGAAAGATCAGAGGTGGTGACTCAGCAGTGGGCCTGTGCATGGCATTTACTGCATTATATTTCCAAGGGACTGTGTGTCTGCACCTCTGTTGCTGGGGCACAAAGAGTATTCCTGTGGAGCATTGACCATAAAATTTAGTACACCACAGCACAGGAACTGGCCCTTCGGCCTAACTAGTCTGTGTCGAACTATTAATCTGCCTAATCCCATGACCTGATCCTAGACCATAGCCCTCCATGAATCTCCCATCCATGTGCCTGTCCAAATATTTCTTATATGTCAAAATTGAGCCCACATTCACGACTTAAGGCAGCTCATTCCACACACTCACCATTATGTATGTGAAGAAGTTCCCCCAAAATGTTTCCTTTAAACATTTCCTTTCCCACCTTTCTCCTGTGGTTCAGGCCTTTCTACACTGGTGACATCAGTAAGAGATCGATTTCAGCCACTTACCCCAGTAGTACTGCAGGCCAATGGGGTCCTCCGTTTCTTTTTACTTGAGTGGTTCCTCTCTGAAGTGCCCAATGAGGCCATCTGGAAGAAGGGCAGACTCTTCCACAGATGAGACTGCAGGTTCCTGGCATGGGACTGAGTAGTTTAGTTTACTCCTTCTGCCACTTTACATGGGGGTTCCAGTGTGTTCCAGGGCTTGATTACATTCCAAATTTTCTTTCACCACTTTGAGAGGAGATTCACGAGTTTCATTAGGAGAGACACTAAGACATGGGTCAGGCTAGTTCATCCCCTCTGGAAGAAGGTGTACCAGGGACTGGGAATATAGGTGGACATGTGACTGGGAGCTGGAATGTGGTCAAACATAGTTCTGAACTAGGAATATGGGCAGGTTATACACAGTGTCCCATCGGCAAGAGAATAGCTTAAGAAAGTTTAACAGCAGGGTCATTAACTTTTTAAAAATTCATACAGGGGATGTTATTCACAAGCTGAATCTGCATTTAATTTCCCATTGGTGAGCTGAGTTCTTTAACCATTGGACTCCTTGAGGCATGGGTACAACTATGTGGGAAGGAGCTCCTGGATTTTGACTCAGCAGCAGTGATATCATTCAGTGTGTGGATTTTTGGGCAACCGGCCAGTGACGTGGACCCCTCCGCTTTTGCTGCCCTTGACCCAATAGGTGGTTGAACTTGTGGGTTTGGAATCTGCTGTCCAAGGAGTCTAACTGGTACTAGGTCAGAAGAGTAAACCCTTGAGAAAGGAGATGAACGAGATAGATTGTAGGTGGATGAAAATTGGAGCAACACACAAAATGATGGAGGAATTCAATGGGTCAGGCACCATCCGTGGAAGGCAACAGATAATCAATGTTAAAACTCTTCATTATGAATAGGAGGAAAGAAGACTGAAGCCTGAATAAAAAATTGTATGGAGGGGGGGAAGGGGGTGGACACAGGCTGAAAGGTAATAGATGAATATTGGTGGACGGGCAAGATGGGGAAAAAGTAGGAAGCTAGGAGGTGATAGGAGGAAGAGGCAGAGATATGGGGAAGGAAGAAAAGGGATGGGAAACTGAAGGTATGGGAAATGGCAGGTAGAGAATGGCGAGGGGATAAAATGAAAAGGGAAGGAGGAATGAAAAGAGAGAGGAGTTTATTGGACACCAATGGCAGGGCAATGAAATTCAGAAATGCTGAGGTGGTTTGGAGGAGGTCCCATTGGTTTATGGGATTAGAAGAGATCTCAGGGTCTTGGCAGATTACGCGATCTCCAGCTTCTGCTTTCTCTTCCATTGCAGGACAGGAAAAATTCTCATGATTGAATTTGAACTGCCCAGTATGAAATTAAACAGCAAACCCAACTCGGTAAAATCCCCTTAAAGATCGTCATGTAGTTTTGTTTCATGGTAGAGCAGGAACTTCTAAACCACATTCTTTGTCCAATGTTTCTTACCCTAGTCATCAATACTAAAAATCATTCACAGCCCCAGTACCTTGGCTCTGGTCACCCCTGCCAGCTTCAACCCTAAACTGACCCTTTATGTCACACCCTATAGCTGTCAAACTTGCTCCCTTCCATTCCTTAATGTCTAGAGTTGACCATTATTTTAGCCCCACTCCTTGGGTGTTAGTCTTGATAGTCCCACCCTCTTGGTAGCCAACATTTAAGGCTCTGAGTTCTAATAGGAGAAGCCTCTGGTTTTCAATCACAATAATGGGATTACTGCAGGATTTGTGTAAATGAGTGCTCAGTTGAACTGATTCTATTTTTAAAATCCCCCACACTGGGAAAAAGGTGAAGACTATTCATCTTATCTATCCTCTCATGATTTTATAAACCACTATAAGGTTCCCCCTCCCTCAGTTATCTACACTCCAGGGGGAATGTCCAATCCTATTCATCCTCTCCTGCTCCAGTAATATTCTTGTGAATCTTTCCAGCCTAATGATACCTTTCTTAGAGCTGGGTGACCAGAAATGTGCATGGTACTCAACTGTGTGGTCTCCCCAACATCATTGGCTGAAGAACTCCATCTGTGTGAACGGATGAGGCAAAGGGGTGGAGGGGAAGGTGCAACCAGAAGACAAAAGCAAAGTCACCACTTCAGGCCCCACTGCCTCAAGCCAGGAACGAGGAATGTCTGTTACCTTATGGTTCAAAGATCATTGAGTCAAACAGGAAGGAAGCATCACCTCTTGCTCTCTGTGTCCTTCTGACCAACCACCGCCCATTACACTAGTTATATTAGATTCCACTACAAATTTTCACTAGGGGCAATTTACATTGGCCAATGAACCTACCAACATGCACATCCAAACTGGGCTGTGGGAGGAAACCAGAGTACCCAGGGGATACCCATACAGTCACAAAAGAGCATGCAAATTCCACACAGACAGCACTGGAGCTCCTCCTCAGTTTAATCCCTCTACAGCTATGCTTTTTTAGGTTTATTTACTTGCCACATTAAACCTGGTGCAGTGAGAAGTGTTCTGTGTGAAGTGCAACAGGTCCACTCTAACATACACACAGCCATAAAAGTAGGACAAGAGCACGATTACACAGTGTAGAGACACAATGGGGAAAAAGATCAATTAGTACACAGCAAAGGCAGCATGGGATTGCTGATGTGGGGTTCGTTCAAGAGTTCAAAGTTCAGATTTATTTTCAGAGTACATACATGACCTCACATACAACCCTGAGATTCTTTATCCTGCAGACCAGGCAGAATTTTTACTTATCTGCAATGCAAAAAACTGTACTCAAGTAAAGATACCCATACAAAAGAGAGAACTGTAAACAAAGAATGAAATGTAAGCAAACTGACTGTGCAATGTAGAAAATAAATATTCAGTAATAAATAATATGCAAAATAAGAGTTCTTAAAGGAGTCACCGATTGAGTTTGTCATTCAGGAGTCTGTTGGTGGAGGGGTAGCAACTGATCATGGCAAATATATGGCAAATGCACTACAATGTGGATAAATGTGAGGTTATCCACTTTGGTAATACAAACCGGAGGGCAGATTACTATTTGAATGGCAATAGATTAAGAGATGGGGAAGTGCAGAGAGACCTAGGGGTACTTGTGCATCAGTCTCTGAAGGCGAGCTTGCAGGTACAGCAGGCGGTTAAAAAGGCAAATGGTATGTTGGCCTTCATATCAAGAGGGTTTGAGTACAGGAACAAGGATACCTTACTGCAGCTGTACAGGGCCTTGGTGAGACCCCACCTGGAGTATTGTGTGCAGTTTTGGTCACCTTATCTAAGGAAGGATGTTCTTGCAATGGAGGGAGTGCAGAGGCGATTCACCAGGCTGATACCTGGAATGGCAGGAATGACTTATGAGGAAAGATTGCGCAAATTGGGATTGTACTCGCTGGAGTTTAGAAGATTGAGAGGGGATCTCATAGAGACATATAAAATTCTGACAGGACTGGACAGAATGGATGCAGATGGGATGTTTCCAATGATGGGAAAATCCAGACCCCGGGGCCATGGTTTGAGGATAATAGGCAAACCATTTAGGACCGAGATGAGGAGGAATTTCTTGACCCAGAGGGTGGTGAATCTGTGGAATTCATTGCCACAGAGGGCAGTAGAGGCAGGTTCATTAAATATATTTAAGAGGGAATTAGATCTATTTCTTCAGTATAAGGGTATTAAATGTTACGGAGAGAAGGCGGGGACGGAGTACTGAATTTTAAGATCAGCCATGATCTCGTTGAATGGCGGAGCAGGCTCGAAGGGTCGAATGACCTACTCCTGCTCCTATCTTCTATGTTTCTATGATCCTGAATCTGATGGAACAAGTCTTGTGGGACCTATACCTCTTTCCTGATGGCAGCTGTGAGAACAGAGCATGTGCTGGGTGGAGTGGATCCTTGATGATTACTGCTGCTCTCTCATGGCAGCGTTCGATGTAAAATTTCCTGATGGTGGAGAGAGTTTAGTCTGTGATGTACGGGGCTGTGTCTACTACCTTTATAAGGGCTTTTTGCTCAGAGGTCATTGGAATCAGATTCAGAATTTTTAGTCATGAATATGTTCTGAAATTCATTGTTTTGTGGCAGTATTACAATGAAAATCTTGCTATAATACCAGGTCATAATGCAGCCAGTCTGCATACTTTCCATTGCACATCTGTTGAAGTTTGCCAAGTTTTTGATGGCTGATGGCTGCGAAGAAGAAACTGCCTTGAGACCTGTTGGTGGGTGCTTTCACACTGATTGGAGGAGGGAGAAGAAAGTGTGTCCAGGATGTGTTGGGTCCTTCACTACCTTGGCTGCTTTTCCAAGGCTGCAGAGGATGTAGATGGAGTCGATGGAGGGGAGGGATGTTTGCGTGAGGTTCTAAGCTGCATTCATTACCTTCTGTAACTTCTTGAGCAGAGCAGCTCCTATCCCACCCTTTGATGCACCCAGCGAGTCTGCTTTCAAGGGTGCCCCTGTAGAAGTAGCCAAACTTCCTTAGTCTTCTGAGAAAATAGAGCCATCGGTGTGCTTTCTTGGCCATCGCATTGACGTGCTTGTCCCAGGTCAGGTCATTGGAAATGTTTCCTCCCAAAAACTTAAAGCTGCCTGCTCTCTCCACATCATGCATTTGATGTGGACAGGTTGTAGTCTCTCTTCACCTCCCCCCTCCCCCCCAAAGTCTAAAGACACTGTTGAAGTTCAATGTTTCCTTACGGAAGCATAGAACATGGGCAGCACAGTTGGCATACCGGTTAGCACAACGCTTTTACAGAGCCAGCGATTGGGACTGGGGTTCGAATCCTGTGCTGAGTGTAAGGAGTCTGTACATTCTCTCCGCGTCTACATGAGTTTTTCCCGGGACTCCAGTTTCCTCCCACCCTTCAAAATGTACTGGGGTGTAGGTCAATTGGATGTAAATTTGGCAGCATGGACTTGTGAACTGAAATTGCTTGTTTACCATGCTGTATGTCTAAATTTAAAATAAAAGAAAATTTAAATTCAACATGACAGTACAGAAACAGGTCCTTCAGCCCATCTAGTCTGTGAAAAACTGTTATTCTGCATCAACCTGCACTCAGACCCCTTCCATCCATGTACCTGTCCAAATTTCTTTTGTCAAACTCAAAGTTGAATTCAGCATTTCATCTGGCAGCTTGTTCCACACTCTCACCATTCTCTACGTGAAGAAGTTCCCCATAATGTTCCCTTTAAGCATCTCACTTTTCACTCTTAACCCATGTCCTCTAGTTTTTCTCTCATCCAACCTCAGTGAACAAATCCTGTTTGAATTTAATCTATCTCAACCATTCATAATTTTATACACCATTATCAAATCTACCCCCATTTTCTGATGCTCTAGGGATAAAAGTTCAAACCTATTTAACCTTTCCATTTTAGTCTATTGAGTTCATACAATTGAATGTGTATTCCTCAGATTCTCCCTCTCACCTACATACACAGGCCAAATTCACCCAGCAACCCTCACATCTGTGGGATGTGGAAGGAAACTGGAGCACCTGAAGGAAACCTAGGGAGATTGGTCAAATTCCATACCTTCAACATCCGAGGCGAGGATTGAACTCAGGTCTTTGGAGCTGTGAGGCAATGGCTCTCCCAGCTGCATCACTGTGTCACTCGGTCCATACTATAGGCTTCAGAGAGAAAAATTGAACAAAGAAAACTCAAGTCTTGGAGCAAAGGATGTCTGGTTCCTTTAAGAATTCCAGACAAAGCAATGCCTCAATGTAAATGCCCAGGAGCTTTTGTAATAGGATGCATGTTCATAATGACAGCAGGAATGAAATAGTTTGGGTGTGCTGTAATATATAAGCTTGGGGAGTGTCTGAGGCAACATATGCAGGAAGGACAGGCTGAAAACAGGTAGAACCTAGAGTGGGGGGAATCTCTTCACTGCAAGGACTAAGGGGAGGCTTGTCTCCTTGTTCTGCCAGCGAATGGTTGAAATGAATTAACTTTGAAGTTCTCAAGCTCCTTTGTGAAGGAAGGCAAGTTGTAGAGAAGAAGGCAAGTGTAATGTTAACATTCTCCCCAAGAGGACTGGAATATATTAGCAAATATGTAATGTGAGGCTTTATAAGGCAGTGGTCAGACCACATCTGGAATATTGCAAGTAGTTTTGAACCCCATCTCAGGAAGGATATCTGGCATTGGAGGGAGACCAGGAGGTGGCTTTCGAGAATTATCTCTTTTTCAATATTTTTATTAACACTGAAATTTCACATTCAGAAATACAGAGTACATCCAGATAAATGTTAAAAGTCAAAAAAGATACATTGCACTTAAATCATATAATTTCATCCAAGGTACCCCACATTTTAATCAAACAGATTATATTGCATTGATATTTTATTATAAAAAAGGAAAATCTAAACCCACTAATAAGAAAGAAGCTGCTTAGCCAAAAAGAAAGTTACAGAATTGTTATCAGAGAGATAAATTACCTCATTAATCAATAGTTCACCCTTCATAATGAATCAAAGATTATATAAGTAATTCAAAAAAGTTCCCCACTGTGTTTGAAAATTTGAAAGTTTAAACATGGCATGATGTCATGTAGCCATTGAGCATAATTAGACAGGGGTAATGTCCCTCTATCTGAGCAACACCACCTGGCTAGCCATATAGACAAATAAAATCTAATACATGCAGCTCAGATGCCGTTAAAGTTATGTCACTCTCTCCAACATTAGGGCAGAGCAGTTAGGGGATTAAGTTTAAAATTAACTTTAAAAAGCACCAAGAAAGTTTGAAATATTTTGTTCCAATATTCCCCATGACTATGGCATGTCCAGAATATATAAATTAATGAAGCATCTCATTGTTGTATTTATCACAACAAGGAGATACATCCACATAAAAACAAGATAGTTTGACTTTGGCCATGTGAGCCCTATGAGCTACTTTAAATTGTAGGGGAGAGTGGCGGGCACATAAAGATGAGGTATTAACCAATTTGAAAATTACATTCCAAGTTTCTTCAGAAATTAAAAGGTGTAAGTCCTGTTCCCAGGTTTTTTAAATTTTATCTGAGGGAGCCTCTCTTATTCCCAACAGCATAATTGTAAGATATTGAATCATTATAGAGAGGTTGTAAATTAAAAATACATCAATTAAATTCTTATCAGTCCTCAGGAAATGTATGTAATTAATGTAAAAAAATCTTTAATCTGTAGATAATGAAAGAACTGAATATTTGTTAGTCCATATTAAATTGAAAATTGTTCAAAGGAAGCGAGACTTCCCTCGACAAATAAATCTTTAAAACATTTAATGCCCAATCTATTACCATTCTTTATAAGCTACATCAATCATGGAAGGTTTAAACAAATAATTAGAAAAAAAGGACTAGAAAGAGAAAATCTCAATAATCAAAATGTTTTCTAAATTGTATCCAGATCCTCAAAGTATGTTTAGCCACAGGATTATTAGTTAATTTATTTAAAGATCTAGGAAATGAGGATCCAAGTAGAGAAATGAAATAAAATATTGTAACAGAATTAGATTCCAAAGAGACCCATACTAGACAGTCTTATGGTTAATATAGTATAATCAGAATGTAAGATTTTGTGTATTGACTACCCAATAATAAAACCTAAAATTTGGTAAGGCGAAACCTCTATTCTTTTTAAGTTTTCGTAAATGGACTTTATTTAGGCAAGGATGTTTATTTTTCCATATATAAGAAGATAATATTGAGTTAAGGGAATCAAAAAAACTTAGGAATAAAACCAGGCAAAGCCTGAAAAAGGTTAAACATTTAAGTAACATATTTATTTTAATAAAGTTGATTCCTCCAATGAAAGGGGTGATCAATTTGATAATACCCCTTTCACGTGTTTGATTAAGGTGAGAAAAATTTCTCTGAATATATTTTTTATGGTTTTTAGTAATTGTTACACCTAAATAGATAAATTGATTTCTTACGATTTTAAAAGAAGAATGATCCCAAGGATCAGAGGATAAATGGATATGGATCATTTGATAGCTTTGGGTCAGTACTCATTGGTGATTAGAAATATAGGGGGAATCTCATTGAAACCTACTGAATATTGAAAGGAAGTAATCACGAAAATCTGTAGGCACCATGGTTGAAGTAAAAGCACAAAAAACTGGATTTGAAGACCTCATCTTGGGAATAGATGCGGCAGAAACAAAGAAATTGAGAGAAGGGGATGGAATCCTTGCAGGGGGCAGGGTGTGAGGAAGTCACGATAGTTGTGGGAGTTAGAGGCTTAGTGATATATGTCGATGGAAAGCTTGTCCCCAGAGCTGGAGAGAGAGGAAGTGTTGTTGGTGAATGGGTTGGAAATTGCTGGTGCACGATGCAGCCCTGATGTAGTTGTTGATATACCAGAGGAAGAGCTGAAGGGTCTTGCCTGTGTAGCCTTATAACATGGATGGCTCCACCAAGCCCACAAACAGGCAGGTATAGCTGGGACTCATGTGGATACCCATAGCTACTCCTTTGATTTGGAGGAAGCGAGATGAGTTAAAGGAGAAGTTATTTAGAGTGAGGGCAAGTTCTGCCAGGAGGAGGAGGGTGTTGGTAGAGGGTGACTGGTTGGGTCTTTAGTCCAGGAAGAAGAAAAATGCCTTCAGACCTTCTGTGTGGGGAATGGAGGTAAAAAGGGATTGGACACCCATCATGAAGATGAGGTGGTCCATTTCGGCAAATCTGAAGTCATTGAAGAGATAGAGGGCATGTGAGGTGTCGTAGATGTAGGTGGGGAGGGATTGGACCAAGGGAGAAAAGATAGAGTCAAGGTAGGATTAAACTGGTTCGGAGGGGCAGGAACAGGCGGAAACAATGGATCTACCCGAATAGTTGGGTTTGTGTATCTTGGCTAAAAGGTAGAAGCAAGCAGTATGGGGAAGGGAGACAATGAGGTTGGAGGCCGTGGGAGGGAAGTGGCCAGAGGTGAGGCATTCTCCAGCATTTTGTGTTTTTACTCAATCTTGAAAGGGCTGGATAGAGTGGATGTGGTGAAGGTGTGGGAGTGCCTAGGATCAGAGAATACAGCCTCAGAATAAAAGGACATCCCTTTAGAACAGAGAAGAGAAGAATTTTTTTTTGTTAGAGGGTGGTGAATCATTGCCACAGACAGCTGTGGAGGCCAAGTCATTTGTCATATTTAAAGCAGAGCTTCCTGAATAGAAAGGGTGTCTAAGGATATGGGGAGAAGACAGCAGAATGAGGTTGAAAGCCAGGATTCCAATGGCAGAGCAGACTTAATGAGCTGAATGACCTTATTCTGCTTATACATCCTATGGCCTTATGGAACCCATCACAAAGTCACGTCTATCTACCCAGGTCAATGGCAGGATGTAATGACTCTGTCATCCAATCCTGGACCCTGGGGTTGGAAGCGGACAGATCTCCAACAGCGCAGCTTGTTAAAAGCAAGGACATGTGGTAAAGGGCAGCTGCCTGGTGTTAGGAAGCTTGTGAATGCATGAAGGCAAGACTTGTGGTGCGTGAGTTAACTTGCCTGGATAGCATGCACAACATGGCTTTTTACTGCATGATATTGATAATGCATATGAATTTATTGTCGTACACATTGAATAAAGTACAAATGCACCAAAATTCTTACTTGACAAAGTACTTTTAAAGGAAAAATTATAATAGCAAACTAATTGAATTAGATTAAGAGACAATAAAAGCAAAAGATAGTTAATAAATATTCATAATTATAATAGCACACACAAGAAAGGGGTTTACAATAATGGTGTTGGAGCAGTCCATGATTAATGTAACAAGGGGAGATTCAAGATCCTGATATCTTTAGGAAATAAGCTGGAGGTCCTCAGGCCTCAGTACCTTGGTAGCACCGAGAAGAGATTGTGACAAGGGTGATGGGGGTCCTTTATGATTGTTGCTGTCTTTTTAGGGCATCACCCAGATGTCTGAAATGGATGGGAGGACCTGGCAGTGTTTGCTACTTTGTGTATCTTCGTTCATGTAACAATTCAGCACAGTTCAACTCTTGAGGGGGATATGGAGGGGTGGAGATTGGATGGGGAGGTGTGGTGAGGTGCAGGATGGAGAGGTGGAGGGGACATTATTAAACCCACACCAACCCCCCTCCCACCACCACCCCACTTCCATTTCCGGGAAGCCAGGCACTGCTCCCTCCACCACCAGCCACTGTGAATCCAAGCCACGCTGCGAGGATCCGCCTCCAGTGTTTGCTTTGTTCCGCTGACATACAAAGGTTATGGAAACTGCAACCATTCCTCATGTGGTCATTGCCTTTGCCAACAGCCACTTGGACTGCTCCAGCACTTAAGAGAAGCTATCAGCAGTCTAAAGCAGGTAGACAACAAGACCTGGTGTTGTAGCCCTGCACATTAACCAGAAACGTGTGTCAAATCACTTGATAAATAGTGCCATGACAATGGATGAAAATGGAGCTAATTAGTGCAGGACTGGTGACTGCTTTTTATTTGCTGTCCTGCATTTAAGGAAGTGGAACTTCCAGTGTTTATTATTACACCTGGGACTGTCACTCAGTAGCACAATTCAGCTGTATTTCATCACCGTTTGTTGCTGATCAGAATTCAGTGTCAGGCACACAATGGTTGCTTACTATCCATTTCTCCTCACTGTGCAAGAGTGCAGCTTGAAGCTTGCCCACGATCAGCCAAGGCAAACAGATAGGCAACGCAATCCAAACCTCAGGCTGTTTGTCTCCAAGGTTAATTGTATCGAGCTTTCAGAGCAGTACACAAATAGTTCTCCATTGCCAAATAATTAAACTAAAGATGCTGGTGCTGCCATGCATATTACACGATGACAGATCTTTTTACTGGACCTTTGTAATGACAAGAGTTATAAAGGAAGATGCAGTTTCCTCCTTCAATAGGGGTTAACCAGCTCTTTGTACATTGTCTCTCACACAGCTGTTGTTGCTTTTATATTTGACATGTTCTGATGTTTATGTACTAAACAATGAAAGGTCTCTTCCTCCCCACACACATTTCTGTTACAAGGTCCCTTCTCTTATTGTTTTACCTTGTACTTTTAACATTGACTCACCTTTATTTAATCGGAGTCCTAAGTAAAAGGGTGGGGGCTGTGGGACAGATTTTGTGAAGGGGTGGAGGGAGGAGGGGAGGTGAGCAATGTGGGGCCCTGCAGCTTGGTGGGTGTATAGGCTGTGGCCTGTCTTGGCCACAGATAATGGACCTGATGGCCACAGCACCTCAGCTGGGTCTTCCCAGGCTGAGAGCCACTTTCAATCATTCCAATCCAGCTCGACCGAGCATAGAGAAGGCCAACAGCAAGCCACTTTGTGTGTGCCTGCCATTTGTTTTGTCGCTGGAATCAGGAGCTTCATGAGATCGCCTGCTATCAGTAGAATCACCAGGCTGTTTAGCCAGTGAACCCCAAGAAGCAGAATACCTCCATCAATGTTCGGTTGCCAATTCAATGATAGTACACTCATCAAATGATAACACTCTCACAGAGCAGGAGGCTATTTAGCCCATTGAATTCAATCAGTCCTACCCCTCTGCTCTTCCCCATAGTGCAAGAACCACATGGTGTTGCATAGTACAGAAACAGGACCTCCAGCCTAACTCATACATACCAACCAAATTGTCTGCCGGAGCTAGTCCCATTTGCCTTCTTTGGGCCCATTGCCCTCTGAACCTTTCCTATCCACACATCTCTTCTCATTTATTTACATTTTAATTTTACTGGTCAAGCCCCATACCAGCTAATTAACCTACAAGCTCCATACGTTTTGGAGGGTGGGAGGAAACTGGAGCATCCAGAGAAAACCCACACGGTCACAGGGAGAACATACAAACTTCTTACAGACATTTGAACCCAGGTTGTTGACGCTGTAATAGTGTAGCCCTTACTGTGCCTAATTGTACCAGCCTCTACCACTTTCTCTGGCAGCTCATTGCATACACCAACACCCTCTGAGATCCATTCAAGAATTTGATAACAATCCTTTGAGAAAAAAAACTATCCTTGAAGCAGGAAGTTTGTGTTTTCCAGCAACATCATGGAAGGCAGCTAACATCATGAAGAATCTCTATCACCCTGGTTCACAACCTCCAGAGAGAAGGTACAGAGGCCTGAAGACTTGCAAATCTAAGTTCAAGAACAATTTTTCCAACAGCCATCAGCCCCTTAACCTTCCCTTTCTACCATAACCTACCCTGGGACCACCAAATCTATCTGCACCATTGAAGCATCATCATTTATTTTTTTCACTGACTGCAACTGTGAATGTTATCTATATATCCTTATATGTCTATTTTATTCCTTTTATTCTGTTAATTTAATTTAAACTTCTTGTTTGTTGAAGTATTTTACGAACCTGCATAGCTGCAACAAACAATTAATTTAATTGCATGATGCATATTACAATAAACCCCGCTCCCCCCTCCCACTCCTATTTCCAGAGAGGATGGAAACATAGCCACAAGTATACTATTATAAATACAATGAAATTTCAGAGATCTTTCCATGACAGGGTTTTTGTTCACCAGCTTTGAATTATTTTTTATTCATAGAATGTGGAGGTCACTGCAGCAGGCAATTGGTGTCCATCTCTAATTATTCCAACACTGAGGAGAGAGTTAGGAGTCACAGAGTGGAGTCATTCGGTCCAACTCATATGAAGGCCAAACAGAGTAAGGAGACAAAACCTTCCCCTGTATGATTAGTAAACCAGAGGGTGCACTGTCATACCCACTGCTGCACTGACTAGAGTTCAGTAACATTTCGATATTGCTTGTATTTAATTACTTGAATTCAGATTCCCTCGGTAACTAAAACACAAATTGAGTCTGATTGATTGTTGGCTGTGCCTTGTGTTCTGAAAGAATGGTGCTCTGTTTAGTGCCTTCGAGTCAAAATGGGACAGCATAGAGGAGGCCAGTCAGCCCATCTCTGGCTCTGTCAAAGGCCAGTCAGACTTGCTTCCTTATTGATCTGCTGCTTTGACCTAGCTTTTAACAGTGAAAGGAAATCTTAGCAACCTATGAACTGCTAGTGGGTTAGACAGGATCTGTGGTCAGTCGCCATTTCTTATCAAGCGCAAGATTTAAAAAAAATGTGAAATTACATATATAAAGGGGAAACAAGCTAGGGGGATGGACCCAGAGGTGATAAGGTATGGGGCAGAAGGTGTGAAAAGTGAAGAAGCAGGGAGATGGAGATACCACTATGAGAGGTGGGAACAATTAAAGGAAAAAAATGTCCAGGAGTAGGTAAAGAAGAGGTAGAAACAGTGTAACCAGATAGGAGTAGGGGTTACTTAAAATTGAACAAATCGATGTTCATGCTATTAAGTTTAAGGCTGTCTAGGATGAATGGGCCAAAGGCTGTTATTCCTCAAGTTTATATTTGGCCTCAGCCTGGCAATGGATGAGGCTGAGGACAGATGTGTCACTGTAGGAATGGTGGGGGGGGGGGGGGGGGGGGGAGTTGAAATGGTTGGCTCCAGGAAGTACGTTTAGACCCACAAACAGAGTGTATGTAGGTGTTCCTATCAGCGAAAAAGCATCACCATTACAGCTGCTCATCGATCCACTGCCCTGTGAACTGGTTCTGTCCCTCCACTAGCAATGAATTTAATTTTTTTCAAGTGGCAAGTAATCAGTGGACTGTTGAGAGTGATGTGGTGACAGCCCTCACCTGTGAGTATCCGACACCTGCTCATCATCAGTTGATTGACAGTCTGTGGCAAGGCTGGCTCTCACCCCTTCGGATTTTGCCACAAATTTAAAGGCCATCAGACAGAGAACTTTTATTCCTTCCAATGAATAAACATTTAAAATAAATGTTTAACTGCAATAGATGAATGACTTATGTTGCATAAGCCATTTGGAGCTTTTACTCTCTGAATATACAGTAGCATCAGGCAGCAAAAAGGTGGCTTTGTTGGTGTCTGGAGTTTGTAGATTCCTAATGCAATACACAGAGTCCTACAACACAAAACGATGCCCTTTGGCCCACTGCATTCATGTCAACCCTTTTGTCCATCTATTCTTATCCTGTGTGCCCACTTTAGGACCATATCCTTCTATACCTTGCCTTTTCTTCTTTGGCTTGGCTTCGCGGACGAAGATTTATGGAGGGGGTAAGAAGTCCACGTCAGCTGCAGGCTCGTTTGTGGCTGACAAGTCCGATGCGGGACAGGCAGACACGATTGCAGCGGTTGCAAGGGAAAATTGGTTGGTTGGGGTTGGGTGTTGGGTTTTTCCTCCTTTGCCTTTTGTCAGTGATTGCCTGACTAAATGCCTCTTGAACATAGTAATGGGATTAGATTCCATCTTCTCCTCTGGCAACAACTTACAGATTTTAAACACTCTCGGTGCAAAAAAAAAATCCTCAGATCCAGAAAAAGAAGTCACAGTCTAAGGATCATAGATAAACCACAATGAGGAGCATCTTCTTCACTCGGAGCTATGAACCTTTGGAACTCCCTTTTACAGACTGCTGTTGAGGCCGGTCCATTAGATATATTCAGAAGGGAGTGAGGTGTGGCCCTTGTGGCTAAAGGGGTCAAGGAGTATGGAGAGAAAGCAGAAATAGGGAACTAAGGTCACACTCATATTTAATGATGGAACAGGTTTGAAGGGCTGAACCTATTCCGTCCATCCCCTGATCTATAGGGAGAGGTTGAGTAGACTAGGGCTTTGTTCCTTGGAGTGCAGGAGGATGAGGGGTGGTCTCTTAGAAGTGTACAAAGTTATGAGAGGAATAAATTGGATGAACACAGTCTTTTCCCTGGAGTAGGGGAATTGGTAACCAGAGGACATAGGTTTAAGGTTTTGGGGGTAACATTTTACACAGAAGGTGGTGGATATGTGGAATGGGCTGCCAGAGGTGGTAGAGGCAGGTACTATTGCATCTTTTAAGAAATAAAGTGGATAGATACATGGACAGGATGGGTTCAGAGGGACATGGGTGAAATGCAGGTAGTTGGGACTAGTGTAGGTGGCACATTTTGGTTGTCATGGGCAAGTTGGCCTCAAGAGTCTCAACAACTTTCTGTGGGAGGGGGTTCCACAAGTTCACAACTCTCTGAATAAAGTGAGTTTCCTCCTCTCAATCCTGAATGGCTTCCTCCTTATCCTCAGCCTGTGACCCCAGGTTCTGGACATCGGGAACATACTAGTCTTGTCAGAATTGTATATATCTTGATGAGATCCCTTCTCATTCTAACTTCCACTGGGTATAACCCTGGTCTAACCAGTCTTTCTGCACATATCAGACCTGCCATCGCACGATTTGGTCTGGTGATTCGGGTACTGTGTTTGCAGTGTGACTGACTCCATAGTCTTTAAAGTGCAGTATTCTGGAGGTAACAGCATTAAATCCAAAGTTAACATTTCAGGTTGACGGCTTTGGATCAGAACTGAGCAAAGTTAGAAACCAAGCATGTTTAAGGTTTATGAGAAGGGGAAGGAGTATAGACAACAGGATAGAAATCAAGTGTAACTAAATGAATCAGGTTGTGATGAAGGCTTGTGACAATCTGTCTGGAGGAGATATAATTAGAGGGAGATGAATGTGAAGAGAGGAAGATGAATAAAGGAAGAATGCTGGATATAAGATGCAGGACATGGCAACTGCTGTAAACATGAAATGAAAGGGCAATTCTGGAAATGACCCATAGGTCAGGCAGCATCTGTGAGGAAAGAACAAAATGAAGCCTTTCTTTCACTGTGAACTCTTGATGCAGTGCTACACATGAGCAATAGGTGGCAGCATGGATACAATGTCAAGGCTCCTGGGTCTGAATCCTCTGCAGCTTCCAACCATCAGACCTGGCCTTTCCACTCAATCAAGTTCCTATTCGTCTGTGGGATTATCCCAGCACGTCGAGAACTCTATTGCGTCTGCACTTTCTTGGAAACCAAATCCCAAGAATAAATAAAATCTGAAATATAGAAATATTATATTAATAATTCCATCAATGACATTTTATAGACTTAAAGTATGATTTAAAATTAAGACAGAATGTATCTTTTAAGTTATAGATTGTCTTAAATAATCTCCTGAACCATAATCTCATAATCTAGAGGGCAAAACATTAAATAATGTTATGGATATTTATAAATTATTTGAGTAAAGAGTTATTTTGTTGGTTTTAACCATAAGTGGATGTTTCTTCAAATCCAGCAATGGGAAGAAATGGATGAACTGCTTATAGCTTGTCCCTCTGCACAGATGCCAATAATTTTGTCTCCTGAGTGACAGAAATATTCCATGCACCTGAAGTTATCACATTGTACTAAGACTGCAATATTTCACTCGGCCAGCACAATGCAACCTTCATATTGCCACTCCTTGTCTCTTAACTCACATTGAGTTCCATTCACCCATTACCCCACAGCTCAGAAACCAACCTTTACTTGTGTTTTGGCAATGCCTTGAGTTTAAATTCTTGGAGACCCCCATTGCATTCCAACATCTAGTTTCTGGCATTGAGAGATCTCTGCATTCTTTCGATTCTGGCCTCACATCAGCCTGAATTCACTTGTTACCCCACCAAATTCTGTTATTTCACCTGCTTAGATCTTCAGTTCTGAAACAGATTCCCTAAACTCAACCCCCATGATCTCTCTTTCCACCAAGCTCTTGCCCAACCCCTAGCTGCCTGCACCAATCTCTTTCTGTAGCTCCCTGACAAGTTTTATTTGAAGGAATTGCTAAGTTAAAGGTGGTATAAATTTCAACTTGCTGTTACAGTCTGCTGGAGAAACTTGTATAGTCTCCTCTCCTTATTCTAAATCCTGATGAGGGTTCCGACCATAAATGTCAACCATTCTTCTCCCATGGATGCTGCTCGACCCACTGAGTTCCCCCAGCAGGCTCTAGATTCCAGCATCTGCGGTCTGCCATATGCCTTTGACTTGTTCTTGCTCAAAATTCATGTGATGTTGGGAGTGCTGGCATGTACTCTTCATTCTCACATGCCCCTGAGTGAACGAGAGTGGGAAAAGTTACTTCAAACAGAATTTCTACCTCTGTGGGATATGAGATATCTGTATGTGTATTCCCACAGTACACTGGTTACAATTCTCACTTTGTATCATTTTAATATTGGAATTTAATTTCCACAGGCTGAAATGGTGGGATTCAAAATCATGTCAATGGGCTCACTTTATCTCTCCGCTGCTGAACTCCTGATCAGAGCCAATGGTCTGATCAGATTTGTTAAAATGCAAAGAACAAACATCAGCATCTGTCTGACCCTCAACACCAACCACTTATTGAAGCATCTCATAGAAACAGTCCCTTTGACCCATCTAGTCCAAGCTAGTTCCTTTTGCCTGCATTCAGCCCACGTTTCCCCAAACCTTTCCTTATCCATGTACCTGTCCAAACGTTTTCTTTGAACCTAACAATTGTCTCCATTTCTCAGTCTGTTTTTATAACTTTTATTTGGTTTTAGAAGTCTATGTTGAGAAGAGAAAGCCATATTCATCCTCCTGCTGTGCGAGGATTTTATTCTCAGCATCCTTCTCCAATCTAATGTATATGCCCCTGGATCCTACAAGCTGCCATGAGCAGTAGCAATTGTTGTTGGTCTAGTCCGCTGAGGTCATTGACCATCATCCTATGTTGTCATCGTACTTTCCAACTGAAGGGGAGATTCAGTCTGTGATTTTATATTTTTAAAATTAGACATGTAGCATGGTAACAGGCCATTTCAACCCACGAGTCGTGTGCCGCCCAATTTACACCCAATTAACCTATACCTCCAGTACGTTTCAAACAGTGGGAAGAAACCAGAACCCCTGGGGAAAATGTACAAACTTCTTACAGACAGCACGGAATTTGAACCCTGGTCCTAGTTACTGGCGCTGTAAAGACATTGTGCTAACTGCTACACCAACTGTGTCGCCCTAGAACACATGGATCTTCCCTTATTCGGCTGCAAATGGAAAGTGATGGAGAAGAGGGAGACCAAGAGGCACAGGTGCATTGTGCCTGAAAGTGGTGACTCAGGTGGATGACGTAGTGAAAAAGGCATTTGGCATGCTGGCCTTCACTGCAGAAGTTGAGACCTCATGATTCAGCTGTACAAGGTGCTGGTGAGATCACACTTGGAATAGTATGTGCAGTTCTGGTTGCCCAGATATCGAAAGGACATGAGCAAATTGAATAGGATGCAGAGGAGATTCACCGAGATGCTGCTGGAACTGAAGTGTTTGAGTTATAGGGAGAGGTTGGAAAGGCTGGGTCTTTATTCCCTGGAGTGTAAGAGTCCGGGGAGTGATCTTCTAGAGGTTTATAAAACCATGAGGAGCATGGATAAGGTAAGTGCTTGCAGTCTTGTTTCCCATAGTGGGCAGAGGTTTAAGGTGAGAGGGGAGAGATTATGAGGGACCTGAGAGATCATTCTTTCACTCAGAGGGTGGTCCATGTCTGGAATAAGTTGTCAGAAGAAATTGCCGAGGAGGGTATAATTACAACATGCAAAAGACATTTGGATGATTAATGGATATGGGGAAAATGCAGGCAAACAAGATGAGCCCAGAATGTCAACTTGGTCAGCATGACTGCCTTGGGCAGAAAGGCCTGTCTCGTGCTATGCTTCTGTGGCATGCTGGATACTTTCTGACAATGGGTGATGGCTCCCTCCTTCAGAACACTTTCTGCTGCCAAGCAGACCATTCGACTGAAGGAGCCTCACAGCCTGGATTTTGTGCACTGGTCATAATCAAGTTCAATTTTAATGTCACATATACCAATTGTATACTGATAGAAGTTGTTTTATGAGTAAGCCAGTTTGATACAACAATGAAGAAACACAGAGAGAGAGATGAAGTTCTATAGAGCAAAGACATCATTGTTGTACTAATGTAAACTCATTCAGGCAGGAGAGGAGCTGTCCTTGAAGGTGATAGTGAATGATCTCAAACTCGTGATTCTTCATCCTGACAGGAGACGAGGGGTAAGGAAGGTGTGACTGGCATGGGATGAGCCTTTAAATGTGTTGGCTGTGACCCCAAAGCCAAGGGAGTAATAGATGGAGTCAGAGGAGGGGTAGGAGTGGGGGTAGTATCTCATGGACCAAGAAAGGTATGACCTGTCGGAGGCTCAAGGAGCAAGTTGATTAATGGACACGTGGACGTAGGCCTCACAAGGCGGATATCACAAACACCCCAATGGACTGCACAGACAAAACAGCACAGGCAGACCTGCCGTAATCCAATCATTTCTCCTAAGCAGACAATGACTGTCCTTGAGCAAAACTTTCCCTTTCATCTGGACCTCCAACTGATGAGAGCACCATTAACTCATAGTATAGGTAGTGGAATTATTACAACTCCAGTACAAAATGGAAAAGATTATATTTCACAGATCTGAGGCAACGCAATATAGATTAGACAGAAGTGAGAATCTGTGGTCATGCCTGCAGCAGACACCTCGATCAAATGCCATCTATTCTGACTGCTTCCCCACAATATTTCTCGCAGCTCCTCCACCTACTATCTAATTGGTTAAATGATACTTTTTTTTTCAAATGATATCTGTGTGTTGGTCTTAAACAATGTTGTGCTGGGTTGGTGCAGTGCTCCAGGGTAACCCCTCCCTCTGTGTGTCCCTGAGTGGGGAGGAGGACTGTGGTGAGTAGTCTGGGGTAAGGCAGCCATCGCTGACATAAGGAAGAGGGAGCGGGGGACTTGCCTGGTGCTTCTGCTCCTGGTTGCTGCCCAGGACCTCATAGACACAAGAGATTTGAGGTGCCTTTGCCAGGCTGGCTGAGGCCTTCTATGAAAGCTTGAGGTGTTGAATGGCTTTTAATAAGATGGAGGGGCAGAATGAGACCATTCAGCCGATCAAGTCTGTTCTGCCATTCAAATCATGGCAGATGCTCATTTTTTTCCCCCTCAGCCCCTTTTTCCTGCCTTCTTCCTGTCACTTTGACATTCTTACTAATCTCTGCATGAATTTTGTTTTAATTGAGAGATACAGCACAGTTACAGGCCCTTGCTGCACACAAGCCCAATTACACCTATATGACCAATCAATGTAGCAGCTCTGTATGTCTTTTCAATGTAGGAGGAAACCAGAGCCCTCATAGAATACAATATAGCCTATAATAACTTTCTGTCCATCTAAGCTCAGATACGAACAAGGCAGTTGCTGGGAAGTTGCTGGTGAAGAGATACGGGGAAGGGGTGCAGGGTGGTATTTCAGATAGTCACTATCTCTCAGCACCAGAATCCTGGGTTCCATCCCGACCTTGGGTACAGACTGGATGGACTCTGCACATCCTTTCTGCTCAAGTTTCTTCCCACATCCCAAAGATCTTCCAGGAGGTTGCAAATGCTGGAATCTGGAGCAAAAAAAACCAAATCTTCAAGAATTCAGTGGGGCATCAGTGGGAGAAAAAGAAGTTTTGGGTTAGATCCCTTCATCAAGTCTTGATGAAGGGTTTCAGCCTGATACATTGAGCATTCTTTTTCTTCCACTGATGGTGCTCGACCGCCTGAGTTCTTCCAATAGATGATTTTTAGTTCCAGTAGGTTAATTGTCCTCTGTTCATTGCCTCTGGGGTATAGGTGTGAAGTAGAATCTGGGACAGTTGATGGGCTACAGGGAGAATAAAAGTGGGATGAATGTAGGATTGGACTAAATGACTGGTTGAAGCTCAGAATGGATTCAGTGCACCCAAGGGCCTGTTTCTCTCCCTGACTTTAGGGGCATGGATAAATGAATAGTCACTTTATTTTCTGAAGAACAGGAAAATGTAAAACTTGAAGGCAGATGTGTAAAGTAAGAGGAGAAAGATTTAAAAAGGGTCCTGAAGGGAAATTTGGTCATGTGGCCTGTGTGAGATCATAAATCCCAGGCCTTCTGACTTCCACTGAGTTACCATGTTTGAGCAACAGGAAAATTGTGAAGTAAAAACAAAATGATGGAGAAACTCAGCAGGTCAATAGCAAAACTAAAGGTCCGTAACCGACAATTCGGGCTTAACCCCTTTATCAATGCATGGAAAAATGTCAGCAGGCGACTTTGACTTTGATGGGCAACCTGAGGTCAGGGCACAGGGCAAGGACAGCCTTCTGGTCTCAGTTCAGAGATGGGAGCAGGCATCATGGCAACCATGGGTGGAGTAAGCAATTAGAAAGCCATTAATAAAGAGAGCATTGGATACAGGTGCAAAGATAGAGTCACAGAGTTAGAGAGCAAGGAAACAGACCCTTTGCACAACTTGCTGACTAAAATGTCCCAACCACACTAGCCCCACCTGCCTACATTTAACCCATATCCTTCTAAACCCATCCTATCCATGTCATGGTTTAATTTTTTTTCCTCTAATATTGCAATAGTATCATTCTCATCTGCCTCCTCCTGCAGACCTTTCCATGTACCCACTGCCCTCTGTGTAAAAATGTTACCCCTCGGGTTCCTGTTAAAACTCCCCCTTCACCTTAAACCTAGGTCCTCTGGATAGATGCATGACTGCTAAGGGCCACATGTCCCTACTCATGTCCTGCTTTTCACAAAGATGTTCACCACATCCAAGGTACATCAGGGAGAGTTATGCAGCTGTTTTAGTGATGGTCTGTGAGTCAGGTTAAGGTTGGAACAGTCCTTTAAATGGGTTAAGACTGTCAAGTAGTGCCAGCCATATCAAATACACTGAGCATTAAGAACATCAACCATTCAGTATGGGCTAAATGGCCTTGTCCTGCACTATAAGTCCTCTGCATGTTTATGACTCTTGTGTGGACAACCACAACAGAATGTTGCAGTGCACTGTAGAAAGGCAACTAATTTTAGGAACTTATTTAATATTTTTAAACCAGCACCTACCACACAAAACTCAGGCACCATGCTATATATTTTATTGAATACAGAACCCAAACATGTTAGCATCCATCATGTAAATATTGGGAATGATGTCAAGAAAATCTTTTCAATGTGTTGCAGCATTCAGACCACACAATTTGGGATATTAAAGTTCTAGTCTGCTCTAAATCACAGCTTATAGTTGCTGCTTACCACAAACCCTGACAGCAATATTACTGCTCCCACCTGCTACTTTTCTCCTTCACACATCTCCTCTATTTCAGAGCCATTATTCCAGCTCCAGCTCACTGATAAATAAGGACTGCTTTAAACCCTTTCAAGCTGACCTCTGTATCTCAGACTGTAACAGTGATATAATGATATCTTTGTACCTTCTCCGGTATAAAGATTGGGGAAAACTTGATATCCTGACAGTACTCTTTCAGCTCAGGTTGCTTAGCGACCAATGATTCCTTTCATTATGCTAAATGATTTTTCAAGGTGCTCTCTCGGAATTTTGACAATTGAAAATGGTTTAAAATTCCTCTCTGATAGATTTCTTCTTGTAATAAAGGAAAATTAATCTCGAGGACGGATCAAGTGAAATGTTAATACCTCAGCGCAGCTCTGAAACCATATCTTAAACTCTAATATAACTTGAGAGGATATGCTAGGGATAAAAGTGGCTTTAAATTACAGTTGGCAGCTACAAGAGGAGTCAGTATTACAGTAAACAAATGGGGCAAAAGGCTGGCACGGTTAGTGTAGCAGTTAGCGCAATGCTACTACAGTACCAGGGTTTGAATCTGGAACTGTCTGTAAAGCATTTGTACATTCCCCCCATGTCTGCGTGGGTTTCTTCCAGGTGCTCTGGATTCCTCTCACATTCCAAATATGTACGGGGTTAGTAGGTTAATTGGTCACACAGGTGTATTGGGACAGTGCAGGTTTGTGGGCCGGAATGGCTGTATCTAAAAAAAAACGCAAATCATAAATTGTAAAGACATTCTCCAGAACCTTGAGGATATCTTGAGGACATCCTGCCCTTGATCCTGTTGTGTTGTATGATGTGATAATCACCAATTTGGTTTTATTTTCTTATAAAAAGAAAATCTAACCCCACTACTACCAAAACTGAAGCTGTTTGTAAATAAAAGTGAGAAAAAAATTCCCTGTCACAGTAATAAATTACCTTATTAGCCAACTCCTCTGCATTAATACCAAATCAAATATTTTGAAAGTAATTCAAAAAGGGTCCTAACAGTGTTTGAAAATTTAAATCCAAATCAGATATTGAGCGTCGAATCTTCTCTAAATTTAAACATGACATGATGTCACATAACCATTGAGGGTGAGTAGGCGAAGCAATGTCCTTCCATCTGAGCAACACTACTTGCCTAGCCATTAGAGAAATAAAAGCCAATACATGCAAATCAGATGCCATTGAAGTTATGCCACTCTCTCCTTCAAAACCAAACAAAGCTTAAAATTTACTCTATAAAGTACAAAAAATTTTGAAATACTTCCTTCTAGTACATCTCAAGACTTAGACATGTCCAAAACATATGAATTAGAGCTGCATCTCCATTATTGCATCTATCACAACAAAGAGATGTATCTGCATAAAAGCAAGATAGCTTAACTTTGGATGTGGGCCCTATAGCCTACTTTAAATTGTAGGAGGGAGTGGCAAGCACATAAAGATGAGGCATTAATCAATTTAAAAATTACATTCCAAGTTTCTTCAGAGATTGAAAACTGCAGGTCCTGTCCCAGACTTTTTTTACATTTTATCTAAAAGAGCTACCAATGAGTTTTAATGGTGATTTCAGGCATTACTGGAGGGTTGAAGTCATAGAATCTTGGAAAGATACAACACAGAAACAGGGCCTTCAGCCCACTGAGTCTGCACCAACAAGTGCCCATTTACACAAATTTTTCATGAAGACTGTTTTTTTTATTCTCCCCACATTCTTACCAGCTTCCTAGGATACTGCCACTCACCTGCCACAATGAACCAATACCCTCCCAACAGTCACATCTTTGGGAAACAGGGGGAACCCATATGGTTAGAGGGAGAATGGGCGGGGGTTGTTGTCTGGAAATGATCAGTCAGAATACAGGATGGAGATTGAGAAGTTGATTGGGTGGTGCCAGAACCACAATCTTGCTCTCAGTGTCAGCAAGACCAATTGTTGATGTTAGGAGAAGCTAAGGAACCACATACCAGTTTCCATTGATGGGACAGAGGTGGAGAGAGGCAGAACCTCCAAGTTGCTGACTGCCCATATTTCAGAAGACCTTTCCTAGAGCCAGCACATTGAGGCAGCCCTGAAGAAGGCACACCACCACCTCTTCTTTCTGAGGAGTGTGTTACTGTGCCGAAGAGATTTCGCATGTCGTCGGGTACACTACTGGCTGAATTGAACAACAGAAGATCCCGCCTTGAAATCTCCATCCACTGTTTCCATCTTCCTCCTCCCACCTACTTCCATTTCCTTTTCCCTCTCCTTATCTGCTTTCACCTATCATCACCTACCCTTCTCTCCCACAGAAGCCCAAGATCACATGCCAAATGAACCGGGTTGCAGAGCAGGTGAGAGCTAAAAGGAGCTCAGTTGTTTGAATCTTCCACTGCCCAGTATGCAGACAGCCAGACGACAGGAGTGATCCAAGTGAGGCACTGCCTCAAGAAATTCAAGTTCAAGTTCATTTATCATCCAATTAGTACAACCCGATGAAACTGCGTTCTCCGGTCCAAAGTGCAAAACAGTGTGAACATACATCATGTATGATCAGATAAACAATACATATGCACAGAACCTATATACATCTATTAAAACAAATATTATTAATAATAATAGAGTCTTTGGGAGTTGTTCTAGCAGTTGCGAAGATGGTGGCGCTGATGGAGTTGCTGTATCAGTAACTGCTGGTGTAGACACATGGAGAGCCAGGAGAGGAGACACAATGCTCCCAAGGGCTCCAACTCCCAGTCCAACGGCAGCCAGCTCCATATGGGTTTTGAATGGCCAGTTAAAGGAGTCGATGGTGGTTTTATTTAAAATCCTGCAACCCAAAATAGCACCGCCTATGATCAGCTGCAGCTGCAAGGGGACATAGGCTCAAGGGGAGCAGAGACTGGAGCAGGGCACCAGAAAATGGAAAGACTAACCCCCCCCCCCAACCATTTGAGAAGGAGAAGCAGAGGAGACAACCCACAGGTGGCAGACCAGTGAACGACTCAGTGAGGAACCCATGGAGGCTGTGGGCTGCTAGAGATTGTGGTCAATCAACTCACACCAGGCTGTGGACTGCTGGAGACTGGCTCAAAACAGGCTGCAGGGGTACTATGTAATGGAACTGGGATACAAGAGGGTGCCGAGGGCACTGAAGGATTACTAATCATATTGGAATTTTGGATCTGGAGCTCACGTTGCCGATGATTTGGACTGGACTCTGTGGCTGCAGAGGCTATGGGAACGTTGGGGTGAATCCATGGACACTTGGTGGCTCTGGGGGGGATCTCTCTTTTGCTTCTCTTTCTCTGAATGACTGTAAGAGGCGCTTCAGGTAACTTGTGCCAACAGCGAATCTGTCTGCTTACAGCAGACAAAAGCAATTTAATGTAATATGGCAATGTTTTTATTACATGAGAATAAATTGAATCTTGAATCAGTCATTCAGCCGTCTCACTGCCAATGGGAAGAAGTTGTTCCTCAGCCTGGTAGCTCTGATACTGCTGTATCTCCTTTCCGAGAGAAGTAGCTGGAAGATGCTGCTTGTGGGAGGGTAAGGGTCCTTGCTGATTTCAAGAGCACAGTTTTAATAAAGATCCAGGTAAATCACATCGATGGTGGGAGGTGGGGGGGTGGGGGTGGAGTGGGAAACCCCAGTGATTCTCTCTGCTGCTTGACCTCTGATCCAATGTCTACAGCAACCATACCAGGACCCTCTCGATAGAACTCCTGTCCAATGTTGAAAGAATGGTGGCAGGCATCCTTGCCCGCCTTTGCTTTCTAAGGAAGTGTAGTCAATATTACTCCTTCTTGACAAGTAGGGAGATGTTACATGTCCAGAATAGGTCACTTCTTAAGTAACTCATTGGACCGGGTGCTCTCCACTCTTTCCACCACTGAGCTATTAATGTCTAGTGGAGGGTGGTCCTCCTGAAGTCCATGATCATCTCCTTTGTCTTGTCCAAATTGAAATTCAGGTTGTTAATCTCACACCATTTAATGAGATATTCCCCCTCTTATCTTAATTTCAACTCTTCGTTGTTGCTGATAAGGCCAACTACTGTTGTGTCATCTGCAAACTTGATGACTCTGTTGGAGTGGATCCGGCGATGCAGTCGTGGGTTAGAAGCATGAAGAGGAGCGGGCTGACGACTCAGTGAGCAGTGGGATGATGCTCAATGTTTTGCTGCCAACGTAGGCAGACTGTGGTCTTTGTGGAAAGCAGCCATCACTGTAAAGGACTCCCAACCTGGTCACAACGTCTTCTCACTGCTACCTTCAGGAAGAAGGTATACAAACCTGAAGATTAGCACCTCTAGGTTAAAGAATGTTTTTTTTTCAACAGCTATCAGGCTCTTGAATCTCCCTTACAACCCTAGCCATAAACTACTCAGGCACCGCAAAAAGACCTGACGGCACTATTATAGCACCACAGCAACTGTGAATATTTATTATTTATCTTTTATTATTTCTTTCTGTTTCAGTGTAATTTAAATAATATTTTTTTATTACAAAATGTACCTGTCTGGCTTGAGCAAGTAAGGAATTTCATGAATATGTGCATTGTACTTATACAGTATGTATATCAATAAACGCAATCTTATTCTCAGAGAATGTAACTGCAAAGTTCATCCTCTGAATGGTGAAAGTGCAGACTCGAGTTGCCAAAACATTTGTTCAATTATTCCCCTGTGCCCAGATATCTCTGCAGCAGAACGACCCCCAGCTTTATCACCTGTTTTCCTTTTTTTGTTGCCAGTTGACAATATTTAAGAAAGCAATGTTTACAATTGCAGTATAAGTTCATTAACTAAATGAGCATAATAGTATGTTAGAGCTAGACATTTCTGAAAATTAAACATTGGATTATCCTGTTTTGTATGTTTTTAATTAAGGTCCTATTCAGCTCTGTTCAGGGATCCAGTGGGAACATGTCAGTGGAACAGGTGTGTTGTAGGAATGCCTTTCCATCTCATAGACCTGTCTTACCAACAACAGCAACTGTCTTTTTCAATTCATTACCTTTCATAATTGTACCTTATACATCTCTTTGGGTTCCCAACCATCACAAGATTACAAGAAAACAGAACTGAAGCAGGCCATTTGGCCCATCGAGTCTGCTCCATGAAACCTCCCTGAGCTAAACTGTTCTTGCATCTAGTTCCAAGTTCCGGCCTTGTCCCCATATCCCATGATACCCTGACTAATTAGATACCTATCAATTTCCCCTTGAAATTCCCCCAATTATCCTACCTCCACAGCTGCACAAATTCCACAAATCGTTTACCCTCTGGCTAAAGAAAGTTCTCCTCATCTTTGTTGTAAATTGGTACTTTTTAATTATAAAACTGTGCCCTCTTGTCTTGGAATCACCCAACAGTGGAAACATCTTATTTACATATACTCTGTCCAATCCATTCATTATTCAAAATGTTTCTATGAAATCCCCTCTCATTCTCCTACATTCTAATGAATAGAGTCCAAGAGCTGCTAATGTTAGCCTTTTCATTCTTGGAATCATTCTGTTAAACCTCCTCTGTGGCCTCTCCAACCTTGCCATCCTCTCCCTCTTCACCCCACCCATCTCTTCCAACCTCACATGGGTACAACATTAAGCAGAAACTCAAATCTAAGTTTATTTGCAACAAAATACTGAGCACAGTGAACTGGGTCCAACTGCAAGCAGACTAACAGGTTATCTCTAACATTAATATAGCTGTTTGCTTTGGCTTGGCTTCACGGACGAAGATTTATGGAGGGGTATGTCCACGTCTGCTGCAGGCTCATTGGTGACTGACAAGTCCGATGCGGGACAGGCAGGCACGGTTGCAGCGGTTGTAAGGGAAAATTGGTTGGTTGGGGTTGGGTGTTGGGTTTTTCCTCCTTTGTCTTTTGTCAGTGAGGTGGGCTCTGCGGTCTTCTTCAAAGGAAGTTGCTGCCCACCGAACTGTGAAGCGCCAAGATGCACGGTTGGAGGTGATATCGGCCCACTGGTGGTGGTCAATGTGGCAGGCACCAATATAGCTGTACAAAGAGTACAATTATAATGCATTTAGTTTGAGGCAAGGGCAACATAAGAGCATATTTATGGGGTTCAGCCAGGAGTCTGATGGGTGTGGGGAAGAAACTATCTTTAACTAACTACCTATTTGTGGTGCGCTGTTGGACAGAATTAGACACACACAAGGTAAAGACTGCACAGCAGGCTTTAATTCACAAAGACTTCCACAGAGCAAGGCTGGCTGTAGCTGCAGCAACTCTGATTGAGACCTCGGAAGGCCGGCGCAGGCTTATATCCCAGAGGGATATACCCGACCGGATGGGGCTTGATCCATTAAGGCCGACTGATTGACAGCTGGCCAGGTGTTATCCTGTCTCCTTACCCTCCTGCAGGTACAGTGGTTGCCCCTGCAGTAGGCCGTTGGTACACTCCTGCTGGTACAGAGGTTGCCCCCCTGCAATAGGTCGGCGGTACACTCCTGCAGGAAAAGAGGTTGCCCCCTGCAGTAGGCCGGCGGTGTACCACCACACTATTGATGCCACTTTCACACTCTTGAGCCTTCTCCCTGATGGGAGAGGGAGAAGTGAGTGTGTCCAGGGTGTGATGGGTTCTTCAGTACGTTGGCTGCCTTTCTTAGACAATGGGAGGTGTAGATGGGGTCCATGGAGGGGAAGGGTTTGTGTGATGTTCTGACCCACATTCACCACCTTCGGCAGCTTCTTCCAATCTTGAGCAGAGCAGCTCCCTTCCTACTCTGTGATGGATCCAGCAAGTCTGCTTGTGATGGTGCCCCTGTAGTAATTGCAGGATAATGGAGGACATACTGAACTTCCTCAGTCTTCCAAGAAAGGAGAAGCTTTGGTGTACTTTCTTGACCAGGCATCAACATAGTTGTCCTTGGTCAAGTATTGAAGTTGTTTATTCCTATGAACCTGAATCCAACTACCCTTTCAAGTTCAGCACTGTTGATAGGGACAGGAATGTCAATTCTTCTCCCTCTCCTGGTCAATAATCATATCCTTTGCCTTCCTGATGTTGAGAGAGACAGGTTGCTATCTAGGCACTATGGCACTGGGCTTTCAATCTCCTTCCTGTATTCCTTAACCACATCTTGAATGACATGATTACAAGAAGAGATCAGAGGCTAGGTATCTTATAGAGAGTGAGAACCAAGGCCTCACCAGTATCCACAAGGAAAAGGTCAGGAGATGCAAAGAGTGCAACTCAACACTTTAAACTAACTGACGAAGCAATGCGCTTTACTTGAAAGGAAACAAGAACATCTGCCGTTGCTGGGGTCTAGTACAGTACAAACAAGTGCTGGAGAAACTCAAAAGGTCACCCAGCATACACAGGGAGTAAAAGGCAATTGACCTATTCCTGGAGAAGGGCTCATGCCCAAGACATCAACTGCCTTTTGCTTTCTATGAAGGCCGTCCAACTTGCTGTTTCTCCAACATTTTTGTGTTCCTTACTTGGAGTGCAGCAACAAAAAGATTATGTTATAGTTCCAGGAACACTCCCTGCACTGTTTTCACTGCTATACACTGCTAGACATCCCACAAAACAAACTTACTCACTGTATCTCAGTACGTGTCAATAAACTTGAGCTGAACTCAATTCATCAGGAAAAGACCAATAACCTATTGTATACCTCCCGTCATGGTGGTTTGAGAAAGAAAAGAAAACAAGTAAGAATCACACTATCTAGAAATTTGAAAACCTCACAACTTTAAGAAGAAAACTATATTTCTGAAACACCTTTCTCAAGCCTTTCAGAACATCCCAAAGCATTCAATAGGTAGTGAGGAAATGTGCTCTCACTTCTTACTTGGGGAACAGCTGCATTAGTTTTCACACAGGGAAATCCCATAAAAAACAGTCTGATATGATGATTTAATTTTTTTTAAATTTAGAGATACAGCATGGTAACAGGACCAACCGACCCACGGGGCTGCACTGTCCAAAAAGAGCCAATTAACCTACCAATCCAGTATATAATTGGAATGTGGGAGGAAACCGGATCACCCGGGGAAAACCCATGCAAGCACAGGAAGAACATGCACACTGCTTATAGACAACGATGGATTTGAACTCTGGTTGCTGGCGCTGTAATAAAGTTGTGCTAACCACTAAGCTAACCGAGCCGACCATGATGAGTTATTGTTATTTACATCAGTACAATTTGCAGATGCAATTAAATTATTGTTTACTGCAGCCACACAGGAACATAAAATACACATGCAAACTAGTCACTTATTGTCATCTGATTGTACAAATACAACCTGATGAAACAGCTTTATCTGGTCCTCGGTTTAAAACATGCAGACACACAACCAAACATAACAAACTCACAGACAAACAAAACATTTGCAGACAAGTATTCAACTATACAAATAAATAAATAGATAGTTAGATAGATAGATAGATAGATAGATAGATAGATAGATAGATAGATAGATAGATAGATAGATAGATAGATAGATTAATAAACAAAATAATAAAAAAAAATTGTTTCTCTGATAGTGTGAGCAGTTCCTTTGGTCGTTCAGCATTCTCACTGCCCGTGGGAAGAAGCTGTTCCTTAGCCCTGTGGCTGTGGCTCCGATACTCTTGCATCTCTTTCCTGATGGGAGAAGCTGAAAGATACTGTGTTCAGGTGGAAGGGGGTCTTCAATGATTTTGTGCACCTTTTTCAGAAATCACTTCAATGGTGGAGAGGAAAACTCCATTGAACCTCTCTGCCATTCTTATGGTCCTGTGGATTGTCCACCAATCCATTTCTCTGCAGAAATCATACTACACTGTGATGCAGCTGGCCAGAACACTCTTGATAGAGGTCCTATAGAAGGTTGACATAATGGTGGCTTGTAGCCTTGCCCACTTCAGTCTTCTCGGGAAGTGCAGTCACTGTTGTACCTTCTCGACAAGTGAGAAGATGTTGAGTGTACACAATAGGTCACTAGTTAAGTGAACTCCAAGGAACTTGGTGCTCTCCACTCTCAACGACAGAGTTGTTGATGTGTAGTGGAGGGTGGTTGTTCCTGGTTCTCCTGAAGTCCACGATCATCTCCTTCATCTTGTCCATGTTGAGACTCAGGTTATTATTCTTGCACCATATCACGAGATTTTCCACCTCTTCTCTGTAGGGCGACCCATCGTTGTTGCTGATGAGACCAAATACTGTTGTGTCATCTGTAAACTTGATCTGGATCTGGTGATGCAGCCGTAGGTCAGTAACATGAACAGAAGCAGGCTGAGCACACAGCCCTGAGATGAGACAGTGCTCGACATGACGGTGCTCGACGTTCTGCTACCGACCTGGACAGACTGTGGTATTTGCATTAGGAAGTCCAGAATCCAGTTACAGAGCAGGGTGTTGAGTTCCAGCGAGGGCAGCTTCTCCACAGCCTCTAGGGAATGATCATATTAAACACCGAGCTGTTTAAAATTAAAAACAAAAAGTACAAATTAAATTAGCACTCAAGAGAAAAATGTAATTAGTAGATGAGTATGAGAGTTTATTGTTATATACATAAGTACAACATACAGATGTACTGAAATTCTTACTTGCTGCAGCCACACCAGTACATAAGGTACACCACCAACAAGAGAATAAATTCAATGACCACAATGTATCGTGAGGTTAAAAAAAAGTGGTTATAAAATATAAAGGCAAAGAGAAATATTCACAATTTTCACATATAGCATTCAGATAGCCAAAGATCCATAGAATACTACAGCTCAGCAACAGGCCCTTCAGCCCTTCTAGCTTGTGCCAAAATATAATTCTGTCTAGTCCCACTGTCTTGCACCCACACCATATCCTTCCCATTCATATGCCTGCCCAAATTTTTGTTAAATGTTAAGCTGACATTTATCGCTTCAGCTGGGAGCTCGTTCTACACTCCCACCATTTTCTGTGTGAATGTGGTTTGCATAGAATGCACAGCACAGATATAGGCAATGCAGCCCAATCTGTCTATACTCATATTTATCTGCCTCCTACTTTCCCTCACTGAGTTCGATCAACATCACCCTCTTCCTCATCTTTCTCATCTTCTTGCCCAACCTCTTTCAAGATTTTTCATACCTGTTCATTTCAACCATTCGCAGTGGATCATTCAGTAAGGGATAAATGTATTGCAGAGACTTTTTCAACCATCACCTCAGTTTATAGTACAAAGCATTGCACAGGAGTGTCTTCCCAAACCTCTGGGGTGGAGCTTATTCTGTGAAGCACGATTGAGAAGACTGATTAAGACTATGTTCTCCAGTCAATAGTTCTAAACCCTTTTCTCGCACAGATCACCTGACATATTTCTTTAATTAGCAGAGACCACCTACAAAAAACTGTGATCTAATTCTTGGGGAGGGGAGGGGGGAATTTGAGCCCTTTTCCCAAACCACTGATGGGATTTCAATTTTGTTTGGATAGGAAAAGTTTGGTAAGAATATTTTGGAGTTTTTGTCTTCAAATTTTCAACCTTATTTTACATATAAGTTGTTTATTATGTAAGTGATATTTGCCCTCGTCATGTCACCACAGACCATCGATAACAAATGCACGGGTTAGAACAATGAGTGTTGGTCTCATTGAAACTTACTAAACCCTTGTAGATCTCAGCAGGATGGATGCTGAGGGTGTTTCCCAGTTGATGTGTCTAGAACCAGGGATTACTGTCTCACAATTAGGGATTCGTCAATTCGGACTGATGAGGACTGACGCCCTCACTGGGCGGTGAATCTTTTGAATTCTCTGCATTGGAGAGCTGCAAAGTCGGTCACTGATTTCATTCAAGGCAGGTTGAGGTGGATTTCTTGGTCATAGAGGATGAAACAGGTAAAGGAACAGAGGTGGAAGATAAGCAATGATCTTGAAGAATGGCTGGGCAGACTGGAAAGGATAGAATGGCTGAAGGGCCTACTCCTACCCCATTCCTGACATTCTTTTAATCTCTGGTTAGACCACTTGAAATGTTGTGTGCTATCTGGCTACCATTTTATTGGAAGGATTTGATTGCCCTGAAATGGTGCAGAGAAGATTCAGCAAGACATTACCTGTATTGGACGACATTAGTGCTTTTAATTTCTAATTTAATGATACAGATCCTTGAGGTCTTGGTGAAGGAATTTCCGTCCCTTGCAGGGATACACCCTGACAGGATGGTTTCAATGTGAACCTGTAGAAGTTGTTGATGGATGTTGGTGACCTGTCAAAGTTATTCAGGCTTCTGAAGAGGTGGAGGCACTGGAGCACTTTCTTGGCTGTTGAATCGACAGATAGAGTTTGTTAAATTGCAATTAAATAAAGCGTTTTAAATCTTAACCAATGATTGTAATTCTGTCAAATGGACTGATTTCAGCATCTGTTCAGCCACTGTATCAGGTGAAGAAACCCAGGAGTCACCAGTTAGAAGGATCAGCTTCTACTTTTAACATTTGTCTGCAGGATAAGATCTCAGTAATGGGACACACATTTCAATTACACGAGATAAAATACAACTAATTACAAGGAAGGAATTCAATTGAGGAGTTCAAAATCCCCAAAAATTCTCACCAAACTTTTCCTATTGAAACAAAATTTCAGTGGTTCGGGAAAGGGCGAGAACAAAAATCTAATTAATAATTAATTATTAATGAATAATTAATAAAGGATTAACATCTAAGGATAAGGAAAGAAAACAAAGGATAATATTTTTTGCTATGATCCACTTCATTCACATGGAAACCCTGCCATATCACGAGTACAAGAGTTGGGCCATTTATGTTACAGCTGAACAAGACATTGGTGCAATCTCACTTGAAACATTGTGGGCAGTCCTCACCACCTAGCTATGGAAGAGACATCATTAAGCTAGGAAAGAAGAAGGAAAAACTCATGAGGGTGTCACCATGACTGGAGGATTTGAGTTCTAAGGAGAGACTGAGCAGGCTGGGACATGCCTCTGGAACGTAGGAGGCTGACTGCCAAATATACAGAGGGATATAAAATAATGATGGACGTTGCTGAGGTGAATAGTCACAGTCTTATTTCCCAGGATAAGGTGTCTAAAACTAGATGTTAAGTTAAAGGAGAAAGAGTTAAAAATGAACTGAGGGTTAACTTTAACAACATTCAAAAGACATTTGAAAATTTCAAAGATTGGAAAGATTCAGACAAATATGGGTCAAACTCAGGCAAATGGGATCAGCTCAAGTGGGCAATTAGGTTGGCATAAATGGATTGGGCCAAATGGCCTATTTTCATCATGTATGACTCTATGAATCTTTGATGTCAAGAGATTCTTCTGATCAAATAATGGTGGGAACAGCAGACTGAGTGTCTTGTTTTCACTTTACGTTGCGGTATAAAAGAAAGACTTTCCTTCTGTAGCATCCTAAGAACATAAGAAATGTGAGCTGGAGTGGACACCTGGCCCATCAAGCCTGCTCTGCCATGGATGACACCTTAAATAAATATCTGAGATGGAAGAATTTAGGAAGGGATTTGAATCAGGATAGGTGAGGAGCAAGGGTCAGCACAAACGTGATGGAGCAAGTGGTCATTTTCAGTGACATACTATCTATGAAGGTCATCTGGTTCGACACGATTTATCAGCTGGATGCTGTATGGGTTAGGGTGAAAATGTCCCTCTCCTTCCCCACACACTCACACACAGTTTACTCAGGGACCAATCCAATTCCTAAACCTTGTTGGGAACACAATATCTATTGTAGATGATATGTGTAGTTGAAACTTGCCCTTTTAAGTAAATAAAATGCATTGCATTAAAGCAGTGTAGACTTACTTGCAATGTGCAGAGAGAGTTAGCTGATTCCTTGGTAATTGTAGGAATTACTCCGATATCAAGTATGTGGTTTTAAGTTACTGAAGTGTCAAGCTCATTCTTTCTCAAGCCATTAGAGAGATTTATGTTAAAGCAATTAGTACACAAGGAAATATTTTTATGACACATCGATGGATGCATTGTAATCCCTCTTGCTTTGTGGCCCAAGACAGTGAATGAAGAACAAATTATAGACATATCTAACTTGTCATTGTAAATACTTTTCAAAATGTGTGCATCTAACTACAATTCAAGCTAATACATCTGAAAGCTCGAGTGTCTTCCAAAAATGACAACTGTAAAATCAGTCAGCTAATCACTGCAACTGTCATCTTTTGAAGTCCTATGAGAGAGTGCCTCCGTTGCAACAAAACCGCTTGTGAGTTATAAGGAAGAGAGGAGGCAAAAGGGTGATTGCATGGACATCTTTGATATTTTGAGAAAGCAGATGCATTGAGTAATTGATTGAACAAGAATTTCACTATGACGAATCTCCAATTGTAAATATTTATTATTTTTCTTTCCTTTTACTTGTATATTATCTGTTTTTAACATCTTATGTGTTGTTACGTTGTGTGTTTTATGTACTTAGGAAGCTGCGGCAAGTAAGATTCTTATTGCATCTGAACTTTGTACTCAAGTATACAACCATAAACTTCATTCATTCAGTCAATCACTAATAATACATGATTCGAGGGAAGCTTTATTTATTTATGGAGTACATTTATTTATTTTTTGGGATCTGGGTTTTGCTGATAAGATCAATGTCTATTTCTTATTCTTGGTTGCCATTAAGAAGGTGGTGATAAGCCTGTAGTCCTTCTGTTGAATGTGCTCCAACAGTGTTGTTGGAGGGGGAGTTCCAGCATTTAGATCCAGAGATGATGAAGGAATAGGGATACATTTCCAAGTCTAGATGGAGGGGAACCTGTGGGTGGTGGTGCTCTCCTCTGGTGATAGTTCTCGTGGGTTTGGGAGGTGCTATCTGGAGGCTGGGGGTGTAACCACAGTGCATTCTGTAGATGGCACGCTCTGAAGGCACTATACCCCTCTATGCTCTCTGTAGACCATTGCATTGTATTATTGTTGCCCAATAGCATTGCATGCAAGGAAGACTGAAGAGGGGCAGTTTGACCTTGAGAGTCTGCTTGATTCTGCTGTTCATGCATCTTTCCATTAATAATGAGGAGATGGAACCCCTAGCTCCTCCCCTCTCACTAACCCCCTCCCCTGCTCACACCCACCCCCACTAATACAGCCCATTAACTGTCCCAAATGGGATTGGTTAAATCACTCCAGGTCAAAGGTCAGAGCTGGAATGTGCCAGTCTGATTAAGGCATTGGTCAATTCCTTTATCTCCTGCATCACTGGCAGAAAGGCTGGTCTTGTTTTTTTTTTGATCTGTCAAGATGAAAAATTGTTCATTCCTCTTAACACACGGTGGCGAGACAGACCCAGACTACACTGAAACCTGGACTGAAAAGTCAGCGGTGCAAAGAATGTAAACAGTGAAAAATATGAAGCTATGCAGCACAAATAAAAGCATAAAATATTTCCGGCCAGTGAGAGAATCTAAAATGAAGGCCTGCGGAAAATCCAATTGGGAATTGAGGAGAACAACCTTAATCCAAGAAGCGACTGGAATGTGGAACTTGCTCCCACAGGGAACCGTTGAGATGGATCATGTAGATAGGTTTAAGGTGAAGTTGGATAAATATAAGTCGAAGAGGAAAAGAGGGAGTCACTGATGGGCGAGCTTTGATGCCTGGAATGAAGTTTGTTTGGAGCAGAGGATAACGCTCCTTGGTTGTGCCAAAAAAACCACAGAATGAAGAAGGCAAAATAAGTTCCAATGGGAACATCATCCAGCAATGGCCAGCCGACGACATAATCTGAAATAGTTCCAGCATTACAATCCACAAAACCCTGACTGCATGATTATTGCTGCTGTTTCCAGCTCCTGGTCAGAGATGGGTTTAAAATTGTTCTCACCATATTGATCTGATCTCATGGCTCCAGAATTATTCCCAACAACACCCCACCCCCCCCCCCCACTCCTTCACCTCCACTCCCAACAAAAAAATAAAATTGTGCTTCTTTCCTCCTTTAATTCCTACCTTTGTCCCAAGTTTAACCCATGCCAGGAAATCTCCTTTGGTAGTTCAGTGTGAAGATCATCTTTGGTGTGAAGGACCAAGGGCATCTTGTCATGCCTTAAAGGTGAAAAGTGTTGCTCTTGGAATGGCAAATAGGATATGATACAGCAAAAAATGTTCTCGCGTAATATTGGGAGAACCTCCAGTTTGAACAAATCAATAGGAACTGTTCTGCTTCTGGGCTTGCTTTCCAGTGCCTATTAACAGGAAAATTAAGGCATCAAGAGGATTCTCACCTTAAGGCTCTAATTAACATCATTCTCCTATGATCATCTCATCCGGCATGAGGACGCAGGCAGAGTATGTCGTCCAGAATATGCTTGCAAGTGGTCCAAAAGGTGGGCAGAAGCCTTTGACCTGCTGTGGTTAAAAGCAGATCAGATGCATTCTTGTACAATACACAAACATGGTGGAGAAACTCCGCAAGTCATGCAGCATCAACAGGAAGCAAAAGGCAGTCCACAATTCAGTTCTGAACCCTTCTTCAGGAGTGCCGAAAATCCGGCAGCAGCCAGAATAAAAAGACGGGGTGGGAGGGAAGGAGAAGGAGGAGGAACACAGGCTAACAGGTAAGGGATAGCAGAGTTTTGGCACTGCTGAAGAGGGGCTCAGACCCGAAATGTTGGTCACCCTTTACTTCCTATGGAGCAGTGGTTTTCAAAATGCCCCCCATAACTCACATTTCACCTTAAGTAGTCCCTATGCCATAGGTGTTCTGTGATTAGTAAGTGGTATGTGAGTGGAAAGAAAAAGTTTGAAAACCACTGTTTTCATCGTACCTAATTGACTCGTTATGTGCACGGTTTCATAACTCCAAAGGAAATGGGCCAATGACAATTTTTCTCTCAAGCAAAATATTTCAACCTTCCCTTCCCACTCATATACCACCTTAAGCAATCCCTTACTAATCACAGAGCAGTTATGGCATTGGAACTGCTTAAGGTGGAATGTGAGTTTAGGGGGCAGTTTGAAGATCATTGCTATAGATACTGCACGAACTGCTGAGTTTCTCTAGTGTGTTTGTGTACTGCACTTGACCCCAGCATCTGTAGACCTTTGTTTCACTGATTTCTTGCATAATCCCATGAACCCACCGATGCATTGTAGCAATTGGCACACAACAAGACTCCACAAACAGCAATGTGCTAAGACCATTTAGGCTACAGGCATCAGTTAGGCTACAAACGGTTTCTTGTGGCAATTGACACTTGATTGAACCTGAAGCACAGTGGATGCAATGTTGCTATGATTCTCCACCACATGCAGTTTCTTAATGGATCAGCAGCCCCATCACCTTTAATGCAACATTTCATCCTCGTCCATGTGGACCACTTCCAACAGTTCCCTGCTGCCCATTCCTCATTTTCTTTCATCAAGAGGGACCTGAAATTCTTTGACACGCCCATTGGGATGGTTGGGTCTGAAGTGTCCGCAAGGGTGGGAGTTGCTGTCGCCTGAACCAGCAGGAAGTCCTGCCTCTCTCCAGGGTCCTGACCTTCATTTCTTCAAAATGACTGGTTCAGCGTGAGAGGTTACTGCCTGTCAGTCACCACCGACACAGGATCTGACCTCGTTTGACCTTTCAGCCCAGAGAGTTTCATAAGATGATTGATTAGGTTGGGATGTGCTCCCTCAAAATCTTTTTAAAAAAGTGCTTGAGCGTTTAAAGAAAATAAACTTTGGAATCCCAGTGAAATGGGCTTTTATATTATTGTTTGTCTCAACATTTCTGAAGAACTCAAAAGTGATACTTCTAGTACCTTTTTGAAAAATAATTGATTGAGACGTCTTGTTTCAAGTTAACACAGCAAGAGCCTGTGATTCAAACTCTCAGGTTTTCCCTCTGAATCATGGGCTCATTCCTTATTTATCTTAAAATTCTTTCCCTTTGAATCTCTGTCCTGAAGCTTCTACATTTTAGTGCTCCTGGTTGGTCCATCTGTCTGTCATGCCTTCTGATCTGACAAGTGCTGTCAGTTCAAGATTGGATAGGGAACAGGACGCGATCATCAGTTTGAACTCGGAAGTTGGTTATAGCACTTACACGTTACTTCAAAAGGCCAGCTGTGAGATATGAAGACAGATTAACAAATCTCCTAAAGCACAGAGCAGATATCTCAGCTGCCAACTCAAAACTGTGGAGACACCAGAGACTAGGGACCTTCTTTCTGCTGTCCCTTATCACTATTTATCCTTTTTCCTTCTCTCGGGTCATCTCTTTCATTGGTGACATTTTTAGGCCTCGGAAGGAGGCCAGCATGGTGGCACAGTGGGTAGAGTTGCTGCCTCATGAAAACTCTGGTTCAATCCTGGCCTCTGGCATTGTCTGTGTGGAGTTTGGACATTCTTCCTGTGACTGCGAGAGTTCCCCCCCACCCCCCTCCCACCAGGGGCTCCATTTTTCTCTAAAGCATGCCAGTTGGTTCAATAATTGGCCACTGTGAATTCCTTCGAGTTAATAGGTGCATGGTAGAATCTGGGGTGGGAGCTGAGGAGAATGTAGGAGGAACAAAATAGGTTTAATGCAAATGGGTGCTTGATATGAAATATGGGCTGAATGGCCTAATAACATGTAATGTGACTGTTGTGTAATTACACAATCCATATATCAAATCCATACAAGCCTAAAACCCACATCTTAGTCTGAAAGGTGAAAGGATACTGGACAACTGAAATTGGTAAAGGCAGAAAGACGATTATGACCATTCACTTTCTCCATGTCCGTCATGATTTTGTAAACTTAATCCCCTCAGCCCCTTCTGCTTCAGGGAATAATGTTGCAGCCTATCTATCTTATCCATACAAGAGGAATAGAATGAGTGAACGCAGAATGTTTTTCCCACAGAGAAGAGGAACCACTAACTAGAGGACATAGGTTAAGGGGTGGGGGGGGGGGGGGGGGAGGTGGAATGCTGGAGAGATTTAACAGGAACGTGAGGAGTAACCTTTTTACATAGAGAATGGTGAGTGTATGGAACGGTTGTCAAAAGAGGTCATTGAGGCAGATACTGCTACAATATTTAAGAAAGAAATTTGATGGATACATGGATAGGATGGGTTCAGAGGGATATGGGCCAAATGCAGGCAGGTGAGTCTAGTGAGGGTAGGACATTGGGTCAGCATGTGCAGGTTGGGCTGAAGGGCCTGTTTCCACGCTGTATAGCTCTATAATTCAAACCCTCTGATCCTGACAACATCCTGGTGAATTTCCTCTGCACTACTTCCAACTTATTGATGACCTTCCTACATCTGGGTAACTCAAGCTGTGCTCAGTACTCTAAATACTCCATTGTTTTGGTGAAGAGGTGTGGGTGGGAATCCATCCACTAGGCCCATCCCTTTCTCTTGGGCTTGCAATCAATACTGCACCGTCAAGTAAACAGACAATAGATTGTGCTTTCATTATTAAAATTTATCTTGTAAAACATATGAAAATAAAAACACTGCATCGTTAAAATGTACTTAATATTTCAGGGTCATGGAGTTAACAGTGAGACAAATCAAATTCCTTGCAAAAATGTGGGCTCTGCGGGGAATTCAGTGAGCTGGCTGTGATCCAGAGATAAGAATGTTATTGCTGTAATAAAAAGCTTGTTCAGTCAATTTGCAGCTCTGCCTTTGCAGACCAAATCTCTGAGTAAAGTGGGGACATTCAGTAAGGGTCGGTTATGGTCTTTGCCATGGTTTGTGGGCTTGGCTGCACTGATCCAAAGGATATCAATCACGACCACCTGTCACTCTCAGCTTCATTCAACAATTCCAGATCACAAAATCTGGGAATGCTTCAGAAGATTAACATGTTTATTTTAAGTATGATTGCAGAAATAAATTCCTATCAGTTTGAGCAGTGGTTTCTTTTCCATTGGAAGGAACAGTGGCCTCTGTTTAAAGATGAAGGGGCTGATTTTTATTGAGTCCTGTCCATTCTCAGACTGCCTGAAGGTTAGATTGCTGATTGCCTACCTAAGTACATGAGAAGAGAAACGGGTGTCGAAATACTGGGATGATTTCAATAGATAGAAGTCACACAGAGTGAAGTTCTAGAGAAGAGAGACAAGATGAACGAATGGCTTCCCTTGAAAGCAATTCAAATTTTTAATTTTTGAAATTTAAATTTATTTACAGCACAGTAGATGCTGATTCCCACCAGTGAAACCCATGCCACTCAATGACACCCAATTATCCTACCAACTCCATGTAATTTAGACGGTGGGAGGAAACCAGACCGAATGGAGGAAACCAATGCAGACAAGGAGAATGTGCAATCTTCCTCAGACAGTGGTGGATTTGAATACTACACTGGCACTGTAATAGTATTGGGGTAACCGTGGTAAAGGAATGGGGAGTGGCACCCTGGGAAAGGGCAAGGCTGAGGCTGGAGATGCCATAGTGTGCAGCGTGACTGGTTCAAGAGTGGAGAGAGTAGCGGGTGTCCATTTGTGAACATTTCTGTTTCCATTGGTCAATCCTAATCCAAGCAACCAGTGTAATGATGCATTAATGAGGGGTTCTAATCTAAGTAACCAGCCGCAGACACTGGTTTGGTGGGAGCTTTCTCTACTCTTTCTGCTTTCTTCCTATTCCAGACCTCTGCCTGTCTCTGTCTCACTGCTGGTCCCCACTCTTCCCATCAAGACGAGAAAGAGAAGCAAACAGACTCATTTCAGAGACATTGCGTGTCCATGGATCCTGCCACCTCCTCTGCACCCACAGCCTCTTGTCTGGTCCAATGGTGAACCTGAGCTCCAAGTGCCAAGTCTCCACCATCAGCATTTGACTTCGACACAATCTGGAAGCTGTCAAAGCACGAGTCCCTTCGGGAGCCCTACTCATAATCCGCACCCTTACAGATGCTAGTCCTGATACCTGGTTCCCATGAGCTGGTCTCCAGCAGCCCATGGCCTGTGTTCCCCTCATTGGTCCCACTGCTGAGGTCTCCTCCCCTGTAGGGTCCTCTCTCAGGCTTCTCTTTCTCGTAGTGGGCATGGTTCCCCACGCCGTTCTCCTGATTCCCGATGCACACACCCCTCCTTATCTGGGCTGACAAATATGAGCACCACCATCTTTGCCATGGACCTCCAATGGTCTTTAATGTAAAACAAAATGCTGCTGGCCCCATTGCACAGGGTGTTTAAATCTGTGGAGCTGCACAGCTGGGAAGGAAGACCCGGAGGAGGAAGAGCGCCGAGAGTCCGTGTCTCTGTTCCCTCCCAGGTTTGCACCACTGCCACCAACGCACATGTCAGAGGGGAGAAAGGGCAAAGTCAACGCAGAAAGTGCCAGAGCCTGGAGATACTTCCCTTACTACGTGGACCAAGCATCTTCCTCCATCAATGTGCAGGCTGTTTCTTTGTGAGTCTGAGCACACAACACCATAACTGACAGGCACTGAGAAACCACGTCAGGTCTGATCCTCACCGTCAGCCACATTGACAAGTACATTATGTGCATTAAGCCTCTAATCAGCTTCTACACAATACAGTCAGCCTGCCAAGTGAACTCTTTGGACCAAAGAAAGAGAAAGCAGTGCTTCACATATTTGTTGAAAATGTTGCAGCTTGTTTTGGAGCTCAAAAAGCCATGTGATCACTCACAGGATAATCCCAGCCTTTATGGGAGTCTGCCTGATCACTTTACAAGTTGAGCCAAGCAGACTTTGTGTTGTTTAATCAATGTATCGCGAGTCCCCTTATTCCCTTGAACTAAAGAGCAGCTGACCCAGGTTGGCACCTGCATTGGGAAACATGAGCACGGAATGTCTGGAGGTTCATGGAGCCATGGAACAAGGAAACCAGACCCACTAAATCCATGCCAGCCAGCAAGCATCCATTTACACTGATCCCACACTAATCCCATTTTATTCTCCCATCAACTCTCCTGGGTTCTGCCCCTTAAACAACCGACACACCAGGGGTGATTTACAGGGGCTAATTAATCTACCAACCCACACATCTTTTGGACATAGGAGAATGTGCAAACTCTGCACAGAGTGATGGACATCAGAACTGAACTGGGGCTGCTAGAGCTATGAGGGAACGGGATCTACTAGCAGTCTGGGTATCACCCTGGAACGTGCCACTTTTACCACAGTCAATCAAGAAGACTTGTTCCTACACTATGAACCAAATGGCTTGGTGTCTCCCATGATGCTGTGTTAGCTTTTCTTTGTACAGCACCTTCAACCTTGTGAAACCAAATGCTTCAAGGAGCATCACCAAATAAAAACTGGTGTTCTTCCAAGTCGATCTTCACCACGTCTGCAAGTCATGAAGTAACAAGCTGCCAGAGAAGGGGGTTAAGACAGGTACTATTACAACATGTAAGAAATATGGATCGGATGGGTTTAGAGGATGATGGGGGCACTTTATGATGTTGGCTGCCTTCGTGAGGTCAGAGCCTATGATGGATCTGGCTTAGTAGGGAATGTGATTCCTGGATGAGCTGCCATGAACTTGATGGGCTGAAAGGAAATTTGGAAGCATGACTAACTGTATAAATTAAGATTCCAACAGCACAAACCCTTGGGTGTTGCACACTAAAGAAAGGAGGTTGCCTGTTCAAGTAGTAGTACCTTCATCTGCCTGTCCCTGACTGGACCCCCAGCACATCAACACTCTGGAATTCTTAACCACCCTGAATTTAATCCCTTCACCACTGGCAGCTCTCTCCTTTATCCACTTTTAAGGTGTCTCCTGAAAACCCACTCTTTAGTCCAAGCTTGTGGTCACTTTCTCTCTTTCTCCCTGTGTGGTACAAGGTGAATGTTTATTTACACTCCACTGAAATACCCTTGAGCTGTTTTTTACCTGTTGGGAGTGGCTAGAGAAATGGAAGTTGTTGTTGCTCATCTCCCCCAGACCAGAACCCTGCCAGTCAGGACAAAATACTGGGCCACACAAGGTGCATTTAGAGACCAAACTATCTGTCTCAGGTTGATTGTAAATGATACATTTGTATTTTTGGTACACTTGTTAAGGCAGCGATCTAATCTCCAGCCTTCGGGATCTTAGACCATGGTGGTAGCTCGACTGACTGTTGTTTAGTTCTCTATCCATTGTCCCTGTCCAGTAAAGCTGAAAGTATAGTACAGGTCCTTGCTTTTTTTAAAATCCTTTCCATGTTAATTTTCTATCAAGTTAACCATTTACTTGCTAGTTGTAAGGAGGGTGTTCATGACAGCTTCCAGATGCAATCCTACCAATGCTAAACCCCCTTTCCTCATTCAAGATCCAAGATCTCAGGGCACAGTTTGCATAGCAAATAGTGCAGTACCCGTGACTTGGGTTCGGATCTGGCACTGCCTGTAAGGAGTTTGCATGTTCTCCCTGTGTCTGTGTGGGATTCCGGTCATTCTTAAAAGAAAACAAATGGGAGTTGTAGGTTAATGGGTGCATTTGGGTGACATGGGCTTATGGGCCATAAGGAGCTGCTAAATGCTGTATATCTAAATTTAAATTTAAGTAAAATTTGTCAACCTTTGCTTGCCATAGCTCAAGTCTCTGCAGCCTTGCCATTTACTGCACATGCCCTCCTCTTCCCTTTGACTCGTCAGCCCACTTTGAAGATGGGAAGCACAGAAAATTGCAACACTGAAACACTGCAAATACAATAGGACACTGGTTTTAGGTGAGTGGAGAAGAGTTTAGGGGAGATGTCAGAGGTAAGTGTTTTACTCAGGGAGGGTTGTGTACCTGGGATCCATAACCAGGGCTAATGGTGGAGGCTGGTGCAATAAGGCATTTAAAAGACTTGTAGATAAGCACATGGATGTAAAAAAATTAGAGGGTTGTGGGTGTGAGGTAGGGAAAAATTAGATTGTTGTGGAATAGGTTTACACAGGTCAGCACCACAATGTGAGCTGAAGGGCCTGTATTGTGCTGTAATACTAAAAGCAGGCCTTACAGCCCATCTAGTTTGTTTCAAGCTATTATTCTGCCTAGTCCCATTGACTTGCACCCAGACCATAGCCTTACATATCCCTACCATCCATGGGCCAATCAAAATTTTTCTTATATGCTTAAATTCATCATTTCACTTGGCAGCACGTTCCACAATGTCACCACTTATTGTGAAGTTTCCCCAGATGTCTCACGTATCCTCAATGGAAAAAGCCTACCTGCATTTACAGTACTCTGTTTACACCTCTCATAATTTTGTGCACCTCTGTGAAATTTACCTCCATTGTCTGTTGCTTCAGGGAATAGAGTTCTAAAGTGTTTGGCCTTTCTCTGTAACTCAGGTCCTTAAGTCCCAGCAGTTGGTTTAGGATTGACAATTAACCTACCACCTTGTGTTTGAGATGTGGGAGGAAACTGGCACACCCAAGAAAACCCATTCAGTCAGCAGAAGAACGTGCAAGCTCCTCACAGACAGAGATCAGGATTGAACCACCTTGTTGCCCTCAGTTGATCCATCAGGCAGCTAACACCACTCGGATGCCTGATCCAAGCTCCCAAGCTATATTCTCTATTGTCAGCTCTATCACAGGATGAGTTCCCAGCTGGATAGAGGAAAAGATTCCAAGGTGTGCTCGAAGGCTTAAAAAAAGTCCAGCATCCCGATGGACTCTGCTGAAATCCTTGGTCTATGATTATTCAAAGTGGAGAACCACTGGGAAGTGTATTGAGAACTTTGAGTGAGTCCGTGTTCTGAGACTGCAGAACCCCAGCAGTAAACCTGTGATGAGAGGGCCACTTTTTAAACCTATTCCATCTGCTGTGGCTAGCAACCATGTACCATCTTTGGCATGGTCTGTGATCCAACTTAATCCTCATCAACCACCTCAGAATCCAACGAATTGGTGGAAGGGTGTGATCCTCGATCATGAGGGACTGCTGAAGAAAATAAGAAATAGGAGCAGGGGTTGGACGTTTGCATTCAATAAGATCATGAGTTAGGAGCAGAATTGGGTCATTCAGCCCATTGGGTCTGCTCCGCTATCCAAATCATGGCTGATTATTTTTCCTTACAGTCCCATTCTCTTGCCTTCTCCTTATCACCTTTGACACCCTCATGGGTGAATCAGACTGAGCTCCACTTACCCAACCATTCACCTTAGCCTGTAAGCTCCCTAGTTTTCAAAAATATAGCTATCTGTGGCCAGCAATCTCCTGTCAAATGTAATGTTAATAAGAATAAAACAAGTTGCTGAAGGAGGCACATAGGATACTACTGATGTTGAAATCTGGAGCAATAAACAGTCTGCTGGAGTCGTGATGAAGGATTCCCTCCTGAAACGGCGACCATTCTTTTTCTCTCATTGATGCTGCTGAGTTCCTCCAGTGGATTGTCAGTGGCTCCAAGTTGCTGGAAGACCCTTTTTCTCCAGGGTAAACATGCCAAATGCTAGAAGAGTGGTTCTCAACCTTCTTTCCACTCACATACCACCTTAAGTAATCCCTATGCCATCGGTGCTCCGTGATTAGTAAGGGATTGCTTAAGGTGGTATGTGAGTGGGAAGGGAAGGTTGAGAATCACTGTTCTAGATCCAATTGTTACTGAAGTATTTTGCTTGAGAAAAATTGTCATTGGCCCATTTCCTTTGGAGTTATGCAACTGTTTATTATCATATACATAAGTGTAATGTTCAAATCTTCTCTGTGGATTATCACCTTGTCATGGTGGAGAAGCTTGTGTGGTCCTGAGATCCTGAGAGTGATGCCATCTGGAGCTATGCTCCTGGTAGGGCCACCCATGGTGGTCAAGGGTGAGGTCCCTGACAAAAAACAATCCAACCATGTCCTCAGCGGTGGAACAGGCGGACGCAATTACTCTGAACTCAACGCCTGTGAAGGCAGACGAAGGCTGCAACAAATCCATCAGCTCCAATCGTCGTGGTTTCAATGCCATTGAAATTAGTTGGTTGATTTGTGAAGTATTGTGGGCTTCTTGGAGTGCAACATTAAGTACACATTAAATAAATACATGCACAGGCGTCTTCACTCTGTGGGCCACTTTCCAAGATTGGACATAAGCCACTTGAGAGCCCATAAATAGATCAATGGAACAAAAACTATCATCCTCACCTTTGAGGGAAGAGCCACGACGTCGAATGTCCAGATACACTGCAATTCTTGCTTGCTGCAGCAAAGCAGGTACACCAATCACAGCAGTACAAATTAAATGACCACAACATATCAAGACAGAAAAAGAGATAAAAAGTACAAAAGCTTCCGTCAATAAATATTCACCGATGCTGTTAGTGCAAAACAAAAATGAATGTTTCAATAGTGCAGACAAATCTTTTAATCCCATAGTAGATTATAGTGAGGTTTAGGGGAATTCAAGAGCCTGACGGCTGTTGGATATCAGCTGTTCTTGAACTTAGAGGTTCTTGCTTTCAGGCTTCTGTACCTTCTGCCCAGAGGTTGCAGTGAAAACCCCAGGGTGATGGGGTTTCTTTATGATGTTGGCTGCAGTCTTGAGGCCGTGCCTCACATAGGTGTCTGCATCAGATGCGAGGTTGATGCCCATGATGAACGAGGCTAGGTTGGCCACTTTCTGCAGCCTTCTGCAGAATAGTAGCTTTTAAGAGGCTTCTAGACAGACACAGGAAATAGAGGAATATGTATGATGTGAAAGCAGCAGAGTTTTATTTTGATTTGGGCATCATGCTCAGAACAGACATCGTGGGCTGAAAGGCCTGTTCCTGTACTGTACTGTCCTATGAACTCAGAGGGCCAGATGACATCTGTGGAGGGAAATGGAAAGTCAACGTTTCAGGTTGCAGCCCTCTTTCAGGACTGAACGTGGAGAGGGAAAAGAGGCAGGATAAAGAGAATGAACATACCTCCCGATTTTCAGATATCACGTCTGCTGCTCTCCATCCATCAGTCTTGTGTGGTGACTACACACACACTTGGAAAAATGTGTCGATTAATGATGCAGGCATGTTTCAAACAAGGGCGGAATTCACTTGGAGAGAGTGAGGCATGGGCCTAATCTGTAACTGTTGCTGCCCACAATTGCATGAGCAGCAGACAGTGACAGAGGGAGATTCAGAGCAATAAGTCTGGAATAAAGCGGAGTGCAGTTGACCCTGGCTGAGTGATTGCCTGTTGAATGATTATGAATGGTAAATGAACACAGTGAGGTCAATCTCTTCTCTTAATGCACCCGGTGCGGTATGCAATCTCCATCTGGAATCAAATTAACCAGAGAGTCGGAAAATAAAAGACAACAAACGTTTCTTTTTTAAACATTCAGAGGGGAAAAGCAAACCTACAGTTAAATGCTAAAGTGTCTGCAAAAATATTCTGAATGTGTAACGTCTGATTTGTGAAAGTAGCTGGGGTGAGCAGAAGATGAACTTGGGCTGAGGTAGCAAGTCATTTTGCAAAGGCTTGACATTGTGTTGTGCTTCTATAGTGTCTAGAACATAGAAAACCTTCTGAGATGCTTGACAGAAAGTTAGAATGTTACTGGAATATTGATATAGGTGAGTGAGAGAAAAAGTGTGTGTGTGTGGGTGTGTGTGGGTGTGTGTGTGTGTGTGTGTGAGAGAGAGAATGCAATGGGAGATATTAGAGCTGCTGTCTCCAATTCCAGTGGCCCAGGTTCGACCCTGACCTCAGGTAATGTCTGTGTGGAGTTTGTACATTCTCTCTGAGACCTCAGGAGTTTTCTCAGGTGCTTTGGTTTTCCTGGTGCTCTGTTGGTGGGTTAATTGGCCAATGTAAATCGCCCCATGTGCGTCAGTGAGTGGTGGAATCTGGGAGAAGTTGATAGCTGGTCACGGGGAATAAAATTAGTGGGAAATGGGATTGATTGAACCAAAATGGCCTTTTTTTTTCCAAAATGGCCTTTCTGTTGTGAGAAAATATAGAAGTGGAGACCAGGGTTTTGGCTATGCCACCAGAAATGAAGTGATTAGATCAAGGGATGATCCTGGGGTCAGAATTGGAGGAAGGCTGGTATACAGGAGACCAAAACTTGAAGATACAGAGAATTTTGATAGAGAATTGCTTTGAACAATGACAGTACCTTTAAAAAATCCTGCATCGTCACCAGGTTGGATCCCCCTCATTGAGACTGCATAACTGGTTAAAACTAAACACAGCAATTATTGGCATTGTTTTTAAAAGGTGCGGTAAGTTAGGATCTAATAGGTCCGGTATCACTGTAATCCATTTCTGCTACTTCGCTAAGCAATACGCTGAAAACACATAGGTGGCAGGGTTAGCGTATCAGTCAACACAGCACTATTACTGTACCAGCAACCCAGGATCAATTCAGTGCTGTCTGTACCGAGTTTGTACAGTCTCCCCATGTCCGTCTGGGTTTTCTACGCGTGCTCCAGTTTCCTCCCACATTCCAAAGATGTACGGGGTTGGTAAATTATTGGGTGTAAATGAGCTGCACAGGTTTCAGGACTGGAAGGCTCTTTTACTGTGCTGCCTCTTTGAAATTAAAATTTAAATGTAAAGATTGTCAGTTCTTCGAGGCTCGCTGCTCAGACTAAAGGCTTACATGGAGCGAGGAGAGAAGGTCTGTGAATTTCTATGCCTCCTACCCCAGGATCAGACATGTCCTTGAATTGCCTATTGTGTAAATCGGTCACTCCTGATTTGTATGTTCTTCTGTTAACACCCAATGCACTACTTGAGGAATGATCTCTGAGCCAAACACAACATTATTTTCTCATTCGCCGCGTTCTCTGAAAATCAGTTTTGTTATCTTGAGCACAGGCCATGCAGGAATGTGTGTGAGCTGTCTCTAATGAGCTCCAGATCCGTTCAGTCAAGGGCTTGCAACATCAGAGCAGTGTCCCTTTAAGCTGCAAGTAGAGTAATGACAAGGCACACTGTACTCCTGGAGACTGACCCATGGTAGGCACTGCTTGGAGGTCTGAGCCCCAGCTTATATCAGGGCAGGCGCTAAACAGACAACATAGGAACAGGAACAGGCCCTTCAGCCCACATGTCTGCACCAACGTGATGCCCAAGTTAAACTAAAATTCTGCTGCTTGCACATGATCCATATCATTCAGCAATACACAAATGTGTAGTAAATGATAATCGACGTTTTGGGCCTGGGCTGTTTGTCAGGAATAAGGAAAATAAAAGAGGCCCTTGACTCCAGCATTAGCAGGTTTTCTTGTTTAAATCCCACTCCATCTATTCTCTGCAAATTCATGTATCTGTCTGGAAGGCTTTTAAATGCCACTTTTACTTTTGTTTCCACCACCCACTACTCTGTTTAAAAAAATACACCACCATATCTCCTTTAAACCAACTCCTCCCTCACCTCATCTTTAAAGCATGTCCTCTTGTGTGTGACATTTTTTACTCCATGAAAAAGAGTTTTACTGTTCATCCTAGCCATGTTTCTCATGGTTTCACAGATTTCTATCAGATCACCCCCTCAGCCTCTGACACTCCAGAAACAGCCCATGTTTGTCCATCATGTTGTTCTAAATAATGGTCAGCATTAGATGAACCATTACGCATTGACATTAACATCAAGCATCTTGGTGTGGATTGTGGACTGGAACTTCATGCTGTTGTAATTTCATCCAAGATTGGTTACTAATTCAGTTGCCTCTCGGTTAAATCCATTGCCTGGTACAGAAAGAAGTGGTTTGTCCGCTGATGCTCCCACCTGTGGCAAGGAGAAAAACAAACTTCTTTTGCAGTCACCAGGGCATAAGATAACGAATTTATTTCACACCTCTTAAGAAAGTATCTTGACTGGATGCAATGCTGCTTGGGACAGGAACTGCTCTGTCTCAGACCACAAGAAACTGCAGAGTTATGAACAAACACAAAACCACCCTCTCCTCCATCAACTCTGTCTACATTTCCCCTGTCTCAGAGAAACAGCCAGAATGTTACAGGACCCATCCTACCCCAGTCACACTCTCTTCTCTCCCACCAACCCCCCTCCCCCCACCTCGTCATTTAGGAAGCAGTACATGAGTATGAAAACATGAACCATCAGGTTTAAGGACATACAATTTTCCACTGTTATCAAACTCTCAGTCTGACAAACCTTACTTCCTCGTGGCTTTTTTCTGTCTTCACTGAAGATTTTCTCTGTAGCGCTAAATTGCATGATTGTTTTGCTGTTGTGCACTACTTAGTGTAGTTAAGTATGGATTGACTTGCCTGGATAGCATGTAAAACAAAGTTTTTCATTATCTCATTATGTGACAATAAAAAAACAGTAATAGCAATTTGACTAGGGAGTGGTTAAAACTGACAAGTAGTTGGAATAAATAGGGAGTCTGGATGAGGGACTAGAGAGAAAAAATTGTAGGATATGCCACTGAGGGCTGATGAAGATCTTCTGAACTGCAGAGTATACAGGTATTTTCAATCTTCCAGGCTTTGTTCCACATCATTCTTGGGCAGAGATGTAATGGGCTGAATGGTCTTCTTCTGTATCATTGCATTATGAACACCATTATTGTACAGAATTTGCAGCCTAATTGTGTTCATGCCAGCATTTCTGCTCCATTCTGAGCTTCTCTCACCCTTCTTCCTCTTATCTCATTGGAAGAATCCTCGTGCCCTCCCTCCTTCATGCTTTGTTTAAGACATACATCTCGGTAAAAGGTCCTTCCACCCCATGAGCCCATGCCACCCAAATACCCCAAACCCATGCATTTTGGAGGATGGGAGGAAACCAGAGCACCTGGAGGAAACCCACGCAGACATGGGGAGAGCGTACAGACTCCTTATAGTCAGCGCCGGATTCAAACCTGGGCCGCTAGCACAATATAGAATTATGCTAACTGCTACGCAAAACCAATTCTGGAGCCAGTCTATACCAAATCAGGCCCTTTGGCCCATCGAGTCCAGCTTCCTATCAAATACATATCTGCCATCAGTGACATTGGAGTATGTTACAACCACTCTCTTATTCAAATGTTTCTCCTGAATCTCTCATTTAATTCCTCAGTGACCATCTCCTGTGATCGTTTTCAGTTGTACTGTCCTCTAGATGCGGGAATATCTAACATACTACCGATGATGACAGATTTGCTTTATCATTTCATATTATAAAAGACATTGAGAGAGGCCCATATCTGAAAAATGAAATGGTGATGGTTTTTCTGTGCTGTGGGAAGTGTCTTCCTTGTTAATGCAACCTTGGGACAGATCACAGTGTGCCCTCTCTAATGTATGTACCTTTGGGTTTTTATAAAAGCTATCATAACTTTACGTGTTGGGACAGCCTTTGCCCAAACGGTGCAATTCTGAGATCATCCTCGGATAAAGTCGCAATAAGTTAAAGTAATTTTTTTTGCTGAAATATTTCTGAAACACATTCCCTGTTCCTGTGCTGTCAGTCCAGTGGCCACGTTACCAGTGGTTGCTGGTGATTAAAGAATGAGAACTAGAGAAGAAAGGCTCACCCCTTTTGCTTGTTATTACCATTCTCATTTGTGCCATTTTCGTAGCTTTCATTGTTGCAGCCTCTTGTTCCAGGGTCTCTAACCCAAAACGCTAATTCTGCTTCTCTCACCACAGATGCCTCCTGAACTGCTGCTCTATTCTGGCCTTTCTCATTCTTCTTTTTGGCTCCATCCTGCCTTGTTTCTGATGAAGTTCCTCCAATCATGAGAACCCTGAAGTGGATAAGGTTTTTCAGCTGAATGTCAGGATAGCAGGCTGCTGAGATTGAGTCTGTGCCCATGAGATTACTGAGGGTATATATGTGTAGGTTTGTCTGGGACCACATGAGAAGGATGTCAGTTCCCCACCTGCTGCTATTATGTACTTCAGGCAATGAAAGAGGCAAATTCACTGCAAAGCCTGCAGTGTGTGAATCACAGTTGGTTGTGTGCTTGAATTTTTGACTGGGGTTAGTATGGAGTGCAGACTTAGAGACGCAGATGAGGCTTAAAGGAGAGCTTCAGGGGCCCACTGTATAGTGAAAAGCAATCACCAAGTCTTAAAATCTCATTGAAGCCCACAGGGGTACATCATTGCAGGCCTTATAAATCAATCTCTGGTGTCATTGATCACTTTGATAATCACATTAAAAAAAAAACAAAGAAATATTACAGGGCAACAACCTTTGCCTGCTATCTAACTTTGATGGAACCCACAATGTCTATCAAATCTTCACCACTGAAGAATTCACTCAAGCAAATCCAATGGTGCACACCTTAGAGAGGGCACAGTGTGCTCTGTCCCAAGGTGGTGTTAACAAGAAAGACACTTCCCACAGCACAAGGAAAACCAGCAATGTTTCATTGCTCAGATATGAGCTCTCTCGATTCTTTTACAACCTGGTGCGGATAATGGAAATCTGTCAGCATTGGTAATATAAGTTAGATGCATCTGCTGCGCAGTAAGTATGGACATCAACAAAAGGACATGCAAAGACCACCAAATGCAGAAATGGAATAAGAGAATGATTTTCCATGGTGGATTATGGGGAGGGCACTGTGCCTCAGAATATACTCCACATATTGGCAGTGACAAACCAGAACCAATTCACGGCGAAAAATGAGGCACACACACATCTGCATTTAATACAGACAGCGGAAGAGTGTTCTATTAGAACATTTCTGTTGGTCAACCTGTGACAGCTGAAGTGAAACTGAGCAGCAATCTTCATCAGTGCTCATTTATCACAGTCCTGAAGTGGCAGGAGGAACCTGCCCTCCTCATCGAGGTTCATTACCTCACTAAGGAGGGTAATGTACCTACAGTTTTTCATGACACTCTCATGGAGGACCTTTCCTAGACTCAATATGTTGAAAGAAAGTATGTCAACATCTCTACTTCCTCAGGAGTTTACGGGGATTCGGTATGACATCGGAAACTGTGGCAAATGACTACAGATGTGTAGTGGAAAGTGTGTTGTCCGACTGGATCATGATCTGGCATAGGGACACCAATACCTTTGAGTGGAAAGCCCTGCATGAAGTGATGGACACAGCCCAGTGCATCACAGGCAAAACTATCCCCGCCAATGAGAAAATCTACATGGAATGCTACTGTCAGAGAGCAACAGCAATCATCAAGGATCCACCCCACACAGGACATGCTCTGTTCTCACTGCTGCCGTCAGGAAAGAGGTATAGGTACCACAAGACTTGTCCCACCAGGTTCAGGAACAATTGTTAGTCCTCCACCATCAGACTCTTGAACAACAAATTCAGAGACTTATTTAAGGACTCTTATTTTGCACACTATTTATTGCTGAATATTTATTTTTCTGTATTTGCATTTCTCTCTTTTTGTATACTTATCTTTTTCTTGAGTTTACTCTACTGATAACTCCCTGGCCCACAGGAAAAAAAATCCCGTGGTTGTATGTGATATCATGTTGGTACTCTGACAATAAATTGGAACTTGAAGTTGAAGTCATGCATGCCCCCGGGCACACTGCACTAGGACGCAATGTGGGTGGCACAGACTGGGGAAAATCACATAATTGGTTTGGGGTGATAAATGTGTGGCAAGGGAAAGGAATGAGATCCTGGAACATGAAAAATACAGCATTGGAACAAGCACGTCCATGCCAACCATGATACCAATCCCATCTGCCTGCACGTGATCCATCTCACTCCTTTCCTTGCTTGTTCATATGTCTAAATGCCTCTTAAATGTTACCATCATAACTGCTTCCACCACTTCCCCTAGCAGCCCATTCCAAACACCTGCCACTCTATATGTTAAAAAAAAGTATGCCTTCTGGTATTTGATATTTCCATTCAGGGGAAATGACTGATTTATCTCCCCTATCGGTGCCTTTCCTAACTTTACATCATCTATTCTGAAATTCCAGAAAAAAAGCAATGCAAGTTTGTCCAGCCTCTCCTTATTATAGTTAATACTCTTCAAACCAGGTAACTTCCTGGAGAACTGTCCTCTCCCCAGAGCTTATGCATCCTTCCGTTAGTGAATTGAGGGCTATTGAATGATTGGTGAGGCAATTTGCCCAGCATTTCCAGCTGTTCAGAAGCAGATCAAGCAGACACCCACTGAAGCTCTTTCCAATTGTATGGACTCTGCTGGGTGGAAATACTGAAGCAAAGAACATTAGACAATATAGAAAGTGTATTCTTATATGGAGAGTGTTTACTCTTTTACCCCAAGTTGAGTCGGCAGTATTTCAGATTAGTAATGAGTTTATTGTCATACACATTGTCATACATATGCCCTAAAATTCACACTTGCTGCAACCAAAAGGGTACTTAAAAAGAAACTACAACAGTGTACATTAAATGAAATTAAAATGTAATAACAAAAACAAAGGTAGGGAGGTCATAAATATTCACAATTACCATGGTGCAAAATGAAGAGGTATTACAGTAGTGCAGACAGTCCCTTTTGTGGTTCTGGAGTAGTTTAGGGTTACGATAGCTGTTGGAAAGAAACTGTTCCTGAATTTGGAGGTGCTGGACTTCAGGATTCAAGTTGAATTGGTTGGATATTTGATGAAGAACCCAAATCCATTGTAATGAAGCACGAGAATGACATGCCACCCTGTCACTGAGGCTTGAGCTCCATGAACAGAATGGATCAGGAGGCGTTCGATGTTCCATTCCATTGTCACTGCCTTCAGGAACCTTTAACAGACAGTTCACCAGCCCATGGATCTGCCTGTGAGCTTGAATGTTAAAGCTAATCTGGATTCATAGAGTGGGATAGCATAGAAACTTCACTCTTCGTGATGCTACACATCTGATGTAGCGACACACAGTGACTTCAGTGGACATGCCATTTCCTCATGTAGCTGCATTTGATAAACATGAACTGCAGCTCACCACTTCGGCCGACTTTTTGGCCATCTACACTTGTCTCATTTACCCAGAAGTAAAACACAGAATTCTGTGGACACTGTGGTTGAAGTAAAAGCATAATATGCCAGAGAAACTCAGGAGGTCAAATAGTGTTCTTTATGTAGCAAAGGGAGATGTTTCGAGCTTGAGCCCTTCGTCAGATCTACTTTCATTTACCCAGATTTGTACCGGATTTTAAAAAATTTAGAGATATAGCACAGTAACAGGCCCTTCCAGCCCATGAGCCCTTGTCGCCCAAATACACCCATTTGACCAGTTAACCTACAGCCCCCATATGTCTTTGAGACATCAGAGGAAACCGGAGCACTCAGAGTAAATCCACCCACTCATGAGGAGAACATACAAAATCCTAACAGACAGCACCGGATTTGAACCCGGGTTGCTGACACTGTAACAGTGTTGCACTAACTGCTAATCTAACCATGGTACCTTGCCTGTTGAGGTGTCCGTCTATATGCCTCTTAACCATAAGTGATTGGATTTGATTCCTCACCATCTTCTCTGGCACGAAGTTGCAGATATCATACATTCTCATTGTAAAAAAAATCTTTTTAAAAAACCTCTTCCTTTCTCCTTAAACATATGCCCTCTTCCTTGATACCCCTGTAATGTAAGCAAGGTTCTAACGATCTACCCTATCTATGCCTCTTATATTCTTAGATACAGCTATCTCCTTGCTCCAGGGAAGACAATCCCTTTAGCAACTGCTTTAGCGACTTGAATTCAAATGCAACTTTGTATTCGAACTGTGCTTGTGATTGGAGGACTCCTATACCTGCACTTCCCTTGTTGTTCCCTGATGTTCTATAGGCAGATAGGACAAGCATCTCTGTTGCAATGGGCCATTCAGTCCATTGACGTTCAGATATGAAGAAGATTCAAGGCTGAGTCAATAGTTTTCTGGCCATCTGGAGAATCAGCAGAGAAAAAGATCAAACAGGCAAGCAGAGGGGCAGAACGGTGTGAGTCCTTCAAGCGCAAATCACCAGCTGTCTGCAGCCTATGTGAGTCCAATTGTACTGAATGAAGTGTCTCAAAGATTCATAGTGGCTACAGGGATGTGCTCTGAGCAATGAATCTGCCCATCAGCTAGTTAATTGATAAGGCTGGGTGGTTGAAGATTTTGGCTCAAGTCAACTCCCAGGGAATCCCCCTTTAATCCAAGTGCTATCATTTTAGCTTCAATGTTGTGAATGAGATTGTTTCAAATTGTATATTGGAACATAAGGCATTCCATTTCAGTTGATACCTTGTCACTTGTCTTGATTCATGGATCCAATAACAACCTTTTCAGTCAGTTTTCACTGGCCCCTTGGTCTAAAGCAGACTATGGATTGAAACCCACAAGTATAGATGACTATGGGATCACTGCAAGATTTCTGCATGCTATAAAAGGTCCTCAACCTAAAACCTTAAAGATGCTTCTCTTCCCACAGACGCTGGCTGATCATTGCAGTAATTCCTACAATTTTTCATTGGCAATAAAAGATCTAAAGGGAGGCGGAAGAAAAGGCATTGAATAATTTTAAGGCAAGGGTAGATTGGTTTTTTAAGTTCAAGTTTATTGTGACAAGCAGCATGACAGAGCTTGTTTTGCGAGCAGTCCAGCTGGTCAACCTATACAATAGAAAAGCAGTTAAAATACAGTACAGAGAGACCAGGATTATAGAGTTACACAGAGAGGTCAAATAGAACAGAGCAAAGGCAACATTATTTAGCAAATGTGAGATTCATTCAGGAGTCTAATAACATAAAACATAAAACAGTACAGAACAGGAACACGTCCTTCAGCCCACATGTCTGTGCCAAACATGAGTTCCACATCAAACTAAATTACACCATTGCAGTTATCTTTTTATGAAATACCTGTTCGTCTGCCGCAAGTAAGAATTTCGATGCATGTATACATTGAACAATGTGTGTTCTCTGCAAGAAGAGATAGACAGTAAATGGCAGGGCCTGTAGGAGCATTGATGTTTTCAGAGGAAACCTGGGGTGAAAGTAAATAACTCCCTGAGAGGCACAACACAAGAAGAGAGAGCAGGAAGGAAGGGATTCAGCATTCTTGTCTTCATCGGTTGGGACCTCGAACATATCGAGAAGTCATGTTACAGCTCTATAAGTTTTATTTGGCATATTGTGCTCAGTTCTGCAGGAAAGATGTGGAGGTTTTGGAGAGAGTGCAGAATAGGATTGCCAAGATGTTTCCTGGATTAGAGAGCATTACTTATAAGAAGAGGCTGGACAAACTTGGATTGATTTCTCTGAAGCATTGAGGCTGAGGAGTGACCTAATAGAAGTATAAGAAAATTTTGAGAGGTGGATAAGTCAATGTCTTTATCCCAGGGTGGAAATGTCAACTATCTATGAGTATAGCTTTAAGATTAGAGGGAGAGAGTTTAAAGGAGATAACAAGTTTTTTTTACACAGGCATCTCAAATGGATTGACAGGGAAGGTGGTGGAAGCACAGACATTGTGGACTGAATGGCCTGCTTTTATGAGGTGCTGTTCAATGTTCTAGCACTATCTACTCTCACCGCTCACAATCACTTTCTGCTCTCTGCCAACAGTTCCCTGCTCACATTCACGGTGCACAGTTCCTGCAGTTTTCAAGAATTAACATTTGTTACACACAATCACCACTCACATTCTCTGTATCCAATCACTGTGCACTCACACCCATTGGGTGGGCTCACTGTACTTGTCCACTGTTCGGAACCATTGTGCAAAATTGGTCTCTTCACATGGTCTGCTTAATCCAATTTCAGACAAACCATGCAGAGTCACTACTTACTATTTTGACCCAAAATCCAATGCTCAGCTCAGCAGGGTGGGGAGGACTCTCCCTCAATCATTACCCTGTTTCTAAAGCCTACCAATCAGCCATAAGATGCTTGGAAGTTCTGTCACACAGAATGGACACCAGAGGACATGACAATGAGTTGGTCACACACATTGTTCAATGTATACATGCATCAAAATTCTTACTTGTGGCAGACGAACAGGTATTTCATAAAAAGATAACTGCAATGGTGTATATTGAACTGAATTGAAAACAAAGGTAATAGTTATATAATAATTATTCACAGCTACCATAGTGCAAGAAAAAAGTGGTGTTACAATAGTGGAGACAGACCTTTTGTGATATTAAAGTTGTCCTTGATTAGTGCAAGAAAGGGAGATTCAAGAGCTTGATAGCCATCGGAAAGAAACTGTTCTGGAACGTAGAGGTGCTGGTCTTTAGGTTCTGTACCTTCTGCCTGAAGGTAGCAGTGAGAAGAGGTTGTGACCAGGGTGATGGGGGTCCTTTATGATGTTGGCTACCTTCACATAGATGTTTTCAATGGATGGGAGGTCAGTGCCTGTGATGAACCTAGGTGTCTTTGCTACCTTCTGCAGCCTTCTGTGTTCCTGAGCACAGAGTGGAGTGGGTTCCAGATCTCATCCCAAAAGCACCATAAAATCCAACGGGTCCTCTCCAGACCCATGAGGGATCGTATCAAAGTCTGGATGGTATGCACCTACAAGGGACTTTTTACTCAGCACTGCCTTGTCCTGTTCCACGGCTTCCTGTCCTTGCCCATCAGTCAATTTCAAGCTGTCTCGCATGAAGACCCAAATGATGAAGAGATCAGATCCCACCATTGCAGGAAGTTAATTCTCTCCAGATCTCTAAATACCAGTGAGTGAGGGAGTGAATGAGCAGATGGGGGAAGGGGAAGCCCAACTCCAAAGGGAGAACTCCTGCAGAACTAGTGATGATCTGGAGAGATGCTTGGAATGTTTGAATGGTCTCCCACATCGTCACTGGTAGCACATTCTGCACATCACATGTTTCAGATGTAAAAGGAGAAACAGATTATATATATTTACATTATGGCTAGCTCACATATTACAACTCCTTCTGATTGTTTCGATTGAAGGCCGTGTATAAATCAAATAAAAAAAACACCATCTTGCTCAACTGTGATTTTCTGAGTGTTTTACTTCCTTTTCTATTGTATAGAGTTTCCATGCCAAGGAAAACAGTCAAAACCAAAATACCTATCCAAATCACTAATGTTGCCTGATTATCCATTGTTATTGTTCATGATAATCACAGGCCACTGGCAAACTTCAGCCCAGATGTAGCAATACATTCTACACAGCAAATCCCTTTATCTGTAGAATGTTGTACATTAAGCACTTCCTCTTTGTTTCAATGAGCCCCAGCAAGGAGAAGAAGGAGTTGTGCTCTTGGGAGATCCTAGAGTGATTAAGCAGTCAATGGAAAGCTTTTGCCGTCACTGTTCCAATATGGGAAATGGAGTATACACACGCCAGGCTCCCATTCACTGAATGTGATAAAGTTTACGTTTATTTGCTATAAAATTCCTAGCACAGGGAGAAGTGTTCATCTGCAAGCAGACTAACAGGTTAACTCTAACATTCATACAGCCATGTAAAGAGAACAATGAATAGGATGATCAATAAACACCAAGGAAGATTGGCATGAGTGCTCTGTTGTGGGGATCATTCAGGAGCTCAATGAATGTGGAAAATGAAGCGCCTAGGAAAAACTCATGCAGGTCATGGGGAGAACGTACAAACTCCTTAAGGACAGCAGCAGATTCCAACCCAGGTAGCTGGTGCTGTAATAGCATTGCACTAAATACTGCAGTGTAGCGATTAAAGTTTCAAGAAGTCAAATAGTGCAGGCTGCAGAGAATGATACAGTTAAAAATCAGAACAAGGACCCATCATCTTTTACTATGAGGGATCCATTCAGTGAGAGGAAGTTTCAACACCAGGTTAGCTCAGTATTACACAGTCTAGTGTGTATCTAGGCCATGAAACACAACAGAAATCCTTCACATTTTTCTAAACTCCAAGACAATCCAATCCTTTCTTTAAAGACAACTTGCTCATTCAATATATTAAGGTAACAGGTCATTCCAGCCTACAAGCCCGTGCAGTCCAATTAAGCCTTATTAACGTACTAACCATGTACATCTTTGGAGCATGGGGGGAAACAGGAGGACCCAGAGGAAACCCTCATCGTCACGGGGAGAATATTCAAACCTTACAGATAGCAATAGAATTGAACCCAGGTTACTGGTGCTGGAATGTCGTTGCACTAACTGCTACACTAATTATTAATTCAGTAATAATTCCTGCAATGCATTTGCATCCTTCATTTAATGAAGTGTCAAATTCTTTACACAGTTCCAGATGTGGTCTCCCCAATGCTCAATAAAATGGAAGTATAACCTTCCTTATTGTGTCTTCAATCCCCTCAGCAATAAATGTTTTGTTAGCTTTGCTTTGCTGTACTTACATAATGGCCTTTTGAAAATTGGGTGCTGAGAAACTCAGATCTCAAAGCTCTACAAACTCTCACCATTTAGATGATATGCTTCCATTTCTATTTTATTCTGCCAAAATAGACAAGTTCACATTTCCCTGCATTTCACCCCATTTATCAGATCTTTGCCCACTCACTTAACCTATCCATATCCCACTGTAGCCTCCTATATCCTCTTCACAACTTGCTTTCACTTAAGTTGGAAGAAGTTGAGAGTCCAGCAACGATCCCTACCCAACTAAAAAAAACCTCACATATCTCTGTGGCACGCTGTCAGTCAGAAGCAAACATACAAAACCAAAAGACTGTACAACAGGCTTTATTCGACATAAACCTCCATAGAGCCATATGTGAGGAGAGCTGCTGTAAACTCTGAGAGTGGCCGGCTCAGGCTTATATCCCGGAGGGTGATTGACACCCGACCGGGTGGGGCTTGGTCTATTGTCGGCTGATTGAAAGCCGACCAGGTGTTGTCTTGCCCCCATGCTCTTCTGCAGGTACAGAAGTTTTCCCCACCACAATCTCATGTTAGAATGCCAGTCTTCCACCCAATCCAAAATGTTACCTCCTACAACATATATTTATTGCAATAACCTTTGTGGAATAATCTTATCATACCTTCCAGAAATCTAAGTATAGTTGAGATGTAGAGTTATACATAATATCATAAGAAATAGGAGCAGGAATTGACCATTAGCCCATCAAGCCTTCTCCATTATTCAATAAGATCACAGCTGATCTGGCCATGGACTCAGTTCCACATATTCCTGCCTGTTCCGCCATAACCCTTAATTCCTCATTTTTCAGAAGTTTATCTAACTGTCTCTTGAGTACATTTAATGAGGCAGCCTCTACTGCTTCCTTGAGCAAAGAATCCCACAGATTCATCGCTCGCTGGGAAAAGCAGTTCCTCCATCTCCGTCTTAAGTCTAAAGCATGAAAAGATGTTGGCCAAGTTACCAATCTGCATTTGGCCCATATCCCCTAAAACCTTCCTATCCATGTATCTGTCTAAATGTTTTTCAAGTCCCATTATTATACCCACCTTTACTGATTCCTCAGGAAGCTCATTTCACACACACCACTCTCTCTATTGAAAAAGTTGCCCATCCGGTCCCATTTAAATCTTTCCCCTTTCACCTTAAAGCCCTGTTCACTAGTTTTAGACTATCCAGCACTGGGAAAAAGATTATGACTAGTCATTCAACCTTCTCTGTAGTCTGGGATTGTTATCATCAAAAGGAAGAAAGATATAAAGATGGAGAGAGGATCAAGATGGAAAGAAGGGGGCAGTGGAGGAGATGCAAGATGAAGAAGAACCCATCAATGAAGATGCTTTGCTTACAATCAGGTACAGAAGAATGGAACCTAAACCAAATGTTCTCGGAGACTACCCTTCTTATCCTTCTCCCCTCTTACCCATTACTTCTCAGCTTCTGTCTCTTCTACCCTCCTATCTATATCCTCCTACCACCTCTTACCTGTTAGCCTGTGCTCCTCCCCCTTACCCTTCCTCCTTCCTCCCCCCCCCACCTGTTTCTTTATATTCCTGAAGAGGGTCTCACGCCCAAAATGTCAACTGCCTTTCACTTCACATGGATGCTGTGTGACCTGCTGAGTTTCCCCATCTTGTTTGAGTGTTATCATCGGCATGGGAGAGCGCCTACACAAAGGAAGGGCAATGCACCTCGTCTGCAGACATGCTGAAAGATGTCTCTGGGTTTTATCAACACTGTTTTCAGAGAACAGAAAATCAAACATACTGTAACTGTTTGTTCTCAGTATTTCTTGGTTATATCTTCCTGGAATTGTGTTGATGGAATTTTACCCAAGCAAACAAGATCAGTCATAGAGCTGCACAGCATGGAAACAGGCCCTTTGGCCCATCTCTCCATGCTGACCAAGTTGTCCTTCTAAGCTTGTCCCATTTGTCTGCATTTGGCCTATATCCATATAAACTTTCCTATCTATATAGCTGTCCAAATGTAATAATTGTACACACTTCTACCATGTCCTCTGGCAGCCAGTTCCACACACCCATCGCCCGTTGTGCGTAAAAGTTGTCCATCAGGTCCTTTTTAAATCTTTCAGATCTTTTAATATGATCAAGGCTTCTGCCCAACTGGATTCCTTGTCTGACTCAACCATGATTACAGTTCCTGCTTCAACTATTAATAAATTATGTGCCACACAATGCAAATAACTGGAATCTTAAATGAAGTGTACACTTCTTTAAATAATTGGATTCCCTGGCTTAAAATTCCAGCTCAACATGAATCTATCATCTAAAGATGTTCTAGGTTTGATCATTATCACCATGCTTAGATGAAGAAATTAGGTTCTGTTTATGAACGTGCTATGTTTTCTAAATCAAGTGCGCGCGCCATCTTCCATGCCTGGTTTATTTGCTGTCAGGTGGAGTTATGCTCAGTTGCACATAGATTAGCTTCTGGTATTAGCCCTGAATTGTTCTGGCATGTCATGTCAGGCTGCAGGTAATTCAGTCCAGAAGGAGTTCATCTATGTTAATGGGGTTTTGATCTAAGGTGGAGCAATTAAAATGTTTCAGAGGTTGGAAGGGAAATAGTCGTTCTTTCTGCCTGAGTCATAAAGCAGGGAAATGGGCAGTTCATTTCATCACTTCCACAGTGACCAGTGAACCACTAGCTGCTTAATTCCACTTTACAGCATCTGGCCCCTAGTCTACGATGCCTGGTGCTTCATATGCTCACCTTGCCACTTCTTCAATGCTGGAGACTGCAGAGGTGGAATCTGATGCTAAACACAACCTGCTGGAGCAACTCTGCAGGTCAAGCAGCATCATTGGGAGAAGAAGGATGGTTGACATTTTGGGTCTGAACCCTTCATCAAGACTGAGAGCTGCAGAGAGGAGACGGCCAGTATAACACGGACAAGATGGGATGAGATGGTCAGGGGCCAGTGGGAAATTGGTGAACCAGGGAAGGGCAAAGGATGATGGACGGATGGGGTGGATGAGGAGTGGAGTTTGAGATAAATAATGTTGATTGGCAGGTGTCAGACAAAAGGAGAGAGATGGAAGAGAGAAAATGAGGGTAAGGGGAGGATATTGAGTCTTTGAAGTGTGAAGCTGGAGACAATTGATGGAGTGCAAGCAAAGACTATTGGTCCTGTGATAAATAAAGAAAGTAACAATGGTGGTATAATGGAGAACATTAGGGGAGAGACGAAGGACAGATTGATCCAGGTGAAACCGAAGGTGATGGAGATCCTGTTGGTGAAATGTGGGTTGGAGCAAAAGGAGGAAGGGGTTGACAATGGGAGAAGGCTTATATGGGGTATGCGGGAAAGGGGACAAAATGGTTGGAGAAAGGGGGATGAACAGAATGGGATCTGAAGAAGAAAGAATGAACTCATTCTCTAAAATGAGAAAATTCTCACCATTGGACTGCAGCTGGTCAAAGATCCCGTGAATCAAGTTTGAAGATCAACAGAAACGTTTTCCCATTACTCTGGGCAAAGATTCTCCCCCAGCCATCCTCACTCATGAAGATAATGTCACGAGGGGCTTTCGTCACCTGGATGGAACAGAAGAGACTGAGAAGGTAGGGTGGAGAAAGACTCCAGTAGCATTCGATAATCCCACATCCTAATGGTCCAGCATCTAGGTGATGTTTCCAGCACTCCCATGAAACTCAACAGAGTTCTTGCAGGCATCTGGAGCAAAAAAAAACCAAACCAACAAATTGCTGGAGAAACTTATCTAGATGAAGGGTCTCAATCCAAGATGTCAACTGTCCACTTCCCTCTGCGGATGCTGCCTGACCCACTGAGTTCCTCCAGCAGCTTGTTTTATGATCCAGGGTTCCTGACATCATTCTAATTTCTAGGGTTTACTGGAAATGGTGTTATAATACTGTGTAAGATCTGAGCAAAGTTAATTTAAGGTATGTTTACAGCTTCTGCGAACTGGGTTCAATTCCGGCTCTGTCTGTAAGAAGTTTTTACCTTCTCCCCATGTCTGCGTGGGTTTCCCCCGGGTACTGCAGTTCCCTTATGGAAGACAAAAGCAAATTCTGTGTAATATTACACCTATTTTATTACATGACAATAGAGGAATCTTGAATCTTGAATCCTCCAACCCTCCAAAAATGTATGAGCTTGGTTGGTGAATTGGGTGTAATTGGGTGGCATGTATTTCAACAGTCAGAAAGGCCTTTTACTGTGCTATATAATTAAAATTAAAAGTTGAAAAATCAAATAATGATGCAAGTGCAATGATGGATAACAGCTGCCTGGCGCTGGAAAGAGCAACAGTATCAAATGTTGTCCTTCAGAGAAGCCACAGCCTTTATTTCATTGGATCTCTGTCACCATGTTAAGCTTCCCATTAACTGTGCTGTCTGAGTCTGTGGCCATGCCTACAATACATGGGTTGCCTTTGATTCTACTGTTTGCCTCGCTACCCACTACAAACATAGGAGATGTGTTGTTGGGACTCTGAACAAACACACCTGCAACGTCTGGTTTAGGTGTGATAGCTAAAGCCCATCAGTGCTTTCTGCTACCCCTCGCCACTCATTTGAAGTCAGCTGCTTGCACTAAGAACTCTGCCTGCAGTCATTAACTTTCCTCATTTCCTATTGTCTAGCATCTTTGCAGGAGCAAGTTCCTTGTTCATTCTTCAGTTAACCACTTCTCCTTTGATGTACTCATGTTTGCTGTGAAAGGGCCTGGTACTGTCACAGCAAGTACATGCTGGAGAAACTCAGTTGGTCAAACAGTGTACTTTATATAGCAAATATTCGGGCTTGACCCCTTCATCAAGATGTACTTTTTGTGTTTTACTCAGATTATTGGGGGGTGCAGCCTGAACTATTAATTTTGGGGTGTGGGTTCAAATCCTATCATGGGAGCTTTCGAAAGTCCTTTACACTGTTAGCGACATTCACCAGGAGTGTTGCTTAGATAGGATCAAAGAATCATTGAGGCCCCTTTTCATACAGCATACAGTATCCATCAAGGAGAAAGTACAGGAACATCAAAATCAGGTCTGTCAGACTGGGAAATAGCTTCTTCCCGCAGGCTGTGAGATTAATGAGCAGTATCCTATATCCAAGTAAATCATCTCAAAATATTTAAATGGATTTATTTTAAATTATATCTTTATGGATATGTGGGATTATTATGTGCTGGGTATTGTGTGCATGTGTGTGTGCACCGTGGTCCAAGAAATGCTGTTTTGTCTGTTTGTATGTGTACAGTCAGATGATAATCAACTTGAGGTTGAACTGGAAATGGATAAAAACAAATTAAATTTCCTGCAAAATCCTTCTAAGGCCTTTCAAGGAAATAAATCTTAGTTGACATGGATAAATCGCACTAGGATTACTGTGGATATTTATTATCTCTTATTTTTGAAAATATCTTACAACATTACAGTACAGTACAATCCCTTCAGCCCATGATGTTGTACCAGCCTAATTAACAACAATCTAATCCTTCCCTACCTCACGCCTATAACCCTTTTTCTTACGCCCATGTGCCTATCTAAGAGTATTTTAAATGCCCCTACTGAACCAACCTCCACCATCACCCCTGCCAATGCTTTCCATATACCTTCTGTTCCCTGTTTAAAAAAACTTTGCTCTAAACATCTCTCCTAAATTTTCCTCCACTATCCTTCCCTGTTGCCATTTGCGATTATCACACTGGAAAAAAAATTGCTGGCTGTACATCCTATCTAAGCCTGTCATAATCTGTTAAGTCAAAATAATGTATTTATTGCCTGTTTTAACTTAATTAAATTGGGTTACCACTATAGATTTTCTTTACAATCTATCCTTCCAGTCCCATCTCATCCTTATGTATTTCTGTTTGGCTGCAAGAAGTAAGAATTTTGGTGCATTGGACAATGTACATTGGACAAAGCGTATAACAAAACACATAACATGATCATTATGAAAGGTCTTTTTCATGCTGTATAACTCTAGGAACTGATGGTGCCAGGAGATAGTCAGAGGTGAATCAGGTCCTTCACCCCTTGGAATTCAGCAAGGACAATCCGAAGCCAGAACTAGAATCAAGGCAGAGATATTCGTCAGATCGGGCAGGATCTGTGGAGGGTGAAACACAATCATCTTTCAGATTTCCAGAAGGGAAGTCTGTTTCATTTTTCACAGGTGCTCCCTGACGTGCTGAAGCTCCCAGCATGCTAAATTTCTCAGTGCTTGAGATAAACCAGGAAATACTGAATCAAAAAATGAAAGAATTTAAACAGCAATGTTTATATAGTGGTCAAAGGAGTGAAATCAAACAAAAATGCTGACTGTGGGCAAGGGGACCAAAAGCTTAACCAAGTGTTCTACTAAACTCCACTGCAGTCTTACAACATCTTGTGTATCACTGAGTTCAGGCCAACCATGAACTCCCCATTTAGACTACTCCTTCCATAATTCCATTCTCTCACTTTACTGCACACTGGCGGGGGATTCACTAAGTAATCTGCCAACCCACACATATTTAGGATGAGCAGATGCAGCAAGAACATGCAAACTCCACACGGACAGAGCCAGCAATTGGGATTGAACTGGGATCCTCGGAGCTGAGAGGCAGGGATTGTACTAGCTGTGCCACGGTGCCATCTGCTGGAGGAGTGGTTAAATTCAGGGATAGTCAAGGTGCTGAACTGGAGGGATCTGGAACTGGAAGAAGTTACAGAGATAGGGAGGGAAGGGCAGGCCTATTTAGGGATTTGAAAACAAGTGTATGGTTTTTTTTCTATAATTGCTCGGGGTCCAATACTGATAAGTGGGGCAAGGCAAGGATGACTGAATTAACAGTTATTAATTTAAATATGTGCAAAGTGATGAATTTTAGGAAGTTGGACAGTAAGGGCGAGGGGTTTAGTGAGTGTCATAGAACAGAGAGACCTGAAAGATAGTCAAGATAGTGAAGAATTGGTTTGACACACTTGCCTTCATTGACCAGGGCTTTGAGTACAGAAGTACAGGAGATGGGGTGTCCTGTGAATGCAGTGAGACCACACGTGCAGTTCTGGTTGCCCAGCCAGAGAAACAATGTTAGATAAGTGCAGAAAAGATTCATAAGGATGAAATGGGACTGCAAAGCTTCAGTTTTCAGGAGACTTTTTTCTCTGGAGATTAGGAGGCTGAGGAGTGACCTTACAGAGGTATCTTATATGAGGGGTTTATACAGAAGGTCCTGGGTGTATGGAATGAGCTGCCAAAGGAAGTGGAGGATGGGTACATGCTGGAGAATCAGCACTGGTCAATCCCTGGGGATAACTGAGCTCAGGGCCTAACTGGAGGGTCAATGATGACCAAGCTCCATGCAGGTCAGTAAATTAATTAGCATTTCTAAATTGCTCCTTTTGTGTCAGTAAATTGTATAATCTGGGAGGAGTCGATGAGAATGTGACCAGATTAAACATTGGAGATTATGAGAGCCATAGATAGGGTGGACAGCCAGCGCCATTTTCCCAGGGTGAGAGTAGCAAACACCAGAGATCATCTGTACAAGGTGAGAGGAGGAAAGTTTAAGGGAGACACAGAGTAGCGGATGCTTGGAATGCAGTACTGGGGTGGTGCTGACACATGGGTGCAAGAAAAATAAAGGGTTGTGGGTGTGAGGTAAGGCAGATTTAGTTTGTTGAGTAGGTTTATCTTAGTCTGCACAACATTGTGGGGAAAAGTGTCTGTACTATGCTATAATGTTCTATGTTCCATATTCTAATTAACCTGAGACACAGGAGGTGGTGGAATCTGGAGCAAAATACAACCTGCTGGAGGAATTCAGTGGGGCAAGCAGCATCCGTGGGAGAAAAAGAATGATTGACGCATCGGGTTGAAGCCCTTCATCACGACTGACAATGAGTAAAAAATGGTTAGCTGTTGGTCAGCATGGACTCAGTGGGCTGAAGGGCCTGTTTCTGTATCGCATGTCTCTAAGATTGTTCATATTTGGTTCTTTTGCTGATCACCTCCATTCTGGCTTTTGACCCCTTGGCCAATGGAACTGTTTTTTCTCTATCTCCTTTGTCTATACTTTTCAAGAGTCGAAGCATCTGTTTTTAAGTCCTCCAATCTTTGCGAGCGAACTCATAAACTCTAGGGTCTGAGAAGGAGCTCCCATAATGGCTTTCCTCATTGTCTCTGACTCTCACAAAGAGATTCAGCAGCATCCAATCAAGGTTAGAGGCTGACAGTACCAGTTTACATTCCTGCTTTGAGGGAGCTTCCAAGAACCAAAACCCTTGGAGAGTCCAAAACATGGAGAAAGAAAAGAGTACAGGGTTATTCACCTGGCTGTCTTTTGCAGAAATCTTCTGGGTTTGTGTTGGCTGCCACACAGTCCCACACAACACAAGTATAATTCATTGCATGTGTTACAAATTGAGGTCTTGCTGAGACATGACTAGATGCTGTTTAAATACACACTTCATTCAAGTTATTCTTGGCCTGTGGGCAATGATAACTGGGCAGCATTAAATACTCCTCCCTTGAGATCGCATTGGTGGAATCTTTTATTCAAATCCATCCCATGTCCAGTGCTTTCACTTTGCCTCTCTTTTCCTGTGGTGACCAACAATGTAGGTGGCTGCTCTCATGAAAGCCACCTTCCTGACTCCTTCCCCTCATTGATGGAGAACAAAAGTATATAATCTCTGCCTTTGCTTTGGACCCTTTACATCATTTCCCAGAGATGGGAACACAAAGTGCAGGCTGACAAGGAAGGTGTTGTCTTCTAATATCTAACTTTCCTCCCCTCACCTTCTCTTTCAAGGTTAGTGGAGGAAAGTTTAGGGAAATATCAGAGGTAAGTATTGTACACAGAGAATGGCAGGTGCCTGCAATGCATTGCTGGAGGGTGGTTCAATAGGGACATTTAAAGGACTCTTTGATCGGCACATGGATGTAAGAAAAAGGAGGGTTATGAGTTCAGAGGTTCAAAATTTATTTTATTGACACACAACAATACATTAAAAATGTAATATATGATATACTTCAACTTTTGTCTGCCATAAGGAGAGTTGCCATTGAGCATTGCCTGGTGGCCCTAACAAGAGGAGAAAGAGAAGCAAAAGAGAGTCCCCCCAGAGTCACTGAAAGTCTGTGGATTTGCTTCAAGTGCTCCCGCAGCCTCTGCAGCCATACAGACTCCAGTTCAAACCACTGGCAATCTAAGCTCCAGATCCAAACCTTTGATATGATCAGGAAGACTTCAGCTCCCTTTGAGAGCCCTCTTCACCCTCAGCACCCTCTCGAATCCCAACTGCAATACATGATTCCCATGAGCCTGGCTCCAGCAGCCCACAGGCTGTGTGGGTCCATCAACCACAAGTCACCAGCAGCCTGTGGCCTTTGTAAAGTAGGGAAGGATTAGATTGTTGTCGAGTAGGCTTCCACACGTCATTACATTATAATGGGCTGAAAGGCCTGTCCTGGGCTATGTTCTTTATCCATTTATGGGAAGTTGCATTCAAATGAAGGTCAGAACTACCTTGCCAGGGGGAAGGGTTTAAAAATTAAAAGGCACAGTCACAAAATGGAAGCCATTGGTAAACTATGGTGATAGTGAGCCACATCTCATCACTCTCAATGCTGTAAGCAATGTTTTGGCTTCCACTGACAACTGGCAGGGAGCCACACACCAGAGACTGACATGAGTAAACCTGATGGACATAGAGAAAGGAGGATGCTGGTGGAGTGGTAAATGAGGTTGAGGGGAACCCTGACCATTTTGCATTTCTGTGGGAGGAGAGACCAGGACAGACGTGTGAAAAATAGGATTGAGGGTGAGGGCTGAGTTAATGGCAGTAGAGGGGAAGCCACAGTTTTGGAAGAAGGAGGACATCTCTGCTGCTCTGGAATGGAAATGGAAACTGACATGAGTGGCCCTTGAAAGAGGATGGGCGGCTGGAGTCAACACATCTCCCTCCATCTACATGGTTCCTTCACTGAAAGCAGCCTATGACATTGTTGAGCAATTGAAGCAGGAGTGTGGGTGGGGAGAGCAAGGGGAGGGAATGGGGAGGTGAGAGAGTGGAGCAGGGATGGTGGATGGTGATGGAGGTCCCACCATGTATCCAACTGCATATGTCATGTTCTGTTCCACTGAGTTAGCAGCAAGACAATGCAGAAAGCAATCAGCAAGGAGACCTGTCACTTAACACCATCCTGCCACGAGCCCTGTTTATTCAGCTTGTTTGCTGGCAAGAAGCTAAAAGTTACAAGGACTCCAGCACATCAAATAAACCAGAGCCAAATCACAATGCCAAGTCAGACCAGAGAAGGAAATGGATTCTGTGCTGCTGTCAGTGAGAAACAGGTGCAAAGCTGTGCAGCTTATTTTAGACTCCAAAAGTCTGTGGCTTCTTGATATTTTCCTTTTACTTCACCACAGGTAGGAAGCTTTTTGTAAAAGTGTGATCTATGGGTTAAGTAACCAAAGAGCAGATAGATTTCAGCTACTGATACCGTATAGAGTGTTAACATTTGTTATGGACAGTATCCAGAGAAAGTACATGTCTGACTCACACTTTCTGTCATGGAACTGTATATCAATGCTCATCAAGACTGGTGAGTTTGTCCAAGTCATAATTGTGTAGGCAATGTGGGTGTTTTAATAAGGCAGTCTAAATGCGCTTCTTTTTATTCTCAGATTGGTATTTGTGGCTCTTCAAAGACCATCTAACGGTGTTCCAACAAATAGAGTTAATATTTAAATGTGTTTTCTTGAGATTTGAACAAAGGTTTTTTAAAATGAATTTTAGACAATAAAGACAGCAGATGCTGAAATAAAGAGGAAAAATACAATCTGCTGGATGAAGCTAGTGGGTCAGGCAGCTTCAGTGGGTCAAGCAGCTTCGGTGGGTCAAGCTGCTTCGGTGGGTCAGGCAGCTTCAGTGTGTCAAGCCGTTTCAGTGGGTCAGGCATCTTCAATGGGTCAGGCATCTTCAGTGGGTCAGGCAGCTTCAATGGGTCAGGCAGCTTCAATGGGTCAGGCAGCTTCAGTGGGTCAGGCAGCTTCAATGGGTCAGGCAGCTTCAGTGGGAGAATTGGTCTTGATGAAGGATTCCAATTAGAAGTCTGAAGTTCAACCTGTTGAAACAGCGTTCTCCGGGCCTCAATACAAAAGCACTGCAAACACACATACAGACAAATGATACACAGGCAGAGAATGTACATGCAAACAATAAAATAAATAAATATTATTGTTCAATAAATAGTGAAGTCATGGTGGCTCCGAACGAGTGGTCTGTTTCTCAGCCTGGTGGTTCTGGCTCTGATTCTCCTGTATCTCTTTCCTGATGGGAGTAGCCGGAAGATGTTGTTGGCAGGGTGGAAGGGGTCCTCACTGACTTTGGGAGCCCTCTTTAGACAGCAATCCTGGTAAATCATATCGATTGGGGGGGGTGGGGGCGGCGGGATCCTCTCTGGTGTTCTCCGATCTGATACTCAACAGCAGGGAGATCACAGAGAAACCTATCGACTACAAAAAGTGGATGTGGAGAGGAAGTTTTCTGGGCGGGAGAGTCTGGGATCAAGGGACACAGTTTCAAATTACAAAAACGCCCCTTTAGAACAGAGAGGAGGAGAAAATTATTCAGTTAGAGGGTGGTGGATCAGTGGAATTCGTGGCCACAGATGAATGTGGAAGCCAAGTCATGATATTAAGGTGGGTAAGTGTTTAAGAAGGGAATCAAGGTTTATGGGGAGAGGGCAGGAGAATGGAGGTCTAAAGGATGGAATGGTGGGATGGACTCAATGGGCTGAACAACCTAATTCTGGTCTTATGTTGTGTCAGTGACGTACTTCTGGTGAAGCACTTACACGTGGAGTCATTGTTTCTACTCATGCACTGATTTGTGTAATTTATAAAGCAGCTCATCTGTTAATCGTAACATTATTGGAGAAATAAATACTGGCCAGGGTACCCGCTTCAACATAACACCTTGAGGTCTATTGCATCCACCAAAAATAAGGCAGATCGAGCCAAGGTTGGCATTGCATGAGAATGAAGATATCTCAAACCATGCAGCACTCCCTCAGTACCATGGGAGCTTCAGCTTGGTTTCTCTGATCAAGTGTCTGAGTTTGAAGGGTTGAATCACAAGAGGTAAACTTTGCCTGAGGCTGTGAGTGGTTTTCTTGTTAAATGCTCCTGCTTGCTGGTTGATTCATGTTCCTTTGGCCCATGATTATAGGATGTGAGGTTCCTGGGTGTTTTTTTGATTTAACTGAAAATGAGGATAGTTGCTGACAACTTTGCGTTAAGTTCCTTACATCCCACTCAAAAGCTTTATTAGAATAAAAACAATATGAGACAGTGTGGTTTTCAGCACAAGTCATATGATACATCGGATGCAAGGATCGACAACGAGATAGACAACAGACTCGTCAAGGCAAATAGTTGCTTTGGAAGACTACGCAAAAGAGTCTGGAAAAACAACCACCTGAAGAAACACACAAAGATCAGTGTGTACAGAGCCGTTGTCATACCCACGCTCCTGTTCGGCTCCGAATCATGGGTCCTCTACCGGCATCACCTACGGATCCTAGAACGCTTCCACCAGTGCTGTTCCCATTCCATCCTCAACATTCATTGGAATGACTTCATCACCAACATCGAAGTACTCGAGCTGGAAGAGTCCGCAAGCATTGAATCCACGCTGCTGAAGACCCAACTGTGCTGGGTGGATCAGGTCTCCAGAATGAAGGACTGTCACCTTCCCAAGATCGTGATCTATAGCGAGCTCTCCACTGGTCACCAAGACAGAGGTGCACCAAAGAAGAGGTACAAGGACTGCTTAAAGAAATCTCTTGGTGCCTGCCCCATTGACCACCACCAGTGGGCTGATATTGCCTCCAACCGTGCATCTTGCCGCCTCACAGTTCGGCGGGCAGCAACCTCCTTTGAAGAAGACCGCAGAGCCCACCTCACTGACAAAAGACAAAGGAGGAAAAACCCAACACCCAACCCCAACCCACCAATTTTCCCTTGCAACCGCTGCAACTGTGCCTGCCTGTCCCGCAGCAGACTTGTCAGTCACCAACGAGCCTGCAGCAGACGTGGACATACCCCTCCATAAATCTTCATCCGCGAAGCCAAGCCAAAGAACATATGAAACAAAAGTTATTTTTAGATTGTTTGTCAATTTTCTATCCATTTCCTTTCATGTAATGATGAGGTTCTCCTATTCCTGAGGAATACTGGGAACAGGAGATATGGAACTACTTTCAAGGCATGGATTCTGATTTTCCATTGCTAAGTTGATTTGACACTTACTGTTCTCTTGGTTCCAAAGGTACAAAAGGCCCTGTATAATCAGGCCCTTAAGTTACCAATAAATTGTCTCAAATAAGCATGAAAAGTTTGGCATGAATCACACTTTAAGATTGCACTGATGCAAATCGGTTGACTCCATGCCAATACGTACATCCTCTGTGCATTAATATCCTCTGCATCTGTAAAAATAAATGGATAGATAGATAACTCTATTTCCTCTCCTGGGGAGGCCAGAACAAAGGGGGTTTAACCTTAAAATTAGAGCTGGACCATTCAAAAATGAGGCCAGAGAGTTTAGTCTGCCCAGCCTTTTTTTTCCCCCCTTTTTTGTTATTGTTTTTTTTATTTTGGTAGGTTAGATGGGGTTTTAACAATTAATTTTTTTCTCTTTTTTGAATATTCTAAATTGAGGAGAAAGGAATAATAATGTTCATGTAGCGATGGTCCCATATTTGTCTTCGGTGGGCGGGTGCTGAACGAGATGCAGCACACGTTTGGCAGTGGCCTGGTCCAGGGTGGCGACCACATGGTAGAATTTGGTCGTGTCGAACGAAATCTGGCGGAGGTGAAACTGGGCCTCCGCGTGGCCGAACCAGGTCCCCGGCTCCTGAACCCAGAAGTCAGGCAGCTTGACGGCTATAGCACTGATCCCAGGTTCACTCATGTTGGGTTCAAAGACGTTTGAACCAGTCGGGGTCACCAATTGTAGCGACAGCTACACTGCTACTGAAAAAACACAGACGGATTGAGCTCAGTGAGCAGAAAAACTGGTTTATTGCTGGCTGCCGGGCTGGACTTATACTTCCAGCCCGCACCTGGCTGAGAACCGCACTGGAGAGCGCCGACGTCACTCGGGCGTCACGTGGTCCCCCAGCGCTGGCTTCTGAGCCCGGTGCTGAGAAGAAGGGGAATCCCCCGACGGTGCCATTTTGGCTGGCGTGGATTACAAACAGAGCCGGTTCGCCTGCCTAGTGGCATGCCGCCACATTCAATATGTTATAATGTTATACGTTGTATTGTGTGTTGCAATATATTGATGTTTCTGTTTTTACTATTCAATTCATTATTCTGTTCTCCTCATGTATTGTTTACTATAATATGTTTAATAAAATGATTTAAAAAGAAGAATGAGGCCAGGAAGCTTTCTTTATGTTGGCGGATTGGACATCTGAAAATGTTTTCCCACACCACAGCTCCAGCTGTTGAACTGGCAGCTTTATTAACACATCAGAGCTGAGATCGATAGATTACCAGTGGATAAGACCACTGAGAGATGTAATGGAGACAGTTCAGATACTTCCACTGAATATATGGCAGAGCGTTGCCACTGGTGCTTCATACTGATGTGTATTGGGTGACCTGGAACTGAATGCTGGAAGTAGATGCACCTGAATGCCTTTTTTTTAACCACCTTTGCTACTTCATACTCCTTCCATCCTGGAAGCAACCCTATTTATGTACAACAACTCCGGTGGTTTCTTGTCCACTTACCAAGTAATAAGATAACTTCTGTATGTCGTTATTTTCTCTTGGCAGTTTACAATGCCAGCGATGAAAGGTGAACAGAATTGTGACAGTAGATTTGGAGGAAACAACCTTCTATCTGTTCCTGGTTGAACCCAATCTGGTCTTTGCATTGAGGAATTCCACAGTGACTAGATTTTCAGCAAGCTCTCTTGTAGAGACGTGTGTGGAGAGCTATCACCTCATGAGAGTTGTCAGTGTGCATAATCCTACATGTAAACCTGGTTAGAATTGGCCTTGAGCACAAGACTTAGCAGCAATCGATCAGCTTTCAGAGCTAACGCTCTCAACCATTGCTCTTGAGAGCTCTTGAACTGATGTTGATTAAAAGGGGCAAGTAGCAGACAGCTTTGAACATGAACATGTCTGTCGATGGCCTCATGCGCTGCCTAATCAATGTCATCCACAAATTGGAGGAACACCACCTTATATACACCTTATGGTCAGCAGTCTCCTACCTGACAGCATCAATATCACCTTCTCCTTCCCCTTCCATTAACCCCTTCCTCCGGTGTCCCTCTTTCCCTCATCCGTCTGTCTTCTTTGTGCCAGCTCCCCACCCCCTTCCCTTCCTTTTTCCCATCAGAGAGGTACAATCAAACACAGAAGAATGGAGCACAGGCAGTGTGTTTTTGGAGACCACCCTTCTTAGCCCTCTGCCCTTTTTCCCTACCACTTCTCAGCTTCTTTCTCTTCTACCCTCCCACCTGTAATGACCTATGACCTCTTTCCTGTTAGCCTCTGCTTCTCCCCGCTGCCCTCTCCCACCCCCCCCCACCATTTTATTCAGACAACGGCCTGAGTTTTGGCATTCCTATCAAAGGGCCCAGTCCTAAAATGTCGACTGCCCTTGATTTCTTGTGGATGGTGTGTGACCTGCTGACTTTCACCAGCATGTTTGTGCATTAGTTTTTCAAATCATGTCTGTGGAGCAACCATCCAATAGAACGATCACACTGAGACACGTAAGGAGGAAATTTGGGGTTCTGGTAGGAGGCGAGAGGTTTAGGGAGGGAACTGGAGAGCTTACAGCTCAGTTGAAGGGATGATCAACAATAGCAGAGTGAGAGGGTCAGGTAAAATACATTGGAGAAAAAATAACATGAGGAGCTGGAGGAGCTCAGCAGGCCAGGCAGCATCTGAGAGTCGACATTTCAGACCCTTTGACTACACTGAATGTGGAGATGGAAGAGAGGCAACATAAAGAGGAGAGGGGGAGAGTAGGCGAGCAGAAGGGCAGAGGAAATCAGAGTAATGGTGTATCCTGTCAAAGTGAAGAGGTACACTTGAAGAGACTTGGCAGTGGAAACGCAAGGGACAACATTGGAGAAGCCCTGGAATAAGAGGAAGGCTGGAGTCTCAACTGGGATGGAGAGGTTTCTGTGAGGTAAGATTGGTGAACTGGGAAGGTAAGGAATTGAAAATAAAACAAGAGTTGTGGTGACCACAGATATGAAGGGAAGAGTTGAAAGGTTCCAATACAACCCACCATCACTGGGTCAAATTAATCTCATGTCTTGATAATGTTTTTCCCATTTTCCAGAAGCTCTTCCATTCATTAATAAACATTTCAGAGTCAGGAAAAACTTGATAGGTCGAAAGATTTTGGAAAGGGATCCTTGGGGAGGTGAAGAAGATGGCTGAGGGAGCAAAGAAGGCAGAGGTTTCCTGATCCTGAACTAGGAACTGGCACTGCGACTGGAGCAGCTGAAGAGCCAAGTGATAGACCAAGGCCACGGTAGGGTTGCTAACATCGTCATCCAAGGAGGGACAAGATATGAGCAGGGCCTGTGGATGGGACCAAGACAGACACAAGAGGATCCCAAGAGCAGAACCGTCTGTCACCTGCAACCAAGGACACAGTTAAATAGATTAAATAAGTGAAAGAGGAGATAAAATAAGACCAAGGTGCTGTCTATAATCAGACCAATTTTTGAAAAAGCTCGTCCTTCATTTGAATTCTATTACATTCAAATATAAACTATAAAGGTATCGTCTAACCTGGCTGGATTCTTTGGACTCGAGGTTCCATTGGCTAAGCTGTGAAGACACAGAGTGTCATTGGCTTCATGAAACTGAGCTGGTAATGACTGCTTTCTTGAGGACTCAGATTGCCATTGGCTGGTCTCTGAGGATCCAGGTCAGCATTGACTAGGCTCTAAGGACCCAGATCACCATTGGCTGGGGCTCCATGAGCCAGGTCTAGGCATTGTGCACCTGGCCTAGTATTAACTCATCTCTAAGAGTGGCATGGTTAATGAAGCAATTAGCACAATGCTACAACAAGACCGCTTTCTCTGGCTCTGGATTCCTTTCACCTTCCAAGTACGTATGGGGTTGGTAGATTAATTAGGTGTGATTGGGCAGTACAGGTCTCAATGGCTGGAGTTGGCTTCTACCATGCTGTAAACAAATTAAAAATATAATTTAAAGTTTAGTATTGGCAAGTCAGTGAGGATCCAGTTCTCCAATACTTCGGTTCCCTGCACTAAATCAGTTACTTCTTGGGTTCCATGGACAAATGTACTCTTCCATGATTACAGAGACCATCAATATATAACTTTCTCAAAGTCTCTATATAATGGGAGAAAGATGTTGCTCCTCCAATACACGAATCATCTTATAATACAGACCAACATACTGTTTGCCTTCTGAATTGATTGCTGAACTTATATGTACATTTTCATTGTTTTTTGCTTGAAAGGGCCAGTATTACATACTTGCAGGCAATGTATTTTTGTTTAGTCACAGCCAGGACCCTCTGGGATGATTGGCATCCTTGATCTCAAGGATTTGATCTCAGTGTGGTCTCTCAATGCTCTCTGAGGGTTCTGCCCAGTCATACCAGGCTTGAGTAACTGAGTTTCCAACCCCAGAACCCAAAGTCAAGCAAGCTGGGGCTTTATTCCTTGAAACGCAGGAGAATGAGGGGTGATCTCATAGAGGTGTCCAAAACATGAGAGGAATACATTGGGTGAACACACAGTCTTTCACCCAGAGTAGGGGAATCAAGAATCAGAGACTTAAGGTGGGGGGTGGGGGCAGGGGTGGGATGGGGGGGGTGAGAGGTAACATTTTTACATAGAGGATGTGGAACAGGCGTACCATTGTAATATTCAGGACACATTTGGAGGGATAGGATGAGTTTAGAGGGATGAGGGCATAATATAGACAGGTGGGACATTTTCAGACAGTGTGGGTATGTTGGGCCGGTGGGCTTTTTTCCTTGCTGTGTGACTCTATGACTTTGTGGTGTCTCAGCAAACAGGAGGCTATTTAGAATCATCTTGAGCCCAGGCAAGGGAGCAGAGTATGGAACCTATCATCTCTCCGCCCTTTGCACTCACATAAAATCCCTGGCTTATGGTCCCAGGGAAACCATGGCAACTAGTCACTTAATTCATATTCCACATGACTGAAGTCAAAGGCTTTTGCCAAGTATGGCCACAATAAGGAGGTAGCCATAGATGGATGGGTCACTGTAATATCACGAGTCAAGCAGTGACAAGCAGAGTTAGCGTAGCAGTTAGTGCAACGCCTTCAGTGACAGCAATCAGGACTAGAGGTTTAGGGAGGGAACTGGAGAGCTTACAGCTCAGTTGAAGGGATGATCAACAATAGCAGAGTGAGAATCCCGCACTGCCTGTAAGAAGTTGTACGTTCTCCCCATGTCTGCGTGGGTTTTTCCAGGGCGCTCCAGCTTTCTCCCACCATTCGAAATGTACCGGGGGTGTATGTATATCTAAATCACAGGTCAAGCTGTGACATCACAAGACAAGCCTGACCCTGCTGAGGTCATAATGAAATCCTACATGGCAGCCAACCTAGTAACCTGCTCCCTTGGCAACAGTTTCAGTGAGGGTGGCGGTGTCATACTGACTGCTCACCATCATTGTTAGATGTTCCAGCTCAAGGCAGTTCTTGATGGGGCAGAGCTAACCGAATTCAACACCAGATCGATTTGTTGAGCACCTTCACTCCATCTACTGCAACAGCCTAGATCTCCCAGGGGCCAGATACTTGAATTCCACTTCCCATAGGCTATGTCTATGGACCAATGTTTGGCTACTATGTGACCACATGCAAATTGGAAGAACAGCACCTTGTATTCCATCTCGGCAGTCTCCAACTAGACGGCCTCAACATCGACTTCTCAATTTTCCAGTAACCTACCCCATTGTTTTCTTATTCTGCCTCCCTCCCTTGCTCATGCTGATCTCTCTGGCCCCATTCTTCCCCTTTTCCTTCTCTTTCCCCTCAATGCATAATTTTTGCACAAATGTTTTGCTGTCTGCTGGTAAACAGTCCAGCACCGAATGAGACCCTACTGTCCATGAGGTCTACACTGAACAGAATGGCAAACTAAACTAAAGCATTTCTGCTTGTCAGCTGGTTGATGACTTGGGAGTTTGACCTGGGTGCGTCTAGCTGTGAATCGACCTGGCTCATCTGGCATTGGTCTGGCATGGAACACACACCTGATGACAACCTCCTGGGCACGGCAGCCATTTCTGCCTTTGTCCACAGAGATCATTACCAAGAGTGGCCAATCAATTGCTTTGATAAATCACAGTAAAACAAGGACCTAAACTTCAATGAGTCACAAATTAAATGTGAATTAAGGACTCATCAGTGCAAGAACAAGCGGATACGAGACACAAGCAGAAATAGGCCACTTGCCTCCTCACACCTGTTCTCCCATCCATTAAGATGGCCGCTGGCTTTTCTCACACCCACTTCCTGTTTCTTAATTCCTTTAATATCAAGCATTCTATTGGTCTCTCTGATGAATATATTGAGTGACTGAGCTTCTGAGGGATCACCAACCTTGTCTCAGTCCTGAAAGTCCAACCCTTTGTTGTAAAACTATGATTGCTGGTTTAAAACAACCTGAACGTTTTAGTGAATAAAGGAGTAGGCAGAGATCACTCTTGCCACAATGCAGTGGTAGACACCAAGGTATCTCAGCAATATTTTCAGTGTCATATTCCAGTGAAGGGCCTTGGAATATTTTATTACATTGAAAACCCAGCTGGCTGAAAGTTGCTGCAAGTCAGACTCACCTTAGAGTTATCGATCGAAAAAAAACGCCAGTGCAAACAAATAAATGCAACAAAATAGGAGACACCCTCGCACCTTCTCTGCCGTTCAATATCAGCATGGCTGATCAGCTACAGTCTCATCTTCTCTACTCTAACAGTTCTCCATAGCCCACAATTCCCTCATCTTTCCAAAATCTATCAACCCAGCCTCTGCAGCCATGGAGTATGGAACAGAGGCGGCGTGGTTAGTGTAACCAACCGCCTTCAATCTGGCGCTGTCTGTAAGAAGTTTGTACATTCTCCTTGTGGCTTGTGTGGGTTTTCCCCGGTATTCCGGTTTCCTCCAAAATATTCAGGGTTGGTAGGTTAATTGGATGTAATTGGGTGGCACAAGTTTCATGCACCAGGCTGTATCATTAAAAAAAAGAACAGAACTTTACAGCACAGAACAGGCCCTTTGGCTCACAATATTTTGCAGACCACTCCCTCCCTCACATTCCATAAATCTCCATTTTTCTTACATCCATGTGCCTCTCTAAGAGTAGTTTTAATGTCTCTTTTGAACCGGCCTCCACCACTGCCTCCAGCAATGCATTCCAGGCACCCACCACTCTCTGGAATACTGGAGAAAACCCGCACAGGTCACAGGTAGAATGTATAAACTCATTACAGACTGTGCCAGATTCTAAACCTGGGTTACTGACACTGTAATAGCCTATTTCTGACATCTCTCCTTTCTGAGGGTAGAGAATTTCAGAGATTTGCCACATTCTGCAAGAAGACATTCACCACATTTTTAAATGATGACCTCCTGCTCAATGTCTCTGAAGAGGCTCTCATTTCCTCTCATTCTCATCTCGATAGGGGCGCTGAACTAGAGGTGCCTCTCTGTGTGCCTTTATGGCCAAAGGAAAATAAATCTGGCGCATTTTGTGTACACGACACCATGTACCCCAAGATGTTGAACTGTCAGAAGCTTGCCTTCCAGGCAAGTTGTCTAAAACTCATATATAAATATCAGATGGTTTTATTCCCTGGGGTGTCAGAAAATGAGGAGAGATTGGATGGAAGAATACAAAATTAAGAGGTGGACAGTTAGGGTAAAAGCAAGTAGGCATTTTCCAAGACAAGAATGAGAGGGCATGGGTTAGGGGTGAAAGGTGACATCAGGGGAAACTTCTTCATTCATTCAGAGAGTGGTGAGCATATGGAACGAGCTGTCAGCAGAGGGGGTGGATGAGGTGTTGATTTCAACATTTAAGAGAAATTTGGATAGGTATCTGGATGGGAGGGATAAGAGGGCCATGGTACTGGTACAGGTCAATGGGACCAAGTTGAATAATAGTTTGGTGCTACTAGATGGGCTGAAGGGCCTGTTTCTGTGCTGTAGCATTCAATGGCCCTAGAGTTCTATTAACTGAAGAGATAAGGCCTTGCTACTGATATCTGCCCAATAATTGTCACCAAAAGGAACTTTGGCTCTTTTCCACCTCTTTACTCTGTGCAAATTTTTGGTTGGGTCTTTCTACAAGCAACCAGTAGATGAATACCACTGGTTGCAGAGCACCCTGAGATGTTCAAGAGATGCTGCGTAAATAAATGCGACAAACAAGATAACTAGAAATTGGAATGGCCCTTTAAGGGTTTAAGCAAACTCAAAGAAAAGGTGCTTGTGGATTTAAACTTCTCCCACCAAACCAGATCTGTTCCTATTTGTGACCAATTGTAGCTTTGCCTGACTTCAGGAGCTGGGGTTGGAAACAGGAAGTTTTTGCTGTGGGCTTTTCCTGCCCTGCCAATTAGCGAGTGCCCTAATGGATCTCTTTGCTCCTTGAATGCATTTTGTTGTTGTTGCATGCATGCATAATGCTTCTTCAATCATGAAGAAATAAATGGATGGCTTGGGCTGTTGACTTCCTGTCTCTGATGCAGGAACTTGCTGTCAACAGTTACATTGCTGAAGGAAACTAAAAGTCCAACGACTCTGACCCAGGCGAGAAGAGTGTGACCTACCAGCTTCATCAGAACATCGGTCTCTGGTAGGAAATGACCAACCCAATTCTTCCACAATTAGAACCCACGTGCAGATCTTTTATTTTTTTTAAATCAGGAGGCTAATCAATTCACTTCCTATTGTGCTGCCAGATCTGGAACTTCAATGACTAATGCTCAAAGAATGCTTGGTCGTTTTGAGTAAGTACTTCTGGGGTCATTTGCAAAGGCTTTGATCAAGGTTGGGAGCTGTTATGGCTCCAGGGAGGTCATGTAATGTAGCTTCACTTAATTTGAAATCAGAGTCATGCCCTACATTGTAAGACAAGGCTGATAAATGGAAGTTCTAGGCTTCACGCAAAGTCACAGACTGCATGTCAGTTTGCACATTCTCCCTGTGGCCACGTGGGGTTTCCTAGGATGCTCCCGTATCCTCCTACCTCCCAAATAGTGTGCAGGTTGGTAGATTAATTGAAAGTTGCTCAGTGTGTAGATAATGGGTAGAATCTAATGGGGGGGGGGGGGGAATCAATAGGAATATGTGGAGAATAAATTGAGAATTCAAGTTCATGTTCAAGTTCTTCATATATGGGGGCGTGGAAAGATGGCGTGCAATCCTACTCCTCCTCAGCCAGTTTTTTAAGCACCCGTCTTTAAACTTTATCTAAGTGAATAAAAGTTGTGTTTTTATTTTTGGGAACACTACTGGCTCACAATGGCGACTAATATTAAAAAAAACGAAAGCTCAATTACAGAAGAAATTACATTTTAAAAATGCTGAAGAATTGAGGCCTACCTGTCCAGCTGAAGCCACGGAATTGTCGTTTGGAACCTCCAAGGCACAGAGAACTCCTGCCAGGCTGTGTACCCCACCGGCGCCGACCTCGTCTCCACAAGATGGCGCCGGCATATTGACGAGTTTGGCCGGGGTTGAGTCGCACGTTCGCGATGTCAGATGCGCGGGCGACCTGGCAGAGAGAAGGGCCCTTGAGCCCGTGCTGCCGTCGGGTGAACCGGGGACGTGCAGAATGGCATTGGAAACTGCCTCTGCATGGTCTCTGGCCTTGCTGGGCATGCGCAGTGCCTCCAGGGTCCATGAACTATTGGACCATGTGTGGGCTGTGGGGGAACCTGAGCGGTGACGTCCCGACGTGGTCAGGGTGCCGCCGTCGGGTGTACAAACCGACAGCCACACTGGGTAGGGCCCAACAATGCTGGAAGAAAAAGAGGACTTACCTTTAATGAGCAGTTCACAGAAATAATTGGAGGTGGAATCTAGAGAAGGTAGGCCTCAAGATGTGGAACTGGAATCTGGAATTAAGTCTGTGCAGTTTTGGAAGGGATTGTTTATGGACAATATATCTAAACAAATGACTCAAGGATTTTTGGAAGTGACAACTAAAATATCTAATATGTCTGAAGATATGTCTACACTTAAGAAGGATGTCAATAAATGTATTAAATTGGTGGATAGAGTGCAAGAAAATTTTTAAAAAATTGAAACAGCTTTTTCTGAATGTAAAGATCAAGTTGTACGTAATACGGAAAAAATAGAGAAAGTGGAAGATTTGTTTGTGGATTGGGGAATCCAGAAGACTTACTGAAAACAATTGACTCATTGGAAAATCAAAGTCGGAGAAATAACGTGAAAATTGTGGAAGACATTGAAGGCTCTGATCCAATAAAAATTTTTAAGAATTGGATCCCTGAAGTATTGGGTAAAGAGTTTTTCTCGGGAGGTCTAGTATTGGAGAGGGCACATAGAGCATTACGAAAGAAACCGTTACCGGGACAACCACCACGAGCGGTCTTAGTTCGGTGCCTGAACTATCAAGACAGAGGAATTATAGAAGGCGGTACAGAAGGCAAGACAAAGTCAATCTCCAATAATGATTCAAAATAATAGAGTATTTTTTTAATGCAGATTTGAATGAAGAAATTACTAGGCATTGACGGGAGTTTAATACGGCTAAAGAAGTACTGTGGCGGAAGGGTTATAAATTTGCTTTTTGATATCCTGCTGTGTTAAAGGTCTTTTATGGTAACTTTCAATCTCAATTTTTTGAGAATGATCAGGATGCATTAATTTTTGCTAATTCATTACCAGATTTATGTGGACATGGAAGAGTTCCACCATCGTCACCCAAAAAGAGGGCAAGTGGAAATGGAAATGAGCAGAATGGAAAGAATGGGAAAAATGGAAAGAAAGAGATTTTAACACAAAGTCTTATTGACATTGAAGACCAAAAACAATCATTGGGAATGGAGTCATTGGGCTGAATATATTTACAGTACTGAATTGTATTAATATGAATGATGTATCTCTGGCTGGGGGGTGGGGGGTGGATGGCACTGAAATCATTGATAGTCATCTGCCACTAGTGGGGTTTACCACATCCAGATTTTTAGGGTGTTACTACCTTTGGGTAGTGTCTTTTTGGGGGGGAGGGAATAATTAAAATCTTTTTTATATATTTAAAAAATATTTAGGGGAGGGTGAGTGGTTTTCATTTATTAGAAGGGGGAGCGATACTTTGTAATAAGTGATTATATTGTTAGTTTGTAAAGGTGTCTAGTTTCAAATTTGCAACTTTTGATGTTCAGGGGTTGAATAATCTGATTAAGCGAAAGCGAGTTTTGGCTTATATTAAGAAAATGAAAGTTGATATTGCTTTTTTACAAGAAACACATTTGACTGAAAAAGGACACTTGAAATTGAAGAGATTGGGTTGGGCATGTGTTTTTTTCTTCATTTAATTCTAAGGCAAGGGGTGTAGCAATTCTAATTCATAAGAATTTGTCTTTTGAGTTGCATGCTATGGAAGGGAAATCTGCAAGGGTTTTAAAGGTGAATTGTAAAATGTTTAATGATTTTTGGACTTTGCTTAATATTTATGCACCTAATGTGGATGATGAGTGTTTTATTTCGGATGCATTTTTGTTATTAAATCAAGCTAATGAAAATATTTTAGTTGGGGGAGATTTTAACTGTGTCTTGGATCCTTTGTTGGACAGATACCAAAAAAGTATAAAGAAATCAAAGATGGCGACACAAATTGGGGTCTTGATGAAGGATTTAAATTTAGTGGATATTTGGAGAAGGGTTTTTCTTTTTATTCGTCTCGACGTGATTAATTTTCTAGAATAGATTTTTTTTTAATATCGGGACATTTACAAGGAAGGGTATCATAGGCAGAATATAAAAACAGGGTTATATCAGATCATTCTTTATTATTTTTTTCTTATGTAAGTTCAGAAGTGGTACGCTCATCTTATAGATGGAGATTTAATACAATGTTGTTGAACAAACCAGAGTTTGTTATTTTTGTTAAAGAACAGATTTTTTTTTTGTCTGAAAATACTAACCCAGTAAAAGGTCGTTTTGTGTTATGGGATGCATTAAAAGCTTATTTAAGAGGGCAGATTATTAGCTATACCACTAAAGTTAAGAAACAGTTTATGGCTGAAAGCTTTGAACTAGAAAAGCAAATTGATGAACTGGAGAAGAAATTTCAGAAGGAAGTGACAGAAGATAAAAAAAAATGGCTTTGTCTAAATTGAAATTGCGTTATAATACGTTGCAGACTTATCAATTTGAATGTTTAATTAATTGATCTAATCAGCGATATTATGAGTTGGGAGCGAGGGCACATAAAGTACTTGGATGGCAGTTAAAGAAGGAACAGGTTTCACGGGTTATTAATGCTGTAAAAAAGAATTCAACAGTTACTTATAAACTCAGGAAATTAATGACCAGTTTTATTCATTTTATAAAAAATTATATATTTCTGAGGGGAAACAGGATAATGGTTCTATTGATTCATTTTTATCTAAGTTAACGTTATCAGCATTAGAAGAGGAGGATGTTATGGATCTGGAAACTCCGTTTACAGAAATAGAGATTAAGGCTATGTTGGAAATGCCCAACAGAAAGTCACCAGGTGATGATGGGTTTTCAGTGGAATTTTATACAACTTTCTATGAAGATTTATCTTCGGTGTTTGGGGAGGTATTACAACAAGCGAATGAACAACATGAGTTACCAGAATCTTGTTCTAGTACTTTAATTACTGTAATCCTGAAAAAAGATAGAGACCCGTTGAAAGTGTCTTTGTATAGACCTATTTCTCTATTGAATGTTGATTATAAAATAATAGCAAAAATGCTAGCAAATCGACTTGCTAAGTATTTACCTAAATTGATACATGTTGATCAAACAGGTTTTATTAAAAATAGAAATGCTTCAGATAATATTCTTTGATTGATTAGTTAGGTCAATGCATATCGACAGCAGCCCAACCACCTTGATGGTTGCACTTGATAAGGAAAAAGCCTTTGATAGGGTCAAATGGGATTTTTTTATTTAAAGTACTGGAGAAGTTTTAATTTGGCCCTTTTTTATTGGTTGGGTTAAAGCTTTATATGCGAATCCGACTGCTAGGGTGGTGACAAATGGTCAAGTTTCATCATCGTTTAAATTGACATGCTTAACTCGACAAGGTTGTCCATTGTCACCAGCCCTGTTTGGATTGGCTATTGAACTGTTAGCTCAAACAATAAGGCAGAATGAACAGATAAGAGGGATGAGAGTTATGGATGAAGAGTATATGATTAAATTATTTGCAGATGATGTTTTGATATATTTAACAAACCCAGAACAATCATTGCCACATTTGCTGGAATGTTTATTACATTATGGAACATTATCTGGATTTAAAGTTAATTGAGATAATAGTGAAATTTTATCAGTTGGAGAAGGATATTATTCAGAGTATAAAATATTATAAAATTGAATTGGTCTGATAAAATTAAATATTTAAGAATAATTGTAAACACTGAATATCACTCTTTATATAAGTTAAATTATGTTCCATTATTAAAAAAGATAAAAGCAGATCTAATTAAGTGCAAAGATTTTCCATTAACTTTAATTGGTCAAGTTAATTGTATTAAGATGAATATTTTTCCTCATATTCAATATTTATTTCAATCAATACCATGTTCTCTTACAAAGAATTTCTTTCAGGATTTAAATAAAGCTATGAGAGAATTTTTATGGAAAGGTAAATTATCACGGGTAGCATTAAATAAACTCACTTGGAAGTATGTGTTAGGTGGGCTTCAATTACCTCATTTTAAGAATTATTATGAAGCAGCCCAGTTGAAATTTATTAGTAGATTGATGGATTTAGACCAGCCTCCAAGTTGGGCTAAAGTTGAGAAGGCCTGTATTCCTGAAGTTGAGGTGCATCAATTTATATTTCGATGGAATGTAAATTTGTTGAGGGAATATAATATGCTGATATTAGAACATTTGTTAAAATTATGGATTAAAAAAAATAAGATTTTAGGATCAAAAGGTAAATTGTCAATTTTAACTCCATTATATAATAATCAACTTATTTCTTTTTCAATGTTTAATAGTCATTTAAAGAGTTGGGATTTTAAGGGTATAAAAACATTACAGGATTGTTTTGTAGAAGGTCAGTTTCTTTCTTTTAATCAATTGAAAGAGCATTTTGATATTGCTGAAAATTCTTTAATTGTTTATTATCAACTTCGATCTTTGGTGAAAAATATGTATGGTAGAGACATGATTTTACCTGTATTGACGGAATTTGAGTCTTTGATTTCTTCTATACCAAAAAGGGGTTATATTTCTGTTATGTATCAAGTATTACAAGATAATATGGATAAGTTGGAATGGGAGAAGTCTAAACTTAAATGGGAAAATTATTTAGCTTTTGTTTTTCCTGAAGATTATTGGGCAGATATGTGTTATGATACTGTTATTAAATTGATGAATGCACAGTATGGAATGGTTAATTATAATTTTCTACATCAATTGTATTTAACACCAGAGAAATTGAAAAAATATGGTTTTAGTAATTCGGATTCTTGTTTTAGATGTGGTGTATGTATTGGAACTTTTTTACATGCTATTTGGTCTTGTGTGTATGTATAATCATTCTGGGATGAAATTAAATTAATTTTGGAAAAATTATATAATTTTAAGTTACCATTAGATCCACCTATTTTTTTTAATGGGTTATATGGTTCCTTTAAAGGGATTAGGGTTGGATAAATTTCAAATTGCATTTATATATTTAGCATTGTCAGTAGCTCAAAAATGTGTAGCAAGTACATGGAAAGATAACATAGTGATTAATATAATGCGATGGCATCATGAACTGAAAGCTTGTATTGTTATGGAAAAAATTACATATAATCTACATGACAATTATTCTTTTTTTGTTAATAAGTGGTTACCATATTTGGAATATATGCATCTAGATATATTTTGATTTATTATATATTTTTAGTTTGTGTTTATATATTTTTAGCTCTCCTTAAGAGAGTTGGCTGATGGGGTGGGAGGGGGTGGGGATTTAATTTTTTTAAGTTTTTTTTAAATTTTATTATATTTTTAATGTATATTCATAAAATTTTCTTTATGTAACGTACTTTGTAATACTATTAATGATTCTTTAAATAAATAAAGTTTAAAAAGTTCTTCATATATATATAGAGAGAGAGAAAGAGAGAGAGGGGGAGAGAGAGAGAGTGTAGAGCTGGAAAAAGCAGGCCTTCACCACAGCGTTAACCTGTTTGTCAAATTTGAAGGCAGGGTCAAATAGCACCCCAAGAAATTGAATGTGGAGTTTAATAAGAGTGGATAGATTATCTAGGGAGTCATGTAACTTTTTGGTGAAATTATGGGGTCGAATAGGATGACCTCAGATTTTGTCTCATTAAGTTGGAGGAAGTTATGGCCATCAGCATTTTATATCTTCCAGACAGTTGATGAGGTTGGTGGTTTTTGACTGGTCATCTGGTTTTAGGGGGAAGTGGAGCTGGGTGTCATCAATGTAACAGTGAAAAGAAATGCCATGTTTCTGCATGATATGGCCAAGGGGGAGCATTTACAGTGAGAAAATAATGGGACCAAGGATGGATCCTTGCGAAACCCCACAGGAGAGGTTGGCTGAGGCTGATGTGTAGTTGCCCATGTTGACCGTGAAAGCCCTGTCAGTGAGGTAAGATTTGAACCAGCTCAGGGTCACGCCATTGATGCCGACCTGCTGGGGACGGTCTATCAGAATAGCGTGATTGATGGCATTGAAAACTGTGCTGAGGTCTAGGAGCATTAGAACAGCGGCGCCACCTGAAGAACATCAGAACTTTGTTGACTGTGAAGTGTTTTGTGGTGTGTCCAGCAAAGGGACGTACACAGGGCTTAGATCAACTCTGGATGAGAGGGCAATGCCAATCATTCATGACTTGGATAATTATTTGTGAAGAAAAATAATTAGTAGCTCAGTGAGAAAAGGCAAGTGGGAAAGTTGAGCTTTAAAGAGAGTTAACACAGGCCCTGGAAGCTTCTTCTGAGTCTGCTTCTTTAGCCTGTGAAAACACTTGGATAACACATATTGCTTTAAAAGTTGCTCCAGGTGATGCATCTTGATGGCATGCATCGGTTTTTATTCCACTTGAGCAACTAAATGAAGTTTGGGCATTCTAAATATGCTTTAACAAAGAACTATTGGTTAAAATGTGCCCATTTATCACCAAAAATCTGCAAAGAATCAACATACCTTGACCTTTGCAGTCAGTGAGATCAGCCCTTGCATGTTGCTGGCAGCCGTTGATATCACAAGAAAGCATTTAAATATATTACACCTGCTACATGTTGGAATGGTCCTAATATATAAAATTCTTAAAACTGGCCACCTTTTCCTCCTATCTCTTAAGAAAATAAATACTAAAAACTGAGATTTCAGGCAATTGATCTCTTTATTTTCTGAGCCAAAAGTTGAAGATTCAAGTCAAATATCCAGATTGAAACTTCAGTGCAGTCCTGGGAGTGGTGATGGGGTTGCTGTACTGGTGAAGGCACTGTCTTTTGGATGAGACACTAAACTAAGACCCCACTGCTCTCTTGACATTATCTCAGTTACCTTCAGTGTTTATTCCACATTCATTATCACATTGCTGTTCATGGTGCTAAAATATGTTGAATTCACCATGTTTCTAACCCTTCAAAGATACCTTAAAATAGATTATGGGTAAACTTTCAGGGAACATAAAAGTGAACTCTAAGAGCTTCTATAACATGTGAAAAGAAAATGACTGGGAAGTCAAGTGGACAGTCAGAAACGGGAAGCAGCTGTCTTTGGTGGGGGAAAAAAAGTTGTATGTTGCAAATGATTTACATGCTGTTGGATTGGGAAGTGTCGATGTTCAAATAGACTCAGGTGTTCTTGTTCGCTAGTCACAGAAAGGAGTCATGCAGGGGCACCAATCAGTTAGAGAGGAAAATGGTATGTTGCCCTTCAAAGCAAGACGATTTGAATACAGCTGGGGTATTATAGAGTATTTGTCTCTTTACCTATATTTGTTATAAAGAGTACAGCAAAGATTCACTGATTCTGTGTAGGTAAGTGTTATTATTATTTAGTTTAGAGCACAAATGACAAACTCAGGCCCGTGGGCCAAATTTGGCCCGTGATATAATTATATTTGGCCCACAAGATCATGTCAAATATGTATTAGAGCTGGCCCACTGGCCGCCGCGCCAGTATAGAGCATGCACCTGCCACCTGTCGCCTAACTCACATGTAATAAACCCCTTATGAAAAATGGCCAAACGAAAGACAGAAAACAGGACCTTTCAAGACAGGTGGGAGGCAGACTATATGTTCATCATTTTAAAAGACAAACCTGTTTGTCTTGTGTGTGGAGCCAGCGTGTCTGTAGTTAAAGAATATAACATACGACGACACTATAAAACGAAACACCAGGACAGGTATAAGGATCTAAACGAGAAGCAAAAGCTCCAGAAGGTGGAGGAGATGAAAAGAAGTCTGGTTTTACAGCAAACTATCTTCACCAAAGCAGAATCCCAAAGTGAGCCTGCTGTAAAGGCTAGTTTTATTGTGGCCACAGAGATCGCCAAATCAGCCAGGCCCTTTATAGAGGGAGAGTTTGTTAAAAAGTGCCTGCTCAAAGTTTGCGATGTCATTTGCCCAGATAAAAAGCAAGCGTTTTTAAATGTGAGCCTAAGCAGAAACACCGTGGCTGCGCGTGCTTGTGAGCTTACTACTAATCTATAAGAACAACTGAAGGAGAAGGGGAAAGATTTTATGGTATACTCACTTGCTGTAGACGAGAGCAGCGACACATCAGATACAGCCCAGCTATCAATATTCATCCGTGGAGTGGACACGAAACTTTCCGTTACAGAGGAACTTTTAGGATTAAAATCCATGCATGGCACAACCACAGGAAAAGAAATCTTCGAGGAGGTGTCCAAATGTCTCAATGAAATGATGCTGCCTTGGGATAAACTTGTGGGACTAACGACAGATGGTGCGCCCGCGATGTGGGGTCAGAAAAGTGGATTGGTGGGCAGGATTCGGGAGAAGATGCGGGAGAATCATGCAAGTGAGCTTACAGTTTACTACTGTATAATCCACGAGGAAGCCTTGTGTGGCAAAGCCTTGAAAATGGAGCATATTATGAACACTGTAACTTGAGTAGTTAACTTCATAAGAGCCAAAGGTTTAAATCACCACCAGTTCAAGTCCTTTCTGGAGGAGTTAGGGTCAGAATACGGAGACATGCCCTATCACACAGAGGTGCGATGGGTTAGCCGAGGAAATGTACTGAAGAGATGCTTTGAGCTGCGTGAAGAAATATGTCTGTTTATGGAGAGCAAAGGCAAAGACACAACAGAGCTCAGCGATAAAAAGTTTCAATGTGAGCTGGCATTCCTGTGTGACACCATGAGCCATCTCGATGCGCTAAACCTGCAGCTTCAGGGACGAGGGCACGTCATTACAGACATGTACAGTGCAGTGAGGGCTTTTAGAACCAAGTTGTGCTTGTGGGAGACTCAGATGCTGCAGGGAAACATGGCTCATTTTCTGTGCTGCCAAATTATGAAAGAACAGATCTCACCTGCTGTGTTGCCCAGTGCAGAGTTTGCTGAAAAACTAAATGTACCTCGTGCGGAGTTTTCACGACAATTTGCTGACTTTGAAGCCCAGAAATGAAGATTTGAACTACTCAGCAATCCGTTTGCGGTTGAGTGACAAGCACTCCAACCAACCTCCAAATGGAGCTGATTGAGCTCCAGTGTAATGACACGCTCAAGTCAAAGTATGTCTCTGTCGGTGCTGCGCAGTTCCCACAGTTCCTTCCCGACACACTGCCCCAACTCCGTGCACAAGCTGCTCAAATGCTGTCAATGTTCGCCAGCACGTATCTCTGCGAACAACTCTTATCTTTGATGAAGATAAACAAAACACCACACAGGAGTCATCTTACTGACGAGCATCTTCATTCAGTCCTGAGGATTTCCTCAGCTCAGAGTCTGACCCCAGAGTTTGATGATCTGATGTACTTATTGCCTTTATAAATATAATTAAATTCACTATTTTAGTTTTTTTTCCAAATACCACAAGGCCAGGCTTTATTCCAGAGACCTGACAGCCATGGCTTGTCCCTGACAGTTTGTCCTCCAACATCACAAACATTTCTATGACTGATTCCACCTGCATTGAATTCGCCCATCGTTATAAACATAACATAACAATTACAGCACGGAAACAGGCCATTAGGCCCTTCTAGTCCACACCGAACCAAACACCCCTTTCTAGTCCCACCTCCCTGCACAATGCCCATAACCCTCCATCTTCTTCTCATCCATATACCTGTCCAACCTTTTCTTAAATAATACAATTGACTCCGCCGCCACTATTTCTCCCGGAAGATCATTCCACACAGCTACCACTCTCTGAGTAAAGAAGTTCCCCCTCATGTTATCTCTAAACCTCTGCCCCTTAATTCTTAACTCATGTCCTCTTGTTTTAAACTTTCCTCCTCTTAACGGAAATAGTCTATCCACATCCATTTTGTCTATCCCTTTCATAATCTTAAATACTTCTATCAAATCCCCTCTCAACCTTCTACGCTCCAAAGAATAAAGACCCAATCTGTCCAATCTCTCCCCATACTCCAGATGCTTAAACCCAGGCAACATTCTGGTAAACTTTCTCTGCACTCTCTCCACTCTGTTTATATCCTTCCTATAATTAGGCGACCAGAACTGCACACAGAACTCCAAATTAGGCCGCACCAACGTCTTATACAATCTCAACATCACCTCCCAACTCCTATATTCCATGCAATGATTGATAAAGGCCAGCATACTAAAAGCCTTCTTCACCACCCTATTCACGTGAGTTTCTACCTTCAGGGAACGATGTACCGTTACTCCTAAATCTTTCTGCTCTTCTGTATTCCTCAATGCTCTCCCATTTACCACATATGTCCTATTCTGATTCTTCTTACCAAAATGAAGCACCTCACACTTATCAGCATTAAATTCCATCTGCCATTTTTCAGCCCACTTTTCTAAGCAGCCCAAATCCCTCTGCAATCCTTGAAAACCTTCTTCATTATCCACTATTCCACCTATCTTAGTATCGTCTGCATATTTACTAATCCAATTCACCACCCCATCATCTAGATCATTAATGTATATAACGAACAACAATGGGCCCAATACAGATCCTTGAGGCACACCACTGGTCACCGGCCTCCAACCTGACAGACAATTATCCACTACCACTCTCTGGCCTCTCCCTTTCAGCCAATGTTCAATCCATTTGACTATCTCAAAATTTATACCTAAAGACTGCACTTTCCTAACTAACCTTCCATGTGGTACCTTATCGAAGGCCTTACTGAAGTCCATATAGACAACATCCACTGCGCTACCCTCATCCACATTCCTAGTCACCTCTTCAAAAAATTCAATCAGATTGGTCAAACATGACCTTCCTCCCACAAATCCATGTTGAGTGCTCCTGATCAGACCCTGTCTATCCAGATGTTTATAAGTACTATCTCTAAGAATTTTCTCCATTAATTTACCTACCACAGACGTCAAACTTACAGGCCGATAGTTGCCAGGCTTCCTCCTTGAACCCTTTTTAAATAACGGAACCACATGCGCAATGCGCCAATCCTCCGGCACTATCCCCATATCTAATTACATTTGAAAAATTACCGCCAGAGCCTCTGCTATTTCCTCCTTCACTTCTCTCAATGTCCTGGGGAAGATCCCGTCTGGTCCCGGAGACTTATCCACCTTTATATTCTTCAAAAGCCTTAAAACTACACCTTTTGTAATCTCTATATTCCCCATATTTACCCAATTTGCTTTTTTTATCCCACATCTCCCAATATCCTTCTCCTTAGTGAATACCGAAGACAAGAAACTGTTCAATATTTCCCCCATTTCTCTAGGTTCCACACACAGTTTTCCACTCTGATTTTCTAAGGGACCAATTTTGTCTCTAGCTTGAATGAAGATCTACCGGGACCAATGCCTGAAGAGGGCGCACAAAATCAGTGAACTGGTGTGGACTCAAAAGGCCAACATGGCCTGTTTCCGCTCCATAAATGGTTATATGGTTATGGTTATATGGTTATGAACTTGCATCTAAGAGATGCCAAGTATCTGGTTTAGACCCAGGTGCATCAGAGTAAATCACAGTGTAGCAAGCTAAGCTTGGATTAATATTTTCTTTGGTTAACTTTGGACTGTTCATAGTTGAAAGATTGCATTTTCATTGAAGCAAGTTGTTATTTTTTGACTTGTTGGCTTGTGAAAAAAAAAACATTTAAAAGGAGCTTAAAGGCTGTAGAAAAATATTATTTATTGAATATTTTATTTCTCATTTGTTAATGCTTCTTCTGGAAAGAGTTTAACCAAAACTATTATTAAACATTTATTTTAATAAGAAAAACTTTAACATTACCTATGTTGAAAGAAGAGAAAACATGCAGATGTTGTTGAAAATTTTCAATAAATATTTAGTTTGGCCCACGACTTAGTCCAAGTTTTTACTTTTGGCCCTCTGTGAATTTGAGTTTGACACCCCTGGTTTAGAGGAAGGCAACATATAAAATTCTGACACAGTTAGGATATTGCTATCCTTATCAGAGTTGAAAACATAGTCTTTTCACTGTAAGGAAAAGTGGTTTGCTTCATAACACTTCTGAGACTTACTGTAGATGGATTCCTTCTCTGCTTCACTGCATAAAGCAATGTGACATTGTTCCCTGAAGCTAAAGCTTTTCCAAAACTCTCTTCCGCTGCTCCAGGCCTCAGCTCCTTCCCCCGCTGTTCCAGCCCCCAGCTCCTTCCCCTACTGTTCCAGACTCAGCTCCTTCTCTGCCACTCCTGGTCCCAGCTCCTTCTCACCCCTCCACCCACCCTGCCAGCTCGCTCCCTCTCCTGGCCCTCTCCTCGGCCCTCAGTGCCAAGCTCCCATCTACATTCTTTCCAGCTCTCTTGCATGGACCTTTATGTCTCAGGCCAATTTACTTTCTGCTGATATATTTCATTAGTCACAGACTCATGCCCTTCAAGTACTCAATTCTAACCAGCAAGTGAACAGGGCATGAAAAATGGGCTTCCACAAGTTACAGCTGTCTTAATGTATTTACCCCTTAGCCCCTGTAGAACAACACAGAGAGAAGGATGGAAAGTGATCTAAGTATTATTATAGCACAGGAAGAGACTGTTAATTTGATGCTGACTCATCAACCCTATTCCTTCCCCAACCCAGCAAATTATTTCTTTTCCAGGTATCTTCCCAATTATGAAAAGGACTCAGGAAGTGCTGGAACTACTCAGCAAAATATTTTATTTACAATCTTATTATTAGGAGTAGGTTCAAGGGATCAAGTGACTTGAAGTGACGGCTTGTTGTACATTAGGTAAAGCAGCATCTGTGGAGAGAGGAAAACAGGTTTACTATTTCAGGACAATGAGCTTTAGCAAGTGGGGATTTTTTTAGAAAAGCGAGTTTTCAATTGGAGAAAGGAGATGGTGGAGAGCGCAGAGAATGTCTGTGATGGGACGGAGAGCAGGAGAAAGTAGATGGCACATGTTGGCGTTGACAATCAGAACCGCTGCTTACATGCATTTATGGTGATAGGGGGGTGGGGGAGCAAAAGGTTACAAAGAATGGGCTGAGCATGTTTTTTACAGAGTGGTAGTGGTTGCCTGGAATAGACTAATGGTGGAAGCAGATGCAATAGTAGCAATTAAGAGGCTTTTAGAGAGATGGCTGAATATACAGGGAATGGGAGGATATGCTTGTGCCCAGAGAAGAGATTTAGTTTAAGTTTGTATGTTGTTCAGTCGGTCATCATGGGTCGAAGGGCCTATTCCTGTGCCAAACTGTGCTGAGAGTGGGTGAAGAAAACTGGTTAATGACAGCCAATCTGTCTGAAGGAGGTGAAAGTAGAAGGAGAACAGAGGAGGGAGAAGCAGAGCAAAACCACGCCAAAAAAGCAGGGGCTGAAATGGGACTACATGGGGAGGAAGGGGAGAGCAAAATAGAGCTGGATCAAAAGTAGCCAGCTAGTCCTGGAGAAATTAATGGTGTGTTAACATTACTTCTGCTTCTCCCTCCTGGGATGCTTGTCTGACCTGATGAGTGTTTCCAAGACTTGTTGGCTTTTCTCCAAAAAGTCAAATAGGGAATTCAGAAGAAACATCTTCTCTCAGGGAGTGGGAACAGTGGGATTAAACCAAGTGGTGTGGATTCAGGAGAGGTAGGAAAAGAATATTAAGAAGGAAAGGGAAGGGTTGAGGTGGAGCATAAATCCTTGATCATTTTCAGTAATGTTGCCATATCCAGCAGGCAATGTTCAGAGTGGAACTGAGGGCCTTATGATTTTGTACCTTTTAATTTATCAAGGAAATAAATTTGAGTCTCAAGTGGGAGGTAGTTATGCTTGAGGGAAGCTGAGTTAACAGTTTTCCTTAAATCAAACAAACTTGTTTCATGCAACAAGATTCATCATACATAGGTACATCCCAATCTGAATCATGGGTAAGTCTTAAACTGATGTAATTGGTCTCCAAGCTTAAAAATAGAGGAGTGTCTGTGGTGGAAATAATTGGTGGGCTCATGCACAGTCACACTTCCAGTACCTTATAAACACGGCTTGGGTGTATGTTTTATTTCTTTCTACCTCGTTCCCTCACAGTTTGATGCTGTAACTCACTCCTGGAGTCCTGAAAGATTTTAAAGCATCTGCACAACAATTTCCAGTGCTAAATGCCAATTGGTTGACCCACCAACCACCTCTTTAAGAAAACTGCCAGCCTTATGAGTTAGTGTCTCTCCTCTTCTGAAGAGTTTCCTATCTCAGAAGCTCTGAATGCCATTAAGAGGCAAGCAAACTTGTATGCCAGATATCAGAAGGAGAGGGGGTTTGAACATTCAGACAGCTGTGCTTGGAGGGTTAAGGAAATCATGGCATTGTAAGCTTGTTGTCGTTGTCACACTCTTCGTCAAGAGCAGTACCGGCCACCACTGATGACGTAAGTTTTTTTTGAAATTTTTATTTAAATATTTCACATATGCATTAAAAATTTACATAAATTGTCTTATTCAAAATAATAATAGACAATAGACAATAGGAGCTGGAGTAGGCCCTTCGGCCCGTCGAGCCAGCACCGCCATTTTACAGATCATGGCTGATCACTACCATCAGTACCCCTTTCCAGCCTTATCCCCATAACCCTTAACTCCTTTGCCCACTAGAGTCTTATCTAACTCTCTTTTGAACATAATCAGCGAATCTGCCTCTACCACCCTCTGTGGCAGAGCATTCCACAGATTCACACTTCTCTGGGTAAAAAAATGTTTTCTCATCTCCGTCCTAAAGGGCCTGCCCTGTATTCTTAAACTATGCCCTCTAGTCCTCGTCTCCCCCATCATTGGGAACAAGTAATCCGACTTCACCCTGTCTATCCCCCTGATAATTTTGTATACCTCAATCATGTCTCCCCTCATCCTTCTAAACTCCATCGGATACAAGTCCAGTTTTTCTAGGCTTTCAGCATATGTCAACCCCGCCATCCCTGGAACTAACCTTGTAAATCTGCGCTGCACACCCCCTATAGCTACTTTGTTCTTCCTCAAAATTGGAGACCAGAACTGGACGCAATACTCCAAGTGGGGTCTCACCAGGGGCCTGTACAACTGCAGAAGGGCGTCTCTGTTCCTATACTCCAATCCCCTCTTTATGAAAGCCAATATGCCATTTGCCTTCTTCACAGCTTTCTGAACCTGCATGCTAGTCTTCAGTGACTGGTGAACATTGTGATTTAAACAACCCCCACACTCCCCCCAAATAATAATTCAGTCCCAAAGAAAAGAAAGAAGGAAGAAAACATCTGGATATTATTAAAACAAAGATTTAATAAAAACTATCACCAAAACATATCTTAATTTTAAGGAGTCAGAAGATTTAGGTTGGGCGATTACAACCTAATCGCTGCAATTTGAAGATATGGTTGCCAAATCTTTTGAAAAGTTTCAAATTTATTCCGTAAATTATATGCAATCTTTTCAAGCGACTTGTCAGCCACAATCGAGCCTGCAGCTGACGTGGACATTTACCCCCTCCATAAATCTTCGTCCGCGAAGCCAAGCCAAAGATACAACTATGTATTTCAATATCCCATTTATCCATCCCTAAATAAACATCGAACTTCCATGTTACTGCTATGCATTTCCTTGCTACTGCTAGTGAAATCTTTATGAATTCTTTTTGATATTTATTTAATTTCAATTTCAATTCAGTATCAAATATATTTCCAAGTAGAAAATATTTGGATCCTGAGGAAATTTAACTTTTGTGACTCGCTCTAAAAATGAACCCAGTTCTATCCAAAAGGGTCTTAACTTTGAACATATCCAGGTAGAGTGTACCTATTTCTTGATTACATCTAAAACATTTGTCTGAAAATTTTGGATTTAATCCATTTAATTTCTGATGAATAAAATATAATTGATGTAAAAAATTATATTGTATGAATATTTATATTTAAATCTTTCTCCCATCTTTGTCTTGACTTATGAACTCCTTGTTTATACATTTCTTTTTGCAAAGTTGTATACATAATTGAAATAAACTCTTTAATAAATGTTTCTGTAATTAAGTTTTCTAAATGACTATGTTCAGGTAATTCCAAATCTGGTCCTGATTTATCCCTTAAGTATGCTTTTAATTGATAATAAGAAAATATTGTACTATTTTGTATTCAGTATTTATTTTTCAATTGTTCAAATGTCATCAAAGTTGTACCCTGAAAACAATCTTTTATTCTCTTCATTCCTTTGTTGAACCAAATATTTTAAAAAGTGATTACTTATCGTAAAAGGAATGCTGGTTTTGAGTCAATATCATTCTTGGTATCTGATAATTTCTCATTCCCATTTCCAAATGTATTTTGCTCCATATTTTTAAAAAAATGTTTTAACAAAGGCATATCTACCTCTGTCGCTGAAGGCGTAAGTGATGCAATGTGCGAGGGTAATATCATGCATGTGCAGGTGTGTTAAGCATCAGTTTATGGTTGATGAATCACAAATGCAAGAAGAGCAGAGTGAGAGTGTCAGGATCACCCGTGTGGCAGTGAGCCAATGAGAAGTACAGAGGAGTTTAGTTGGGTGGTGTTTGGGGAGTTGAGAATGCAACATTATATCTAGAGTTAAAAAAAAGAAAGTTGACTTCATGATGTGCTGAGAGAAGCGAGTAAGTGTATTCTTTATTTGTTTGTAAGCTGTGATAAATCATTGCCATTACAAGTGGCGACCCCATGAGTTCACAGTTCTTTCTAATTTAAAATGGATAATGTTGACGATAAACCCTTACAGGGAGCAGTCGGGGAGGTCAAACTAAAGATTCATTTTTTATTAATAATGCACCAGCATGGTTTATGATCCCTGAAGTGTGTTTCTCTGCCCTCAGTATATTAAGTCAGAAGACGGAATATGGTTTACTTGTGGAGCGGCTTCCAGAGCAGATTGCTTATGAAGTGGAAGCTGTCATAATGGATCTGGATAGCTGAGGCAATAGTCAACCATCACAGATATTGAGGAGGTGGTGCAGGTTAGCTGGAACAAATCCTGTTGAAGGTGATTTTTGGAAACAGTTCTTCAATGTTTACCTCATCATGTTCAAGAGCATTTGGTGAGTGTCTTTCGAATGTCTACCCTCGATCAGTTAGCAGATCATGCCAACCTCATTATGTCCATGACCTCTGCAGGATAGAAGGACTGGCTTCTTCCCTTGGAAGAACTGGTACTGGAACAATTGTTTACGGCATCTTGTGAAACGCCAGTGCTTTATCAATCGAAGGTAACTGAGTTGGAGCAGCAAATGCTAATTAAACTCGACCTATTAATTATGTAGGTCCAGATTTTGGGCACGCAACGGAATTCCTTCCGACATTATGGTTGGAATTGTGGTGGTTGAGGATGTGGTAGAGGCGACAGATTAACATATTTGTTGGAAGCATCGGAGATTTGGTGCTGCTGCCTGGTCCTGTCAGACACCTTGCGACTTTTACAAATGACAGGCAAGAAATGACCAGCCCTGGCAGTAGAGGAAACTGCTGCCCATGGCCACATCAGCCACCACCTTTTCCTCAAAGACCAACTCTCGGGTGTTCAACTTCTTGTTGATTCTAGTGGAGAGATTTCAGTGGTCCCTCCAACCACAGAGGATCGCAGACACCCTAATATGTCGTGTGTTCTTTCAGCCGCGAATGAATCTCATATTCAAACATATGGCCAGAGGTCACTCATGTTGGATTTTGGTCTCAAGAAACCTTTTTGGTGGGTTTTCACGGTTGCAAAAGTGGTAAATTCCATTTTGGGAGCATTTTTCTTGTCACATTTTTCTTTGTTGGTGGATTTGAAAAATTGCTGCATCAACCTGGCTCCTGCCCTTTCCAAGCCTTGCTCAAGTACTTCTCTCACCTAGTGACCCCATCGTATTATTAGACAGATGTTAAACATATAGTAACCCACCACATAGAGACTTGAGTTCCTCCAGTGGTAAATTACCGCTGGACTGGCTTAAAATCGCGAAATCAGAATTCCACCATAGGTGAGAGTTGGGCATAGTCCACAGATCTGACAGCTGCTGGTCTTCACCGTCACATATGATTCCAAAAAAATATCATGGGGGTTGGTGGTCTTATGGTGATTATCGTGCCCTATCATGCCTGACCAATACAATATCTCCGATTTACAAGTCCTTTCAGCAAACCTCCATGGCAAGCATGTATTTGTGAATATAGATCTAATTCATGCTTACTATCAGATTCCAGTTGACCCTTCTGATGTCGCAAAGACGGCGGTAATTACTCCTTTCGGCACGTCTCCAGACACACAAAATCCAAACTGGGGGATTTTGTTGTTCCAGATTCCATTTCCAGCACATGCACCTGGACTTGGTAGGCTCGTTTCCACCACCTCAGGGATATACCTATCTGGTTGTGTCTGAAGACCAAGCTACCAGGTGGCAGGAGGCCATTCCTATCACTGACACCTCTGCAAAGACAGTCACTAGAGCTTTCATGAATCATTGAATTCTGTCTTTCAGTATTCCGGTCACAACAACAGTGGATTGAGGGTCTTAATTCAAGTCAGCATTGGTTCAAGCTCTCTCTGACCTTATGGGCATTACCCATATTCACACTTTGGTTTACCATCTGCAGGCCAACAGCCTCATTGAGCATTTCCATTGACAATTGAAGGCAGCAGGTGGTGATGCATCTGTCGTGGTCGCGTACTTACCTTCGTCGGGAGCGCTGCTGGTCCCACTGATGACGTACGTGATGTGGCGCATGGGGTAATAACGTGCATGCATGGGTGTGTTAAGCGTCAGTATAAGGGTGATGAATCTCAGAAGCAGGAGGAAGAGAGTGAGAGTGTAAGGAGCACCCATGTGGCAGTGAGGCAATGAGAAGGTCAGAGGAGTTTAGCTAGGTGGTGTTTGGGGAGTTGAAGAATGTTGTGTCTAGTGAATAAAAGAAAGTCGACTTCATGCTGTGCTGAAAGAAACGAGTGAGTGTATTCTTTATTTGTTTGTAAGTTGTGGTAAATCTCTGTTGTTGCACCGTAATCCTGCAAGGGTGAAGGAAAGTTCCAGCCCCCAGCTGTCAGTGACGTCTCTTTAATTTGTTTTTGATGACAACTGGGTTTGATGCTGAAATTAGGCACTATATGGAGTTTGTATGTTCTCCCTGGACCACGTGAGTTTCTTCTGGGTGATCCACTTTTTCCTCCCTCATCCCAATGATGTGCTGGTTGGTGAATTATCCACCATAAATTTCCCCCATTTTAAGTGGCAACAGGACATTGGAGGGAGTTGGTGGGCATGTGAGGGAGGTTACTTGGAAATAAGCGAGGTAAATAAGTGAGACCAAAGGACTCAATGGGCCAAGTGGTCTTTGATATCAAAGATCATTTTAGGGCACGTCCCACAGCACTGCTTTCAACAAAATGTAACACAGGGTTCACATCCAGGCAGACCAGATAAGAAGAGTAAATGTTCTTCCGCGAAAGATAAATGAGGTTTTGTGTTAATTCAGCCATTTCAAGGTCATTGTCAGCTCTCCTTTCTGGATTAATTTGCTGCGGTGGAATTGGACATGCAGCTGGAGTGACAGTCCAGCTGACCAATCACCCTGCTGCCATACTCTGGAGCAACTTGGAAGTCCCTGTTAAGATAATTGAGTGAAGCCACAGGAATTGCGTGCTCTTCCATGAACAGGAGCACAGTGGCATACTGTTGCCTTCAAGGAGAGGAGAGAAAACTGCTGCAAGCAACAGGAAATTTGTGGGATTGGAAACAGAACTATGTGATCCAAGTTCCGGGCCCTCAAAGCGAACACAGCATGTGTTATTGCAAGCAGTAGTTCACTGCCAGACTAGGGTTATAATTTCTGGAGTAGATGTGGAAGAAGAAAAGCACCCTCATTAATTATCTGGAATCATTCCTTAATCTTTTGGACAACTTTATCACCTGATCGTATGTTTCCATAGCAACGTTGATACTATTATTTAGACAGCTTCACTCTTTACTTTTCAAAGTTAGGATGTAAAGGCAATTGTCTTGTATGACCTTTATAGTAGTGATAAGCGTTGACATAGAGCAGAGGTTGCGGGTGAGAGAAAGCAGGCAGCAAAGCACAGGCAACATTATCCGTGGTTAATGTGAGCCCAAAGTTAGCCAGGGTCAGGTTGATGAGTGGTTTGGCTCGTGAACTAGACCTCCCCGCTCACAGGTTATTCTACTTCCTCAGGAGTTTATGGAGGTTCAGTATGCCATCAGAAACCTTGGCAAAGTTCTGCAGATGTGTAATGGGGTGTGCTGACCAGCTGCATTGGGAACCAATATCTTTGAGCAGAAAGCCCTGGAAAAGGTAGTGGACACAGCCCAGTCAATCACAGGCAAAACTTTCCCCACCATCGAGTACATGTTCTGGAAATGCTTTCATTAGAGAACAGCAGCAATCCTCATCTACACCACCCAGGACATACTCTGTTCTTCCTGCTGCCGTCAGGAAAGAGGTATAGGTGCCACAAGATTTGCACCACCAGGTTTAGGAACAGTTGCTACCCCTCCACCATCAGACTCGTGAATGACAGACTCATTCAGAGACTCATTTAAGGATTCTTTGTACATTATTTATTACTGAATATTTTTTTCTGTATTTACAGTCAGTTTATTTACAGTTTACAGTTATCCATGATGCTGAAACAAGCCATGAAAGACTTCAACAATGAAGACGCTGTTTACATCCGGTACTGCACGGATGGCAGTCTCTTCAATCTGAGGCGCCTGCAAGCTCACACCAAGACACAAGAGCAACTTGTCTGTGAACTACTCTTTACAGACAATGCCGCTATAGTTGCCCATTCAGAGCCAGCTCTTCAGCGCTTGATGTCCTGTTTTGCGGAAACTGCCAAAATGTTTGGCCTGGAAGTCAGCCTGAAGAAAACTGAGGTCCTCCATCAGCCAGCTCCCCACCATGACTACCAGCACCCCCACATCTCCATTGGGCACACAAACTCAAAACGGTCAACCAGTTTACCTATCTCAGCTGCACCATTTCATCGGATGCAAAGATCGACAACGAGATAGACAACAGACTCACCAAGGCAAATAGCGCCTTTGGAAGACTACACAAAAGAGTCTGGAAAAACAACCAACTGCAAAACTTCACAAAGATTAGTGTATACAGAGCCATTGTCATACCCACACTCCTGTTCAGCTCCGAATCATGGGTCCTCTACCGGCATTACCTACGGCTCCTAGAATGCTTCCACCAGCGTTGTCTCCGCTCCATCCTCAACATTCATTGGAGTGACTTCATCACCAACATCGAAGTACTCGAGATGGCAGAGGCCGACAGCATCGAATCCACGCTGCTGAAGATCAAACTGCGCTGGGTAGGTCACGTCCCCAGAATGGAGGACCATCGCCTTTGCAAGATTGTGTTATATGGCGAGCTCTCCACTGGCCACCGTGACAGAGGTGCACCAAAGAAGAGGTACAAGGACTGCCTAAAGAAATCTCTTGGTGCCTGCCACATTGACCACCACCAGTGGGCTGATATCGCCTCAAATCGCGCATCTTGGTGCCTCACAGTTCGGCGGTCAGCAACCTCCTTTGAAGAAGACCACAGAGCCCACCTCACTGACAAAAGACAAAGGAGGAAAAACCCAACACCCAGCCCCAACCCACCAATTTTCCCTTGCAACCGCTGCAACCGTGTCTGCCTGTCCCGCATTGGACTTGTCAGCCACAAACGAGCCTGCAGTTGACGTGGACATTACCCCTCCATTCATCTTCGTCCGCGAAGCCAAGCCAAAGACAGTTACCCAATAAAAAGAAATTCTGCCTGGCCTGCAGAAAAAAGAATCTCAGGGTTGTATGTGATATTATGTATGTATTCCGGCAATAAATTTGAACTTTGAAAGTCAAACCCAGAGCAGTGGGGCAGCTGTGGCCTCAACCAGCAGGAGAGACAAAGGGATGGAGTTTTTCTTTGGTTGCTAGCCTTCGATTATCCAGTTCAGGCAGAAGGCTACATTCTGGGAGAACTGCCAGTGGCCAATCCCCTGAACCCATCTATAACAAATGGCCAGTGATAAATTGGAACCCTTCCCATAATGACTAAACAGCTTCAAGGTCTAGGAAAGAGACAGGGAGGACAGAGTGGGGACCAGCTTTGGTGTGAAAGAATGAATGGAAGGATAGGTTCACTGAAGGAGGAGAGAAAGAGAAAGGGACATAAAAATACAATGGACCCTGGGTGTGAGAAGCCCTCATCTGATTAGACAGATGACACAGATAGTGAAAAGGTGAGAGCTCAGCATCTTCTTCCACCACCTAACTTACTGAAGTGAGCTTCAAGACCAATCACAGTACAGTTGTTGCCACTTCCTGAAATCCGCAGTGTTGCGGGTGGGAGAAATTTTAGGGAGGGGGCATGTTGTTGTTTCCTTGGAATTAGCAAGACAATTATTTAGAACCCTAAGTGCACCTTTCTCTCACGTCAAATGAATGACATGACCACTGCTGAACACACTGTTAACTCACCAGCTGATTATGCTCAGTCTATTAAAAATACTGATTTGTAGTCGCATGAGAAGTTCCAGAGAATCGGTTGCCAACCATCTTGAGGGTGTGTGACATAAAGTTTTTAAAAAGGTCTCACACGTCTGCAAAGTAAACAGTTTTGTTTGAAATTCCTTTCAACTGCAAACTTGTTACTCTCTCCTCTCGAATTCCCCTCTGCCACATTAGTGGCTACAGTTGGTGAGCCTAACAGGCGCAAATGGTCCAGCAATGGACAGCGCAGTAGTATCCCTAAAACTGCCTGCATCTGGACATAACAACCCAAAGTCTGGTTTGAACAGGAGCTGAGGCAATTCCAAATATTAACCTTAGGAATCTGTATCTGCCAAATGGACTATTGAATGTGCACAGTTATGAACTTGCTTCATCTAATTTCAACTGCCAAAATCCTGATGATACATCTAACTTGCTGAAAAAGTTTGCGTTTGCAAACTGAAACATGATTTCTTCATGCGACGGAAACTTAAAGTATTCTCTCCTTATTGCTCTGTTTAGATCTCTTGGATCCAGGAAAATTCTAAGCTTCCCATTGTCCACAACGACGAGTGAAGTCACCCACTCCGTTGGTTTGTCTATCTTCTGAATCACGTTCAGGCTTTCCATTCTGTCCAACTCTGCCTTTAGTTGCTTTAGAAATGTAAATGGAACTTTTCTGCATGGATATATTATCGGTGGCACACATTTATCCACTCTGATCGTGTGTTCTCCTGAAAGGCAGCCTAGACCCTGAAGTAGGTCATTGTACTCTTTCATGAGTTTATCATAGATTGTCTCTCCTTCACTTTCCAAAACAAGGACACTTTTTACAATGGTCATTTTCTCACAGGCTGTTAAACGTAGTAGGTCTGTACATCCTTTGGTACAGGTACACGATCATTTATCCGGAACCCTTGGGGGACAGTGTGTTCCGAATTTCGGATTTTTCCGGATTTAGGAAAGCCCACCCAAATTGTGCTGCCGTATCCACCCCCACCCCCTTCCAGCCACCTCCCCCAAGCACCAGCTCCTTGGCTGCCTGCCCCAAGCGCCGGTTCCCAGCCTCCCCCCCAAGTGCCAGCCACCTCCCCCAAGTGCCGGACCACCGGTTGCCTCCCACAAGCACTGGCCCCCCAGCCGCCTCCACAAGCACCCACCCCCCCCAGTTGCCTCCCCCAAGTGCTGGTCCCTCAGCCGCCTCCCCCAAGCGCCGGCCCCCCGGCCACCTCCCCCAAGCACCAGACCCCCAGCCACCTCCCCCAAGCACCAGCCACCTGGCCGTCTCTCTCCCCACTTATTGGATTTTGGAGCTTTCTGGATTTTAGATGTCTGGATAAAGGATTGTGTACCTATACCATGATGAATGCTAGCATGTACTCTTTGTCCTTGTGTTTCACTTTGATCACGCATTCTCCTTGCGCTGGTATATTGGTACCTGAATATCCTGTCACCTTCACCTTTGTTCCATACATCTTTGGCTGGGTCTAATCTTAAAATCAATCTCTGATATTATATTAATTTGTGCTCCAGTATCCAATTTAACTGAAATGGATATATCATTCACTTTTAACATCCAGTCTCTGTTTTCTTTCTTGTTTTCAGTCACAACGTCTACATAAAATTCCTCCATCTCCCTTTCATCTACTGCATGAACCTTGCTTCGTTGCACTTGGTTCCTACAGCAATGGGCATAATGGTTATTTTTGTTGCACATATTACATGTTTTACCATATGCTGCACACTTCCTTGGTAGGTGTTGTGTACCACATCGACGACATGGCTTTCGATAGTCCCTTTCATTTTTGTTCACTGCCCACACCTCTCTTTCTACTTTGGCTCACTTTTTCTTAAATGGCTTATGTCTGTTCTTGCTCACTGCATCCATGTTGCAGCTAGTTTCACTGAACAGCTCTTTTGCCTGTGCTTTACAGTTTCTGTAGCCCTACAGAGTGCTATGGCTTTTTCCAGGTCTAGATTTTGGTCTCTTAGCAGTCATTCCTTTAGACTATTATCTGGAATACCACACACAAGTCTGTCTTTTATCAGCGAGTTGGTCAGTCCACTTAATTCACACATTTTGCTTCTGTCTCTCAATTCAGTCACATACTATGTAATACTTTCTTCCGTTTTTTATACACATGTGAAAAATTAGTGCCTCTCAAACATCACATTACGTTTAGGCATGCCTCAAACTGTTCCATTATTTTTTCCCAATTTAATTTTGTCTCCTTCAGCAGCAAATGTAAAGTTATTATACACGTCCAGGGCTTCATCACCCACAACTAACACTTTCACTTTATCACTTTTCTCATCAGCTCCAAATGCCACTAAATACAATCCAAAACATTGTTTGAATCTGTTCCAATTTTCAGTCACATTACCTGTCAACTGAAGTTTCGCTGGTGGATGTAATCCTTCCATTTTTCACTTTGTTACTTTTTCTTCACTGATCACTTGCTGACTTTAGATTTTTCCTTTTAAAGTATTTCCTTTTAATTTTCTTCATCCCACTTCTGAAACCATGTTTCATCTTGTGTGAGTTCTTAGACAACACATGGATGAAGGAAAAGGTTCTTTACTTAAAAGTTGATGTAAGAAGCCCATGAGGCATGGCATGAGGCTGCATGCCTCCATTACAGATCACTCTTACAGCAGTCTCTCCATCTGCGTGAGCCTCCTGCTGGCAGCCAAGTATAATGAAACAGGATCTATGATCCTTAAGACCTTGCTAGTGGCCTTGCAAACATGATCACTATCATTACAATGTCATCACTCCTCAGTTTTCCACTGCTACTGCAAAACATGGTGTAATCCACCATATTTTGACCCAAGGGCTGCCTGTCTACCCCAGAGCCTGTCCACTGCCACCTGAAAGGTTATGCCTTGCCAAACAGGAGTTCACTAAAATGGAGGAGTTAGGCATTATACGCAGGTCAGATACCCCATGGGCATCACCATTACATATGGTTCCCAAAGCCATTGGAGGCTGGAGATACTGTGGTGATTACAGATGCCTAACAACAGCAGACCGCTATCCTGAGCCCCACATACAAGATTATACAGCAAATCTTTATGGGGCCAGAATTTTCTCAAAAATATATTTGTTGCAAGTTTAAATACCTGTTAACCCAGAAGACGTGCCTAAGTCAGTAATTGTAATGCCGTTTGGCTTATTTGAATTTTTGCAGATGCTCTTTGGACTGAAAAACATTCTACAAACTCTTCAGCGCCTGATGGATGCAGTGGGGCATGGCATGGATTTCATTTTTATCTACTTAAATGGCATTCTCGTAGCCAGTCACACCCACGAACAACATTCAAAACACCTGCGTTTAATCTTTTGCCACTTCCAAGAGTTCGGGCTCACATTTAATCCAGAAAAGTGCCAGTTTGGACAGTTGACCATTGAATTCCTGGGACACAGAATCGCATGCAAGGGCATAGTTCTGCTGTCCACTAAAGTGGAGGCCATCACGAGATTCCCGAAGCCATCAATGCTCAAGGGACTTCAAGAGTTCAATGGTAAATTTTCATTCCTGCTGCAGCACATGTCACGAAGCTCATTTTGACCTGATGTCTCAGAATAAAAAATAACATTGCTGGTTGAAGACAACTGCAAATGCTTTTCAGGAGACTAAAGATGCACAACCATGTTGAGTCAACCGCAGATGATCATCCCAACCACCTTATCATCCCAACCACCTCATCGATAGGCCACATCAGACAATTTTTCTCAAGCAAAATATTTCAGTAACAATTGGATCTAGAACAGTGATTCTCAACCTTCCCTTCCCACTCACATACCAGCTTAAGCAATCCCTTACTGATCACAGAGCATCGATGGCCGAGGGATTATTTAAAGTGGTATATGAGTGGAAAGAAAAAGGTTGAGAACACTGTGTTAAACTGTCCATTGCACATCTGGACAATGAAGTTCAGAACAGATCATCTACTCAGTTCCTTAAACCCACCCCATTTATCATTTGGCTCATCTGACTGCAATGTCCACTTGAAATACCCACCTACCCAAGTCAAAGAAACAAGTCCCTTCGTCCTGCTCTTCAACCCCTTCCCTTCCTTCACCTATCAGAGAGCTATCTTTCTTAATTCTCTGCTCTCTCCACCTATCACCTCTTTCTCTTCTACCCTCCCTCCTGTATACACCTATGACCTCTTACTTATTAACCTGTGCTCCTCCCCTTTCCCCTTCCTCCTCACTCCCCTCACTTTTATATTCACTATGAAGATAGGGGAAGAAAAGTTCAAGAATGGGGCGGGGGGAAGTAAGTATAGGAGAGGTAAAGAAAATTTGAAAAATCATTGTTGATGCTGTTAGGTTTAAGGCTGACCAGGAGGAATATGAAGCGTTGTTCCTAAGTTTACATTTGGTCTCATCCTGTTGATGCTTGAGACCGAGGACAGACAGGTCACTGTACGAATGAGAGTTGAAATGGATGGTTGCAGGAAGTTCAAGTTTAGAGAGCATCACCCAATCTGCATTTGGTCTCACTGATGTAGAGGAGGTCACACTGGCAATGCCAAATGCAGTGGATCAGATCAAATGATGAGCAGGTAAAGCTCTGCCTCAACTGGAAAGTTTGTTTGTAGCCCTGAATGGGAGGTAAGGGGGGGAGATGTGGGGGAAAATTGGTGATCGACGACTCATTGCCTCCTGTTGTGGAGCAGGCATGACTGAACCTTTTAAATCTATTCATTCACCAGTTGAGAGTGCCATTGGTGAAGACTGTATTTGTAACCTTACCCGAGTTGCTGAGTTAATGAGGCAGCCACACTAAGGAAGGTGAAGCCACAGGGAGAACAGGCGATATGAGCAGTAGATTTCCTTCCCTGAACCATCAATGAACCAAGCAGCAGTTTCATGACTATCAATCCCAAGCCCAGCTTTGGAATTCCAGGTTTATTTATTTATTTCAGTTGAAATTCCACAGAGGCCGCAGTAGGATTTTGAACTCACAAGTTTGGAATAACAGAGCAGATGTTTCCGCTCTAGTCCAGTAACTTACAGCTGGAGAGCTGTGAGTAGTTGGGAGCTGTCCGATGGGAGGGGGGTGGGGGTGGGCTTGATTAGATGGAGTAAGCTGGGAGTCCTCACTATGGGGAGTGGGACATGGAGGGACAGGCGAGGTGGTTTGATGGGGGGAATTCGAGATATCTTCATGCTGCAATGAGACAAGTATCCCAGCATACACCTCATGCCCCCTTCCTTGCCCCTGTGCTGACCCCAGTAGTACAGAGATCGTGGAGGCATGCAACACGCAACGAGGTCCCTTGGACCTCTGAGTCCACACTGCCCATCAAGCACCTGCTCACACGAATCTGAACCCAACCCCGTTTCATTGAAAGTGCAGACGCAGGAATTTTGAGGAAACAATGGCTCCCTCGGCAGAGAAAAATGAGCACCTACCTTTTATAGAGGAGGTCTAAAAGGATGCTGCAGCATTGCTTTTATGGAGAGCGGTGCCTTGTTGCGTCCTCTGGAAGCAGGGCGACTGGTGCCACAGCGCCACCCATCAACATGACGGCATACATACGCACCGTGCAATGGTCATATTCATTACCCATAATACCCCATGCAGCGGAACTGCTCTGGGAAACACAGAGTGGTTCCAGTTTCATGGGGGATGATGGATAACAAAGTTGGCCATTGATCCTTCTTCTGCCTGGCACTGCCCCCCGACACACCTAGGAACTCTATCCTCCAGCACTTATGCGGTGTTACTGCTACAACGACTGGGTCCAAGGACGCAGGCTGACGGCATAATTGCGAAATCATCAGCCCCCCCCTAGCCAGCTGCTTACAACAGCATTACATTAATGGAGTGAGGCGGAGGGATGAGGGCAGAGAATATCCGCCTTGACAGTTGCAAATTTTTTCTAAAATGGCCTAACGAGAAGCTGAAGGGGCTCAGCAGTCAGGCAGCATTATGAAGGGGAAATGGACAGTCAACGTGCCAGGGCAGGACCCTGTTTAGAGTCAGAGGTGGGGAAGGGAGACCAAAGCATACAGGGGAGGAGGCAGGTCTGGAGAAGGATAAGGCGTAATAATGATATTGAATTTATTGTCATACACATTGTGCAGTGTACATATCACTAAAATTCTTACTTGCTGCAGCTGTGCAGATACTTTGCAAAAAAATATAAATGCAATGGTATAGGGCTTGAATTAAATTAAAAGAGATAGTAAGTAAAAATGAGGTAAGAGGAAGGTGGGAGAGGTAGAGAAACAGGCTGGGGACCCAGAGAGAGTGAGAGGGAAGCAGAGACACAACAGTCCCATGAAGAGTCTTACTGCCCAGTCAGACTGACAAAGGCTCCGTGCAGGTTTTAAACAGCCTGTTAAAGGAGTGATGGTGTTTTATTTGAAATCCTGCAATGATGGGGTCTGAGCCCAACATGGTGGCACCTGCATTTGGCAGTGATCACAAAGACTAGAGCAGGGCACCAGTAATGGGAAGAATGCCCCCCCACCCCTCCCCTATTGAGAAGGAGATGCAGAGGAGACAGCCCCAAGGACAGTGACCTCAGTGGAAGACCAGTGAGGGGCTCTGCAGCTGAAGGATGCACAGAGGCAGCAAGTTGTTGGCAACTTGCGGATGAGAAGCCCACACCAGACTGTGGGCTGCTGGAGACTGGCCAATGAGAACCAAACATCAGAACTGGAATTCAAGAGGGATCAGGGCAAAGAGGGCTCCTGCAGGGCCCTAGGCACTGACGGCTGCTTATCATGTCGGAGGTTTGGATCTGGGCTTGGGTTTGAACTGAACAGGCATCTTGTGTGGCTTCAGAGGCTGCAAGAGAGTTAGAGGCAAATCCATGGACAGTCAGTTACTCTGAGGTGGGGGGGGTGGGGTGGGGGGGCTTCTCTTTTGCTTCTCTTTCTTCAACTGTAAGGGGTGCCAGGCAATGCTAATGGTGAATCTTTGCCTACCTTATGACAGATTAAAGGCAATTTTGTGCAATATGACATTTCTGTTTCATAGTATGACAATAAATAGTCTCTGATCTGGTCTGAACTCTTTCCACATTATGCTGCTTGCCTCGGTGGCTGGCATTCACACAGAGGGCTGAAAGGCCTGTTCCTGTGCTGCACGACCCTGTGACGCAAATCTCCGACCACAATGCAAATCCAGGACAGAAGACAGGTGGATTCACCAGTGCGATACCAGTCAAGGTAGGTGTGCCAATCGTGTTCATAAGTTGTGCCAATCCATCGTGTCGCTGAAGCTACAGTAATGGTGAGCATGCAATGAGAACTCACCTCCTTACTCTCCAAAAACTATCTCCCATCGGCAAGGCTCAAGTCAGAAATGTGATGGGACATTTTCCAATTATCCAGATAAGTGATGCTTCGACACACTCAAGGAGCTTGACACTGTACAGCAGGGGTGTCAAACTCAAATTCACAGAGGGCCAAAATTAAAAACTTGGACTAAGTCGTGGGCCAAACTAAATATTTATTGAAAATTTTCAACAACATCTGCATGTTTTCTCTTCTTTCAACATATGTAATGTTAAACTTTTTTCTTATTAAAATAAATGTTTAATTATAGTTTTGGTTAAACTCTTTCCAGAAGAAGCATTAACAAATAAGAAATAAAATGTAAAATAAAGTTTGCGGTAAAACCAGACTTCTTTTCATCTCCTCCACCTTCTTGAACTTTTGCTTCTCATTCAGATCCTTATACCTGTCCTGGTGTTTTGTTTCATAGTGTCGTCGTCGTATGTTTTATTCTTTTACTACAGACACGCTGGCTCCACACACAAGGCAAACAGGTTTGTCTTTTAAAATGATGAACATATAGTCTGCCTCCCACCTGTCTTGAAAGGTCCTGTTTTCTGTCTTTCGTTTGGCCATTTTCCGTAAGGGGTTTATTACATGTGAGTTCGGCGACAGGTCGCAGATGCTAATGAAAGTAAAGAGAGGAGGTGGGGGCGATTAGCGGGCTGACGGCCGGTGCCAATGGATTTGCAAAGCATTCTGGGATTTGTAGTATTAGCTGTGCATGCGGTATACTGGCGCGGCAGCCAGCGGGCCAGCTCTAATACATATTTGATATGATCTTGCGGTCTAAATATAATTATATCACGGGCCAAATTTGGCCCGCGGGCCTGAGTTTGACATGTGTGCTGTACAGGCTTGATGACACCCCATCCATCCACAAGCATTTACTCACTCCACAACCCATAAACAGGATGAAATGCAGCAACTCATTAAGGATCCTTGGACAATACCTTCCAACCCCACCAGCTCTTACCAGCTCTAAGGTTGAAGACACACTCCATCCTGAATTAGAAATATATTATCATTCCTTCCCCCGTCACTGGGTCAAAATCCTAGAACTCTCTCCCTAACAGCATTGTGGCTGCATTCACACCTGAAGGACTACATTGGTTTAAGAACACAAGAGGGCAACAAGAGGTGGGCAATTAAATCAGCCAGTGAAGCCCACATCCCTTAAATGAAAAACGTTTTAAAAATATGCTCATGTGTGTTTTGCGCTCCTGGACGGGACGTTGATTTTACCCGCTATGCCTTTAAGACAAATATGCAACAATGACTAGTTGGATGCTCATTGCTTGATAATAATTGGAAACATTTTGGGTGCACGGAAGGTTTCTCAGTACGCCTGCCAATGTAAAGAAAACAAATGGGATGTGACGTGGCATTATTAATGTAGACAAACCCCAAAGCAGCACGCCCCTGGTGGCATGTAATGTGATCTGGCATGGAAACTGAGGCTTTTTCACAGCTAGTCATCAGTGCTAATTGATGAGAATTTGTTTTCTTTGTGCACTTAGTTAGAGCTGAATACATTAGGAGGAATATTTGAACCAGTGTAAACAGATTTGTAAGCCTTTGGCTATTTCATCTCAGCACTTACATTACACATGCTCTGCGAGAATGAGCAATGGTGAAAGGCATTGGCTGCAAGCCCAGCTGGTTTACAGAAACACGTGTAGGTAGTCATTGAGTTGCCCCTGAGCGCAGGAAATCAGATCAGTTTGAGGGGAGGTTTCGATCACACACAACTCTTTACATATGCTCTCACTTTAGATAGCAGACAACTGCTACACTTGAAGAGACACCAGCTTGCAGAAAGAACTCTGTTGAAAATCCCAAGTAAAGGGGGTGGGAATATGGAGGCATGGGGTAGTTTCAGATTGATAACCACTTGCAACAATTAAAGTTGTCCTGCGCAATCCTGGGATAGCATGGTCAGACTCAGAATGATGTGCATCATTGAATTGAATTGAATAACTGAAGGAGCCATACACCCAGGATACACTTTCTCCTCCCCTTCTGTTGGGCAGAAGATGCACAACCTTAAAAACATGAACCTCCAGGTTCAAGGATGGTAGCTTGAACAGACCTCTCATTTATGGTAAACACATCTGTCATGATAATTTCCCATCGATAATTTTCACACTTCCAGAGTGGGCGTTCACGTAGAAAGGATATTTACACTAAACACCTGAGTCGCAGTAATTTCAAAGGCTGAACGTCAGTCAATTGATGTAGACCCTGCGTGCAACATAGAGCATCACCATGTCGAGGTCGACAGTGACGTCATTCACCTGTGTTCAATAAAGCCCCAAGACAGAAGAACAAAATGGCTCTAGATCCACAGATCCAGTTAATGCCAACATCATTCCAATGATTCAACATAGTGGTGTGTTCTGACTGCTCTGATATGTAAATGTCACCTCACTTCACATTTAAATCTCCCGCGTTGCAACGTCACGAGCTGAATGTGTCATCGCATGTCATCACGTACGTCGTATTAGCCCATTATTGCAGACTGCCTGCAGTTCAGTTTAGACTGCAGTCCACAAAATTGTCTAGGGCTGCCACAGGAAAAATTTCAGAATGGGAATGAGTCACTCATTTCCATTCTGACCTTTTTACATAGCCTGCATTATGCGAATTTTGCAAACTGTTTGCTGTGTAAAAACCATAATTGATAAAAAAAATTCATGCCCCTACACTTGTACTACATTATATTCTGTCCTAATAACACTCTACCCTGCTCTCTTTGATTTCTCTAACATTATGCCCTGAATATTGTAATATTATTGCTCTACCTGTTGAACATAAATTTGAGTTGACTTGCCTAGACAGCAGGCAAAACAAAGTTTCAATTTAATTCTAAATATATTGTGTCTCCGAGAAATTATGAGAGTTAGAAATTACCAGCTCACAGCTCACTTCCAAGAAGAAGGTATCAACAAGGATTGTTGCAATGCCCAACTGGGGATCAGAGCACAGTGGCATAACTGCCCCAACCCAGCATTGCTGGTATGCCATTGACCAGCACATCACAAGTCTCCACTGTCCAGGAGAGAGTATGGACTGCGCTGCATGAGATTTTCTGGTTGTATTGTGAAGCAGTAGGTGTGGGGGCACAGTAGATAAATTGAATTGAACAGTTGCAAAATTTATTATCATGATACAGTGAAAAGCTATGTTTTGTGTGCTATCCAGGCAAGTCAACCCACACTTAAGTGCAGTAAGTAGTCCAATAATAAAACAAAAATACAGGGTGTTGTGTTACAGTAAGCCAAAGAGTGCAGGGTATAGTGTAATAAAGACAAAATACAGGGTATAGAATTAAGCAGGGGAAGAACATCATCCTTTACCAATGAGAGATCCATTTAGGAGTCTGCATTTGTATTATATGTCCATATGTGTGTTGTCCTGCATATGTTTTGTTTGTCTAAATGTGTATTGTGTTACGAGCCCAGAGGACCACAAAACCCTAAAGTAATAGATATTCACCAAGATAAATGGTTACTTAAACAAAAGTTGCTTTTAATTATCTTTAAACATGAAAACAGGGTCAAACTTTAACTTATCACTATTAACTTAGTTAACCTAACTTTAACCCCCCCCCCCCTTCTAATTCTAAGCGCACGTGTATGTAATGTATGTCTAAGTTTCTATAGACACTCCCAAAGCTTTTACAAAGGCACTCAGAGCAGGCCAGTCTCGTTTGAGTAGAGCTCCAGTATTTTAAATGAGATCTGTTTTGAAGTCTTTGTATGTGACCTGCACTAAAAACCTGCCCCAGTTTATTTCCTTTAAAACATATCATAATCTGTCATAGTTGTCCTGCATATATGTAGTTTGTCTGAATGTGTGTTGTCCTGTGTATGTAGTTTGTCTGAATGTGTGTTGTCCTGTGTATGTAGTTTGTCTGAATGTGTGTTGTTCTACATATATATTGTTTGTCTGTTTGCATGTTATGTCTGGTTGGGTGACAGCATGTTTTGCACCAAGGACCAGAGAAAACTGTTTCAATGGGTTAAACTTGTACAATCCGATGACAATAAACTTGACTTGAATTTGGTAACAGCAGAAATGAAACTGTCCTTGACTCTGGAGGTTCATGTTTACAAGTTCATGTATCTTCTGCCTGATGGACAAAAAGTTGGCAGGGGAGAGGAGAGTGAGGCTGGAAGCAACCTGGTCACCTAAAGCATGGAACGACACATTGAAACCATAGAAGTTCTTTAATTAAAAAAAATTTAGACATACAGCATGGAAACAGACCATTTCGGCCCATGAGTCTGTGCTGCCCAATTTACACCCAATTAACATGCCTCCAGTACGTTTTGAACAGTGGGAGGAAACTGGAGCACCCAGAGAGAACCCTCATAGACACAGGGAGAATGTACAAACTCCTTACAGACAGCGCGGGATTCAAACCCCAGTCCCGATCGTTGGTGCTGTAAAGGCATTGCTCTAACTGCTACAACAACCGTGCCACCCAAGGGCCAGAACTGGCTAACAATAATCAGGAGGTCGGGAATACTTCTGTAAGAGAGTGGAAGTGGTTACCTATTATTTGAGAGTGACTCTGAGACCTATCACACACAACCTTAACCTGCAGAAAGTCATAATGTCCCTTTCACACTGCTGGAGAGCTATAACTTTGGCATAAAGTAGCAGAAGAATAATCAGGGACTGCAAGGGAGCAACCATTCAGATATTGCAAGTGAAGGAAGCTTTTAAAACTGGGCACTATGAGTGGCTCCAATAGAAGATTCAATCCAAGTCACTGGGCATGACAAGACTTTAATCTGGCTTCCAAGACTTCCACCTCAATCAAAAAGTTAGAAATGTCAAGTATTTTCCAAGATGCAGCTCAGAGTAAAAAGGTGCACAAGAAAGCTACAGATACAGTTACAGAGGTAAGGTCAAGCTTTCACCATATACCTGCTCCTTTAAGAAGTCAAAGATCTATGTGAGAAAAGTGAAGACATTGTGGTCAAGAGATCAGAAAATGCTTCAGATCCTTCTTGGGAATGTTTCAAAATATTGCAGGTTTTTAACCATATCTGACAGTAGAGTTGCTCCACTCAAGGTGAGAAAGGGAAGTGGACCTTTCATGAGGTCCAATGAAAGAAATAACATAAGCAAGTGGGTTTTGAATAGCCAGGCCCACTTTCCATCCCATCACAAACAAAGACATTGAACCCAACATATTAAAAGTCTCACTCCACCCACACCAACACACTCTTTTCAACCCCCTCCCATCAAGAGGAAGATTCATGGATGTGAGATTATACACCACCAAATTCATGAACAGTTTCTTACCTGCCATTATCAGACTCCTGAATGAGCCTCACATGAGTAAAAAAAATTGCCTTTGTTCTAGCTAATCTCTCTCTGTAACTGTTTTATTGCTGTACTGTGCATAGATTTTGCAAGGAAAACACTTTTTCACTGTACCCCAGTAAACATGGCAAAAAAACTTAAACTTGAAGCCTGTGTGTTATGTTGCTATCATCAATCATATCTTGGGTGCAAGTTGGAAGAAGAATTATGAACCTACCAGAGGAATGTAGCCTGACATTCTGGTATGTAATCTTGATCCAATAAGGTTAGAAGCAGGATTGCAGCTATCATATTTAGTTGGGGAAGTTTCACCACTTTATGTTAGGAACATATTTCATCTTAGTTATAGATCTTAGGACAGCAGTTCAAACCCCTAGGATGTAGACAATTCATGCTGCTGTCCCAATATGGTCTGGATCACCACAGGAAGATTCTGGTAAGGAGAGGAATGCTCAATTATCGGTGGATTTTTTTGAGTACTTTATTTATAAATTTATAATTACATTACATTCAATTGTAATTTATTTCAAAAGAAATTATGGGTGTGGTATATATCCTCCCATCTGCCTCATCCCACCCTCCCACCTCCCATATCCACTCCTAAAAAAGAAAAAAGAAAAGAAAAAAGCAGAGAATGCCAAGAAAATAAAACATTTATGCATACAGTCTATTGGAGGTTACCAAGAAGTGAGGTCTTCAGAGATTCAATCATACATGCAAACTAAAATTTTGTAAATATGGGCTCAATATTTTCCAAAAGAACATGATATTTATCTGGCAGATTATAATTTTCTCTAATGATACACAACTACGAAGTTCTGCACGCCATCTTTCCATGCCAGATCTATTTCTGACTTCCATGCTATTGCTATACATTTCCTAGGAACTGCTAAAGCAATTAACACAAATTCAATTTGATAAATATTTAATTTTAATTTTGGCCTTATAACCTTAATATTACTCAATAAAAATAACATTAGGTCCTGTGGGAATTTGACCCCAGTAATTCATCCCAAAATATTAAATACCCCTAACCAAAATTATCAAACTTTAGGACATTGCCAAGTTGAATGAAAAAAGTTCTAACCTCAGATCTACATCTATAACATTTGAAAGAATTAAGGAAAATTTATACATTATTTTGTTATTATCAAGTTAAAGCTTTTTTATCTGGCAAAAATAGGTCCTACTTTGACATTACCTAATTAAAGTAAATTAGAATTACTGATTTGTAACTCTACTGTAAATACATTTATTTCAGTAATATATAATTAACTTCAAACTAAGGCCCCCAAAATTGGGGTGCGTAAATCAAGATGGGAAATAGATTTAAATACTCAATTAAGTGAAAAGGATTGTATGGATTTGTGTAAGAATAATATGGCCAAACTTATAAATGTAAGATATAGGTTGGTTCAATATAATTTTTTACATCAGTTATATTTGACTCCACAAAAATTAAATAGATTAATTCCTGCCATATCAGATTTTCAGCGTATATTGACCAATCAAGAGCAACACTGAAACTTCTGAAATAAATCTGCTTTTTTGAATAAATATCCATTTGAAACCAATGTACATTAGAAGGTTTCAATTGTCCATTGACTGCTACATGTCAACCTTAGCTGGTAGAGCAGAGGTTCTCAACCTTTTTCTTTCCACTCACATACCACTTTAAGTATTCCCTATGCCATTGGTGCTCTGTGATTAGTAAAGGATTGCTTAAGGTGGTATGTGAGTGGGAAGGGAAGGCTGAGAATCACTGCTGTAGACCCAATGGTTACTGAAATATTTTGCCTGAGAAAAATTGTCATTGGCCCATTTCCTTTGGAGTGATGAAACTGCGCACGTAATGAGTCAATTAGGTAAGATTAAAACAGTGGTTTTCAAACTTTTTTCTTTCCGCCCACATACCACCTTAAGCAATCCATTACTAATCACAGAGCACCTGGAATAGGGAATACTTAAAGTGATATGTGAGTGGAAAGAAAAAGGTTGAGAACCACTGTGCTAGAGGATGGTTGTAGGACCAGCACCTTGTCAACAGAGAAATGGTAAGGTCACACATCAGAGCATGCTATCTGGATGGAGGAACATCATGTCACAGACTTGCAAGTAACTCAAGAGAATTTTATTGGATTGGCTCAGCAAGAACCTTCAGAATGTGAAATGTATAATGATGGAATGATGCAACATGATACAATTTGATGCACACCTGGATAATTATAGTAACGGGTGGAATACAGATGTCAAAACTGAGTCTGTAGATCGAGTCCGCATGAGTCATGGGAGTAGAAGTGAGCAAACAATGGTAATAAATTATCATTGGGTTTGATGACGGATGGAACTATTTTAGAACATTTCACAGAACATGCCATCCCTGTTACATACATTACCAATCGTCAACGCTGCTAACAGACTCAGCAATCTCATACTAATGGAAATTTTCATCAACAAGTTTGGCCTCAGGATCTCAGACGCTCCTTAATGTAAGTGGAAGTAAGTGCTTAAACGTTCTCGTCAAGAAGAGAAAGTCCTGTTGTGGGGCACGAGAGTAGCTCTGAGAAGATTTTTCTCAGTTTATTTGTTCCCAGAGAGTGAACTACACCATTCCTTCTCAGTCTGGATCACCCCTCCTCTGTGGCTCATTTTGCATTTCAGGCAGCAGAGAAGAGTCAAACACTTTGTTGAGACTGGAGTCACATTAAGGTTCAAACGGGGAAGGCAGCAAATTTCCTTCCTCGGAAGACATTAGAGAGCCAGATAGGCATTTACACCTGTGATAGAACATCAAACATAGAACAGGACAGACCAGCAACCAGCCCATGATGTCTGCACTGAATGTTACGCCAAATTAAACTAAATCCCTTTTTCTTGCCCATGGTCTATACCCTGCCATTCCCTACATATCTAGAAGCCTTCTGAACACTACTATTGTATCTGCTTCCACCACTCCTCCTGGAAACCTGTTCCAGGCAACCTGTAAAACAATTTGTTTCTATAAACTGTTCCTCTTAAATGCATTACGAGATTTTGAATTCCAGATTCATTTAATTCTTTGATTAGAAATTGCTCTCTACCTGACAATGTCCCTGACTATCAAATGGGAGTGCTCAGCTGCCTTCTTGAGCTGCCTGAAATCTTTTCGATCCCACAGAGCTTTTTATGATAAAAGATGCTGTTAAATTAAATTAAATTAGACACACTGCCAAATCGGGCCTACAAGTCCATGCTGCCCATTTTACACCCCATTAACCTAGACCCCAGTATGTTTTTGAAGGGTGGGGTAAACCAGAGCCCCATCCAAACTCCGTACGGGATTGAAACCCAGGTCTGGTCCCAATCGCTGGTGCTGTAAAGGTATTGCACTAAACCGCTACACCAACCTTGTCACCCACGGTTATGAAATAAGATGGGACAGGGATGAGTGATTGAAGATCAGTTGAAGATGGAGTGAGGATTTGTGCTCTGCATTGAAGGACACAGCATTGCTGGAAAATCCTGGAGCATTCAGAAAAATCATATGCTTTTGATTTCTAATCTCACTTTGAGCAATCAATTATGAAAATATTGTAAATGGGGAGGGGTAGCAAAGGAAAGATCCCCAACCCCATACCCTGGAACTGGATTAACTGATCAGACCCAAACTAAACCTGAGCTCAAAGGCCCAGCACCGTAAATATAATAATGTCTGACATGCCACTGATCCATTCGAGCACAGTGAAAATCCGTTAATCAGGCATGCACATGGTAAAGATACACTCACATATTTCTGGATTACAGGAGGATATTTCTATTAACAGTCCAACACACTTCTACATCACTTGTTTTAATGTTGCACAGTTGGGCATAATGAATTTTCCAATGTGTCTGTGAAATTTAAGGGGAATAGGTGAACCAGGGCATTGGGGTGTTAAAGGCACTGTGAGAACAGGGGTCCAGTTAGTCAAGGGGAGTGTAGGAACACAGGTCCCAGTTCTTCAGAGGAAAGATGGGAACCAAGACCCCAGCATGAAAAGGAGACTGTGAGATCAAAGGGCCCAGTGTGATAAATGGAGTCAAGAAGCTGTATGGCCTGGAACAAACCTTTCAGCTCAACTTGTCCATACCAACTAATTGGCATTCTGGGTGAGTCTCATTTGCTGCATTTGGCCTGTATCATTCTAAACCCTTCCTCTCCATATATTCCTCTTGTGAAGGATGTAACTGTACCCACTTCTATGCCTCCTCTGATAGCCTGTTCCAGGTTCAGGCTGGTAACCAGGGCTCCCGTGTATTAATGGGAGTGTGGGGACTGAGGGCTCTGTGCAGGAGCAAGGAGAGGAGGGACACCTGTGTGTTGAGGGGAATGTGTGAAGACTGGCCCAGGATGCAAAACTAGGGCTCCTCTATTGACCCTGTGTAAATCAGACCCAATCCTGTATACTTATAGAGAATCATTAACATTAACACTAAAACATTATAGCACTGTACAGGCCCTTTGGCCTTTCATGTTGTGCCAAACCATATAAAAGTGTTAAACCCTCCGTACCCTATAACCTTCTACTTTCCTTTCATTCATGTGCCTATCTAATAGTCTTTTAAAGGTCCCTAATGTTTCAGCTTCTACCACCACTCCTGGCAAGGCATGCCAGGTCTCAACAATGTGTAAAAAACCTACCTCTGATGTCTCCCCTACACTTTCCTCCCTTAATCTTATGCATATGTCCTCTGGTGGTTGTTAATCCCACCCTAGGAAATACGTAATTTTGTTGTCCTTGATCAAGTCCCCTCTCATCCTTCTACACTCCAAAGAGAAAAGTCCCAGGTTTGCCAACCTTGCCTCATGAGACATGCCCTCCAATCCAGGTAACATCCTGGTAAATCTCCTCTGCACCCTTTTCATTGCCACCACATCCTACCTACAATGAGGCACCCAGAACTGGACACAATACTCTAAAGGGAACAACCTCTTTCCTAGCTCCATGCATCTTTCCCTTTCCTTGTCTGAGGCAAGAGTATCCATTCCAAAGTGTGGTAGCCAGAATTCTGGGCCCCTATTTATGAATTCCCAGTGGTTTACAAACCACCTTCTCAAACGGACCTGTCTGTTTGTATCCATGTGCACCCAACTCCTCTGTTCTTCTACACCCTTTAGAACTATGCTGTTTATTCTATATAGGCTCTTCTTATTCTTTTTTAAAAATTTTTAATTTTTCACACTATGAACCATATTAACCAAAATACACACAACATTTCCCTCTTGAATATACGCCTATGGCATTTTCTCCCCTTTTTCTCCCCTCCCTTCCCTCCCTCCTTCCCACCCCCCTCCAAACCCATTAAACAATCAACATACACAATACAATAAAACCATTAAACAATGTCATCACACAATGAAAATAAACAAGAAAATTGTGTCATCTACTTTTACACACTGGATCAATTCATTTCGTCTTCCTCTCATTCTATCATTTAAAGGGGTGGAGGTCCGTAGTAGGCCCTCTCTGTTGTGTTCCATGTACGGTTCCCAAATTTGTTCAAATACTGTGACTTTATTTTTTAAATTATATGTTATTTTTTTCCAATGGAATACATTTATTCATTTCCATGTACCATTGCTGTACTCTCAGACTCTCTTCTGATTTCCAGGTTGACATTATACATTTTTTTGCTCCAGCTAAGGCTATTATAATAAATCTTTTTTGCGCTTCATCCAGTTTGAGGCCTAATTCTTTCCTTCTTATATTACTTAGAAGAAAGATCTCTGGATTTTTGAAACGGAACAACAGTACATGCAATTTGGGCATGTGAGAAAGTGGAAAAATTTTGGGAAGATCTAAATCAGGTATTAAATAAAATCACAAAAAGCAACATACCAAAAATTCCAGAGATCTTTCTTCTAAGTAATATAAGAAGGAAAGAATTAGGCCTCAAACTGGATGAAGCACAAAAAAGATTTATTATGATAGCCTTAGCTGTAGCAAAAAAATGTATATTGTCAACCTGGAAATCAGAAGAGAGCCTTAGAGTACAGCAATGTTACATAGAAATGAATAAATGTATTCCATTGGAAAAAATAACATACCAAAAAGTCTCTTCTTATTCTTGTTTGCAAAAATGCAGCCTTTCATATTTTGGATTAAATTTAATTTGCCACGTCATTTATCTAGCCTAATCGTTTTTCAGCTGATTCTGTTCTTCACAATACACCAAACCCTACAGCACCACGGATAACATTTAATTGTCTTATGAAATGGCCCAGAAAGCTTATCAGTTCGGAGCCAACTAGGGACAAGCAAAAAACATAGGCCCAGCAAGTGAGGTCTGCATCCTTTAAATGGAACACATCAAACCATGGCCAAACCCTTCTAAACTCCAGGACTTTTTTTTTAATCCATTAACACTACTCATTGCAGAGTAAATATCTGAGATAACAAACACATTCTAATTCCAGCTTTAAATGAAAGGAAGAGGTTTAATTGTTCTTCAACCACAACTTTTTTTTTTGAAGTGGACATCATTGTTTGGCAATTACGGAGCTCGGCAAATATAACCTGATGTTGTGGCATCCCGCCCACAATACAATTTGCTTTCTTTCTGCCCATTCATAATAACAGAAGGACATTGTTAACTCGAATTTCCAAGGGAGCAGGAACCCTCACAGTGAACACAGCTAGGAAACAGCTGCTGGACGCTCAGTATTTGTACCCATTTCTAGGATACTACCTTCCCATTTCCAAAATAGTCTAGTTTTGGTCCAACCAATCCCACTCTGATTTGCTGCAGTTGGCTGCTCCACCTAAGGAGAGTTGAGATATTGCTCACGGTCAACAGGAAATCAGAGTGGGATTGCTTGGAGCAGAATTTGACTGCAAGCCATCACCGGTTCAGTATCAGAATCAGAATTTATTGACATGAACAAGTCATGAAATTCGGTGTTTTGCGGCAGCATTACTGTGCAAACATTCATATTACATATCATCTTACAACACTAATATATAAAAAATGAAAATAAAAATAATAATGCATGAAAAGTAAGGCAGTGTCATTGGTTCATTGATAATTCAGGAATCTGATGGCAGCGGGGAAGAAACTGTCTTTAGGCTCCTGTACCTCCTTCCTGATGGGAGCAGAGTGAAAATGGCATGGCCTGGGTGGTGGGGGTCTTTGAGGATAGAGGCTGCTTTTTTAAGACACTGCCTCATGTAGATGTCCTTGATGGAGTGAAGTCTGGTGCCTGTGCCTAATGTCCCTAATATGTCTGGAAGGTAAAGGGACTCTGTAAAATGCTACAGAAATAGGGGGACAAGGACTAATTTATTGTTGCTGTCTCTCTTTTCAGGGTAATTGTCTATTTAATTTTGTCTCTGGATATATTAATTGGGATGGGCGGACGAGAGGGGGGAAAATTGGACTCGATGGCGAAGCTAGTATATAATTGGAAAATGTAGTGCATTTTTTATTATTATGGATTATTAAGAATTGTTGACACAGTTTGAGTTTGAAAAATTATAAATAAATTATTTTTTTTTCTAAAACTCTGGTGCCTGTGATGTCACAAGCTGAGTTAACAACCCTCTGGAGTTTTTTCTTGTTCTGAGATTTGGCGCCTCCATACCAGGCAATGATGCAACCAGCCAGAACATTCTCCACGTAGAACTTCTCCCTGTAGAAGTTTACAAGAGTCTTCAGTAACATACCGAATCTCCTCAAACACCTTACAAGGTATAGACATTGGAGAGCCTTCTTCATTATTACATCAACATGGAGGCTGCAGGACAGATCCTCTGACACCCAGGAATATGAATTTCTTGACCATTTCCACTACTGACCCCCTTCGATGAGGACAGGGTCATGTTCTGATTCCCTCCTGAAGTCCACAATCATGAATGGGATCCATTTTAACAAACAACTCTAAGTCCATTTTGTCCAAAAGTCAAAAATGGCTCACAATGGTGACCGTACCACCACAGTAATATAATCACCACTATCAAAACCGCATACAAAAGAAAAATTACAAAAATTATAGAGAGAAGCAGGAAACAAGTTCTTCTAATTGTATGTATGTGCATCAGCCTTTTGAATGAAATAATACGATAGGAGCTCACTCCTATTTTTTCATTAACCGGGGACATCCTGTACTTTGGAAATATTTTGATTATTTAAAAATACAGCGTGGTAAAAGGCCACGCCACCCAAATGCATCCAATTAACGTACAAACCCCGTACATCTTTGGAATGTGGAAGGAAACTGGAGCACTCAGAGAAACCCCACGTAGTCACGGGGAGAACATACAAACTCCTTACAGACAATGGTGGATGAAAAACACAGCTTGCTGATGCTGTAATAGTGTTATGCTAACTATTAACTGCAAAATATGTGGGTAGTACCCCAAAAATTAATGCAAGTAGAAATATCCAGCAGCTGTGTCAATTCCTCATGTGCTTTCCTATTTTCTACAATTGAGCATATTGATGACTCTAAAGCCAGCCCTCATGACTAACCCCTATCACAGTGGTTGCCAGTCTGGCAGTAAATAGCCTCATTTATAAATGGCCAAAGGGCTGACATTCTCAGCTTCCAAGGCTGCAGTGGAATCTCCTCCGTTAGGTAGTTCCTCAGGATCGAGGATGATTTGGTTCTGTGTGGAGTCAAATATATTTTTGTGGGTTTAACAGTGGTGCGGAGAGAATTTGGTTCCAATCTGATTTTGTGGTTTCTGAGGTGAAGGATGAGGCCACCTTTAGACCAGAAGACCCTGTCAGTGCCAGAGCAGGAGCTGATTGAGAGCTAGGGGATGGGGTAGGTAAGGAGCTCTTTCTGCTGCTTACACAGGACTCTCTGTGCCTGTCTGCACTATTGGGAGTTACTTCTTTGCATCAGGATTACTGTGAACATTTATGATCTATTTTATGTATTTATTGCCTCTTTTAATTTAATTCAATTTGTTTAATTTCATAGTTTTCCTTTTCAATGCCTGTTCAGCTGCAGCAAGTAAGATTTTTGGTGCATATGTACATTGTACAATGTGTATGACAATAAACTCATTATCATTGGTAAACAAGAACATTTGCAGATGCTGGGTGTAGCGCTATCGATCAACCACATTAGAGAGTGTTGTGATTAACAGGCCTTAAGACATCAACACATCTCACAGGTTGCTGGCCCGGTTCCAAGGCAGGAACTGAGGGAAGAGTTTGGGCGTAACAGCCTTTACTGGGATTTCTGGAAGGGAGGAGTCACAGGTGCAGAGGGCGGGCCAGCTCATACAATACATACATCACAGCTATGCAGTAATTGCACCACACTGGGTGTCGTGCATGCACTTACACAATGAGGACTCGGAGATGTGGTGCTTTTCTCATTCTTTAATACCATCAGACTAACACGGCTACTGACATACAGAGATATAATATATTATGGAGGGGTGACATCATGAGATGGGTCTCATGATGTACAGCAAGGTGGACTTATAAACAACACTCTTCTCCCCTGCAATAAATGTTGAATGGACCCCCTCTAACTACCATTACTACATTGGGCCCTTGACTACTTGTGAGAATTAGGATACATACACTGAATGATTATAATACAGAAAGGAATTTAATAATAATTATGGAACATAGTCCTTAAAGGGTTCAGGTGGTCTTCTTTCTCTCTTGGACCACCTCAGCGAGGCATACTGGACCAGTATTTGCTCGGGTGTGCCGGTTTTCGCTAGCCTCCGGGATTCTATGTGTTGGGCTGCTTGTCACAGTTACTGGGCTACCTGTCTCCACCCTTCCTTCACTCGGCCCAAGGGGTTGAATTGCTGTGGCAGGGTACAATGGCATGTCTTGTTCTACTTCCTCCAGGTCGTGAGGTAGTTCGTGGACTTTAGTGTCAGGCAATGCTTGCAATTGGTCAGTGTGTTGTTTCCACAGTCTGACTCCCACTAGAACAGAGTATGATCAGGGGCTCAACTTTTGTAGGATCACCCCTACCACTCTACCATGCCATCCTTAACAATATCCCGGATTATCGCTCTCCTCCATAAATATTAGGATAGGGATTCTCACCAACAGTTCAAGGTTCAAGGTTCCTTTATTGTCACATAATCTAATGTATATTTGTGCATGTATGCCTGTTTTTTTGTATGTTCTCCAAGCAAATCAATATGGAGCACTCTAGGAATGTCCAAGGAGGTTCAGTAGGGGTAGCATTTGATGCTGAATGTCATGACCACATTGAATTTAACATTTAAGGTAATATGAAGTTCAAAAGTGTTTTTTGACTAGCTTGCACTGACTTGCATTACTGTTTATTGTACAAGTATTTGCACTGACTTTCATTACTGCTTACTATAATTGTAGTAACATTTGATGCTGAATGTCATGACCACATTGAGTTTAACCTTTAATGTCCTATGAAGTTCAAAAGTTCAAAAGAAATTTGAACTTGCACCATGGACTCCTCAATTAGTTACAGGGCTGTGCATCAATGTACATTCAGAATAAAAACAAATGGCCAAACCCAGTTCAATATGGGCCCAAAAAAGTGAAGCAACATTGGGAGAAGCTCTTCACAAGCCTGTAGAGTTAGACAAAGGAGAAAGCAAGAGACAGCAGAGGAACATCAGTCTTGCCTCACTGTTGATGCTTCTAGACTTGCAAGGAGCAGGCAGCAGGAAACAGAACAGCAAAACCAGGCCCGACTCAGAGCTCAGGCTTCCAGACAAACAAGGAGCAGGCAGCAGGAAACTGAGGAACAACTCCCAACTTGGCTCAGGTGCTGATGCCGCCAAGCATTCCATGAGCAGACAACAAGAGTCTGCCGAGGAAGAACAAGCAAGTCTCCAAGCAACGCAAATAAAAGCCACCAGCCGAAGGGTAGAACCATTTACTACAGCCAACCTGCTAAATGCTGCATTCAATTACTCAGTTGACATTGAGTATTCTTGCATTAATGCAGTTGTAATTGGCTCCATGTCAGAGGTATGCCAACAGTGTGTATGTTTTGCCAGAAGTCAACTTTGTTTGAACCGTGTATCTCTCTGTTACAAAGGATATAAATGTATTTGAAATAATATATTTATGCAGAATTACTATGAAGTTTTTGGGTGTTTTATTTCAACCATGTAGTCAACAACTGAGTATTTTATTTCCTGGGCAATGCCAGGTATCCTGCTAGCACTAAATATAAATGAAATAGACATGATTTACTTTATCTTTTGCCTACAGTAAGACAAACAAAGAGTCACCATGAGCAGTGGCCGGTGCCCCTAACAATAAGAGAAAGAGAAGCAGAAGTCCTTTCAGAAACACTTGAGTGTCCATGAATTCACCACCAGAGCTCCCGCAGCCTTTGCAGCCACACAGACTCCTGTTCAAACCATTGGCAACCCAAGCTTTAATTCCAAAACTCTGAAACAATTGGGGCCTCAGCGCCTGAAGCCCTTCAGGAGTTCCTCTTGCCCTCAGCAGACTCTTCAATCCTAGTTCCGATACTGTTGTGAATGCTATATTCTTCCATACAATAGTCACATTGCCAGCTATCCAGCAACATGGTCTTTCTTTTTCAATCTTTTTATTATTATTATAATTTATAAACACATACAGTTCAAAGAGATATAAAAAAAATACATAGTAAGTAATGAATTAATACAGAGATATTAAACAATAATATTACAGAATAAAAATATATCATTAAAAAAAAATTTTTTTGATCAGTTTAGGGTGTGAACTATCTCTAAAAAAAAAGATATAATTAATAACAATATATGAAAAAAGAGAAAAAAAACCCCAAAAAAGAAGAAAAAACAAATCTGAATTTAAAAAAAACTTTAAAAAAACTTTTAAAAAAAACCTACAGATATAGCTAAACCACGCCGATCACTCCGATCTCATCTTACAGCCCAATTATCATACATAATCATAAAAAGAAAACAGAGCCAGATCAACTCACCACAAATGAAAATATTGAATAAATGGTCACCAGGTTAACTCAAACTTAGAAGGGGATTCATAGACAGAGTTTCTAATTTTCTCTAAATTTAAACATAGTATGGTTTGGGTAAACCATTGGAAAACAGTGGGAGGATTTAACTCTTTCCAATTTAATAGTATAGATCTTCTAGCCATTAGTGTAAGAAAAGCAATCATACGATCCGCAGGAAGAGATAAATAAGTCAAATCTATCATAGGTAATCCAAAAATTGCAGTAATGGGATGTGGTTGTAAATCAATATTCAAAACAGTAGATATAATGGAAAAAATTTCCTTCCAATAATTCTGTAAAGAGGGACAGGACCAAAACATATGTGTAAGGGAAGCTATTTCCAATTGACATTTATCACATATAGGATCAATATGAGAATAAAAGCGATGGAGTTTATCTTTAGACATATGAGCTCTATGAACAACTTTAAACTGTATCAGTGAATGTTTTGCACATAGAGAAGAAGAGTTTACCAGTCGCAGAATTTTATTCCAATTTTCATTAGAAATATGAAGGTTGAGTTCTCTTTTCCAATCATTTTTAAACTTTTCGAAAGTCCCAGAATTTATTTTTGTAATTATATTATATAATTTAGATATCACACCTTTTGGAGGGAATTTTGAATATAGTATATCCTCTAAAACAGTCGTAGTCTCCCGATTGGGAAAAGAGGGTAAAGTCGAAACTAAGAAACTCCTAATCTGCAAATATCGAAAGAAATGAGATCGAGGTAAATCATATTTCATGGATAATTGTTCAAATGACATGAAAGAGTTATCCAAGAATAAATCCGAAAAGCATGTTATACCTTTAACTTTCCAGAGTAAATAAGCTTGATCAATTAGAGAGGGATGAAAAAGGAAATTTAGTACAATAGGAGTTTCCAAGATAAAATGACTTAGGCCAAAAAATCTCCGGAATTGAAACCATATACGTAGTGTATGTTTAGCCATTGGATTATCAATTTGTTTATATAATTTAGTAAGAGTAAAAGGGAGAGCAGCTCCCAAAATAGAACTAATTGAGAAATTTTGTACCAGTTTAATTTCTAAATTTACCCAATGGGGATTTAGAGATAATTCTGAATAATTCAACCAATACCTTAAGTAACTAATATTAATTGCCCAGTAATAAATTCTAAAGTTGGGTAATGCCAACCCTCCCTCTGGTTTAGATTTCTGTAAATATTTTTTCCCCAATCTAGGATTCTTGTTTTGCCAGATATACGAGGACAATTTAGAATCGACCTTATCAAAAAAAGATTTAGGAACAAAAATAGGTATAGCTTGGAATATATATAAAAATTTAGGTAAGATCATCATCTTAATAGCATTAATTCGGCCTATCATGGATAGGGATAATGGTGACCAATTGGTAAGTAAACTGCCGATCAGGTCCAATAGAGGGAAAAAATTAGTCCTAAACAAATCTTTATCAGCAACATGGTCAACTGCCATGAATTCGACTCCCCAAATGGCAGCTGAGGAATTGCAATATTACCAATTGGATAAATTCTGAGTTGGATTTGGAAGTGTCAATCTGTGTATGTGTTGTTGTGCATTTGGAGAATTATTATAAAACCTCATCTGATCATCATTAAAGTCACTGAGTTCAGAACAACCCATTTGGCCCAATTCGCCTGTGCTGATCCAGGCTAACTCCCTGTCTTTGATCCATCTGAACTCTTCCTTTCCATATATCTGTCCCGATGTCTTTTAAATATTGTAATCTTTCCTGCCCCCCACCCCCTCCCCACCCACCGCATCCACCTCAAAAGAAAAAGCAGGCAGGAAATTTTCTCCCTTTACCCAATCTACTCCATATGTGATTCTAATCAGATGGAAGGACTTGCTGTCCCCTTCAATAAATGCTGGTCAGCCAACAAATCACATTCCTGTATAGCTAAAATATTCAGAGGTAGTCATAAAAGTACATATTTGATACATTAGATGTTTTAAGGTTTGTTTAACATCAGGAAAATACAATTTGATGTATTTTAGGGGTTAAACTGCAGGTTTCTGAAAATGTGTTTTCACTGTACCTCTGTCTGCAAGTTGGTGCCTGATCTGTGCTGTTTCCATTCCCTCCCTCACTCCCACGCAGCTGTACAACTCAGTGAGAAAGGAGAATGATATTCTGCTGGCATTCCTGGGGAGCTAAGCACCTGAAATAGCTTTGGAATTTGCTCAGCAAAGTTGCTACAAATAAACTGAGTCGGGCCTGGCCATGAGCTGCAAGGATTCAGTGAGATGAGGGACGGTGCTGACTAAAGCCAAGGCTTTCTCCAGGGGAGAAAGGGTGATTAATGAGCCCAGTATACAGAGGAGGGACACCACCCAATGGATCCACATAGAATGGAATCACCGGAGCAAAGAGCACAACAAATCTTTTTTTGACCATTGTATTTAAAATTTTTATCCATACATTTAATAATGCCAAAATACAAAATATAATCATCAGTAATTAGTGTCAGTTCCATTATACATGATGGTATAAAACCCTCAAGCACCCCCAACCCTCTCCCCCCAGCAAAGAATCCCTAAATAAAGAAAAAGAAAGAAATAATGATAAAAAGAAACATGAAAAGAAATAAAAGGGAAAGAAAATGAAAAAGTAAAGAAACTTGATTGCCAAGAAGACACCACCCACCACATGGTTCTAACCATTTACATTTTCTCGTTCTTCCAAGGAGGTTAACGAGATTCTCGAAGTTTAGGGAAAATATCTATAAATTAATTCCCACAATTTGTAAATTTTCAAAAATACATCATATTTATTTCTTAAATTATAAGTAATCTTCTCAAGAGGAATGCAACTCTGTATTTCTGTATTCCATCGTGCCATACCGAGATGAGAGTCCGATTTCCACGTTACTGCAGTACATTTTCTTTGTACTGCTAATGCGATCTTCACAAATTCTTTTTGATATATAGCAAATTTCAATTTTGGTCTTATCTCTGCAATATTACCTAATTAAAAACAACATTGGATTTTGTGGAAATTAGTTCCTGTAACCTGTTCTTAAAAAATGTCCAAGTTTATTCAAAATGGTTTCACTTCAGGGGTAGACAGAGCGCAACAACTTGAGTCCCTTCATTTCATTGACTCCAGACTAAGCACATTTCCACATCATGGTCCTTCCATATGACTCTGCACAGCCAGCCAATCATCGGTGCACAGTAGTTACCCCCCTGGGCTACCCTGACCACAGCTCTCCAACCCACAAGAAGGACAAAGGGAGCAGGCACAGGGAGACACCACCATCCATAGGCTCCCACTTACACACTGACCCACTGTGATATGCATCACAGATCCTCTACTGTCCCTGTATCCAAATTCTGGAACTCTCCACTCCACAAACAAGCATAGTGTACTATGGGATCACCTTTACCTGAAGGGCAACAGCCATTCCAGAAGTATCTCAGCACCATCCCTTCATGGATTTGGGTCACAGTTGTAGGTCTTTTCAGTGTCTCCCATTACTAATGATAGCTACAACCAGTTCCACATACACAACATTACTGTATCTTCATATACAGATGCATAGAACATGTACAGTTACAGATACACATGTGTATGCAAAGACCAGTTTAGATGCACAGACTCGCTCACATGCACTGACACACAGACAATTGTGCACAGATGCTCAGACACATGCATGTACAGACACAGAAACTCTCATGTGCATAGGTACACAGACCCACTAGCTTGTACAGGTCACACTCATGCACAGACACACCACACACACTCGCCTGCACAAGTCTCATTCATGTGCACAGACACACAGACATACTTGAGTGTATCTACCCATTTGCCCAGATACATCAAAAAATGTCCCCAATGACTTGGAGCCTAACTTCCACAAGTGCCGTCTGCGTACAGCAGCTCAATGAGTTTCATAGAGATAAAGGCTCTTCAGCCATTGAATCCATGCTGACCAGCCACTCCCATTTTCACTGATCCTACATTAATTCCATGCTTTCTTCTCCCCACATTCTCATCACCACCACACCCAGATTTCACCACTCACTTAGATCCTAGGGAGTACAATGACCAATTAACCCACCAAATCCCACACCTTCGGGATATGGGAAGAAACTGGAGCAGCTGGAGGTATCTCTGGAGCTCTCTTCCTCTGGGGGATTGTAAAGGACAGATCAAAAAGAGGAACTAGCTCATTTTTCTTTTGAAAGATCATGGAATAGAAGACCATGGAACTGGCACAAGATGGGGACAGATCAGCCATGATCATTCTGAATAAAGGGCCAAGTTTGCAGTGTGTGTGTGTCCATCTCCTGCTCCAAGTTCTAAGGTTCTTACCACGGTCCCCAGGTCAGGCTTCCTCCGTCATCCAAACACCAGCATCTCCAGGCTGGTACTGGGTAAAAGCCCTGTGGCAAATCACCCGGAGAAGCAAAAGACCTTCAAACTTTTACAAATTCTTTCCATATCATCAAAATCAGCTCGTCTTTAATTATCTGAATATCTCTCTGTGTAAAATGATCCCCCTCGGTCAGGTGGATTAACTGAAAGAAGGAAATCAGAGCTGCGGATCTCCACGACACCATACATGGTGACGAATTATTTCTCCGACATTTCAAAACAAATCCCTGAATTATCGGCCACTTCTTTTGTTAATGACTCTGCACTGCAGCTTGAGAACTGAAAGAAAAGTCTTTGTAATATTAGATTGTGATACATTTCAGAGCATTAAAATCCTACCTATTAAATAAGCACATGGTGCTTGTTCTGACCAGATGGAGTTGATGTTAAGCAGACCAATTAGCCACAGCCGATTACAGTGACGACCACCATGATTGCAGAGACTAGAAGATGATGAGTTGAGTAGGTGGCTTCTCATCACAGGGATACTGAAACAATGGTGTCTGTGCACACAGGAATAGTTCCTGGACACCAACCTCACCTTGGGAACAACAGGAAGGCAGTGGAGAGGCTTGTTGTGATTTATTTGCTGTATGAGACAGTATTTGAACCTTAAAAATTTCACCACAAAACCAGGGGCATCTTATACGCCAATTATAAAATCCAAACCTTAATATCCTGTAGTTTAGGGTGTCCCCCATGGCAATGGAGAACAGCATAAAACACTCACATAACTTCTATGGTCCGATTAATAAATATTTTTTCTACTGAAACTTCATGTTTGGGAAGCTGGATTAATAGTAATATTATATTAAAACAATAAAAATGTATTATGAACCTGTCTTTCATACTTTAAAATAACAGTACAGCAAACTAATTGAACAGCATTCACCAGTCACCATTTTCAACAGCTGATGAACAGAGAAGTCTCAGCGCTCCCCCATGGGATCCATCCGCACAGCCCGACTGCCGTTGGCTCTGTACAGGCTTTAAATGGCCTGTTAAAGGCACCCACGATGGCTTATTTTAAAATATGACAATAACACTTAAACCTTTACTGGGTAATTTGCTTTCAAAATATTGTAACCAGTCAATAGGACTGTTGCTGCAGTAAGCTCTCAGCAGTAAGTGTCAGACTTGGGGTAGTCTTATCCAGCGAGTAGAGCTCAAAACCTACATTTTAAGTGGAAATTCTGAAATTCTGGGGGTCACCTTACACACCAGTCTCCTTCAACAGCCTGATGCACCATCAATTACAACAAAAGACTGAAGTTGTGAAACTGATAGGCTTTTATTGATTATAGACTGGAGCACTAACCAACCTCATTGACTGATCATGGCAGCAAGACTGGGGAGCATGCAAGGGGTAATGGGTAGGATCTGTCTCTGGAGGCAGTAGCCAATCATAGTATAACAGTGGTTTACCACACAGTTGCTTAAAGAATACAGCATAATAGAAGGCTTTTCTGGCCCATGAAATCTATGTCACTCAATTACATCCAATTAACCTTCCAAACCCGTACATTTTTGGAATGTAAGGAGGAAACCGGAATACCCGCAGAAAATCCACACGATCATAGATTTGAACCTGGGTTCCTGGCACTGTAATAAGTGTTATGTTAACCACTACGCTAAACATGCCGCCCATTATGAGTTGGAGATTACAGTTTTGAGGATAGTAATGGAAGCTGGTGTTCTCCTGAAGCCAGAAAAAGCGAAGAGGAGATTTGATTGGCATGTTTAAGATCAGAGAGGGTTTAACTCGGGTGCATATGGACAAACCTTTTCTGATGGGCAGTGAGAAGGCAACAGGTTAAAGAAAACATACAAGCGCATGACTGCTGGATCAGTAGGGAAATTGGAAAGAACACAGATGGGAACTGACTGGAAAAAGTGGACCTGAAAGAGATAACCAGATGGAACAACTTGGTCAGCATGGACAGTTGATGATGATTAGTCAGACTCACATTCAGATCTGTTCATTGGGTAGTGATGGTTGACGCACTGGGGACAACGCAGCTCTCGTTCAAATATTGCCATGAGATTTCTGACATACAATGCAATGCCTTCTCCACAGAATCAGACTGTAAACTGTCACTCAGATATTTTATAACAGCAGGAGAGTCCTTTGACTTTATTCCATTGTTTGCAACAAGATTGTCCCTGATTTCACAAATCACTTGACAATCAATCGCTTAAATAACTTGGAAAGGAGAACCTTAACCATCCTCCCAGTGGAAGAATATTTCTACTTTAGCTCATCCTTGCAAAAATTCCCTCAGGCCTAGAGTGAGTCACAGGCAAAAGTGGAAAAGGAGCGCTTGATGTGGTGTTATCGAGGAAATGCCTGAGAAAAAAATATCCAACAAAATTGAAGGAGCAGTGGAGACTTAATGCTGACACCAAAGACATCAACGTGAGGTGTTGCCCCAAGAAGGCAGCCAACATTACAAAGAGCTCCATCTCTCTGGTCACCACCTCTTCTCACCGCTACCTTCGGGCAGAAGGTGCAGAAGCCTGAAGACCAACACCGATAGGTTCAAGAATCATTTTTGCTCAACAGTTATCTGCCTTTTTAACATTCTTGCACTACCCTAACCCTCATCATGATCCCCTCCAGGACCCCAAAAAGATCTGTCTACTCTACTGAAACATCACTTTTTGCACTAACTGTAGCTGCGAATGTGTATCTTATTGCTTAATATTTATTATTGTTTTTCTGTCTCATGGTACATTTATTCTACTGTTGTTGGTGAACCTGTGTGGCTGCAGCTAGTGACAATTTCAGTCCCTCTGCACACTGTACTTATGTATATGACAATAAACATATAAACTCCTGACTTATCTTCAGAAGTTTGATTTCCATTCGGTGCTGTCTGTAAAGTTGGCCAGCTCCAAGTGCAAGGTTTGTGAGATATCTTCTTTTCTTCATAAACTGTGGTCTACATGAACTCATTGCCCAATGATTTAGAATGGTGAAGCACTGAAAGACTCTAGGCCTCCTATGTCCACTTAATCCTATTACTCATCTCATTTCCTCAGCAAGATTTTTCCTCCTTCAGGACGTCTGTTAAATCTAGAGCTACATCTCGTGTAATCTTTTCCTTCAAGCCTTGAAGTAGGGGTTTGAGCTGAGGTGTTAACTGTCCATTTCCATCCAGAGAGGCTCCTCCTGCAATCTGTCACATCTCCGACTTTTTCTCTGTTGCCTCTGGGTCTTTACCAAATCATCTTAAATCTCACCCCACAGAACATTGAGTTATCAACCAATGGAAACAGTCTTCCTCATTTACTCCATCTATCCACTTTGTGATTCTGAGCATCTCAATCCAATCTTCTCTCAACCCCAAGAGAAACCCCAGCTAGCCACGTTTCTCTGTGTACCTGTAATCCAATAAGACAGGGAACATTCAGGAAAGCCGTGTTCCAATCACCCCTGCCCCCTGCAACCCACATTGAGGGAGAATCTAACCTTTAAATTGGGACCTCTGATCATTTAATGGCTGACATTGAAGACAGCAGTAGTGGGAGGAGTCACGTGATGGAGTAGTGGCCGGTTGGGGAACTCCAGCCCTCTCCGGAAAAGTAAAAAAAAGACAGTGAAAAAACAAAGGCACAAACACAAAAACCAAAATAAAGTGAAAGTAAAGGTGTGGAGAAAATGGCAGTGAAGAAAGAAAAGCCAAAAGCAACGGGAAGAAGAGAAGAAGAAAAGACGTCGGAAGAAGAAGGTAAAGGCCTTACCTGTGTGAGAAGCCCGCTCCCTAAGGTCAGTTGAAGCCCCAAACTCGGGACTACAAAAATGGCTCACGGAGCCAAACAAAAGTGTGCAACCGCGCATGCGCGAGGAGTCGCGTATGCACGATGCACAAGACAAAAATAACACTGACTGGAGGGGGGTCCAGCTGAGGAGTCGATCTCCACAGCTGAAATTGACAGCCACAACAAAGCAGCAAGAGGAAAACATAGAAAATAATGAGAACAAGAAAGAAGAGAGTAAAAAGAAATCAAAGAAACAACAGATGACCAACCCAGAGGAAGAAGACCAGCTTCAAGACACTTCTAGTAAAAATAAGAAGACCAAAAATACCCAACAAAATAAAACAAACAAACCAACAAGAAAACCAGAAGAGACAGAGGTAAAAGACACAGATCCTGGAGTGGACTCAGAAGAAGAAGAGGAAGAACACAGAGAAATGGAAGATGAAGGGAAGGGCAAGTACATGGATATATTTTTTTAAAAGAATATATGGAATCAGTAAAAGAATGGCAATCACAAGAATTCAGTGAAATAAAAAGAAGAATAAAAAGTATAGAAGAAAAAATGAATAGATTAGAGATGATTATGTTAGATATAGGAAAAAGAATGGACAAGGTGGAAGAACGAGTAACAGCCGTAGAAATGGAAGTAGATGACTTTAAAAAGAAATTAGAAGAATCTGATAAAAAAGTTAAAGAGACACAGGAGCTGTTAGCTCAGAAGATAGATATAATGGAAAATTATAATAGAAGAAACAATATAAAGATAGTGGGCCTTAAGGAAGATGAAGAAGGCAAGAATATGAGAGAATTTATAAAAGAATGGATCCCCAGGGTCCTCGGAAGACCAGAATTACAGGAAGAAATGGAAATAGAAAGGGCACACAGAACATTAGCCCCTAAACCACAACCACAACAAAAACCAAGATCCATTCTAGTAAAATTCCTAAGATATACAACAAGAGAAAATATATTGGAGAAAGCAATGAGGAAAATAAGAGAAGACAAAAAACCACTGGAATACAAAGGTCAAAATTTTTTTTCTATCCAGATATAAGTTTTGAACTCCTGAAGAAGAGGAAGGAGTTTAATACAGCAAAAACGATCCTATGGAAAAAAGGATATAAATTTATGCTAAAGTATCCAGCGGTACTTAAAATAGTTATTCCAGGGGAGCAAAACAGACTATTCTTGGATCCGAAGGAAGCACGAAAATTTGCAGAACAACTACAAAACAGACAGAGAGATGAAGACATGTAACGAGAACAAAAATGACCACAAACTATATGTATGTGTGTATGTATATATAAAAAAAATAGAGTATAGGTAAGAACTAAGAAGGGAAAGAAAGGGAAGAAAGGAAGTATGGGGGGAATGAAGAGAGTGACCTTTGTTATATATGAAGATTAAAATCTTTTCGGGGGGGGCTGGGTGGGGAAGAATTACGGTCACTGCGAAATCAGTTGATGCTTGCGAGTGAATTCGCAAATCCAAATGGAGAGGGGAGATGTGGTTGCCCGACAAGGGACAAAGGGCAACTCAGGAAGGGGAGGGGATAGTGGGGTTAAAGGAATTTTAGATAGGAGAATAATGGAAATATTTTATGTTTTAGAAATGTTGTCTTATAATGTGTTCAAAAAAAGAAAGCAGAAATGGATAAGAAGGAAAGGTGATGTTGAGGAAACGGAAAGGAAAGATAAACAAAGTATGAAATGGCTATGTTGAACTATATGACTTTAAATATTAATGGAATACATAACTAAATCAAAAGGAAGAAACTATTAATTTTACTGAAAAAAGAAAAAATTGATATAGCTTTCGTACAAGAAACACACTTAACTGAAGTGGAACACAAGAAATTAAAGAGAGATTGGATAGGACATGTAACAGCAGCGTCATATAATTCAAAAGCTAGAGGAGTAGCTATATTAATCAGTAAAAATGTACCAATCAAAATAGAAGAGGAAATAATAGATCCAGCAGGGAGATATGTAATGATAAAATGTCAGATATATTCAGAATTTTGGAATTTACTCAATGTATATTCACCTAATGAAGAAGATCAAAAATTTATGCAAGATATCTTTTTGAAGATAGCAGACACACAAGGGAACATACTAATAGGAGGGGATTTCAACCTTAATTTGGATTCAAACATGGATAAAACTGGGAAAAAAATTAACAGAAAGAACAAAGTAACCAAATTTATAATTAAATCGATGCAAGAAATGCAACTTTTGGATATATGGAGGAAACAACACCCAAAGGAAAAGGAATATTCATACTATTCGGGTAGACATAAAACATACTCAAGAATAGACCTATTCCTGTTATCAGCTCTCATGCAAGAGAGAGTTATGAAAACGGAATATAAAGCTTGACTATTATCGGACCATTCACCCCTGTTATTGACAATAGAGTTAGAGGACATCCCACCAAGAATGTATAGATGGAGATTAAACTCCATGCTACTTAAAAGGCAGGATTTTAGAGAATTCATTGAACGACAAATTAAAATGTACTTTGAAATAAATACGGAATCAGTGAAAGATAAGTTTATACTATGGGACGCAATGAAAGTGTTCATCAGAGGGCAAATAATAAGTTATGTAACTAAGATGAAGAAGGACTACAATCGGGGGGCGTGGCAAGATGGCGTAAGGAACAGACGTGCCTTCCAGTCCTCTCCTGACTCTAACTTATTGTTTTGTCTTTAAGTGCTCGTTAAAACTTTTTTTTAAAGTTTATAAATAGTATGAGGTGTTGAATTAATACCTAATAGTACATTTGTTAAAAAAAAGTAAAAGGAAACATCAACAGATTGTTAAAAAATTATATTTTCCGAAATTATCTGAGCCTGCTTGTTTACAAAAAGCCACGACTCAGCGTGAAATGGATCCAGGAAAACAAGCGAAGAATTCGGCCTTGGAGCTCCGTTCTGATTCAGCTGCCTTTAGAACAAAGGGCTGGCCGGATGCCAGTATTTCAAACAACGTCTACTGAGACTTTGACTGCTGAATTAGCTGGGGCGCCACCAGTTGGAGAGTTAAAGAGTTGTTATTTGACTGCTATACCGCCAGTTATAACAGCTCTTCCAGATACTGACGTAACAAAGCTTTTAAAGGAGGTTTGGATCAAAGATAACCCTGATCATCAGCCTCCTGATACTTCTGGGGGGTCTGTGGCAGGGGCTCTTACACAGAGTCAAACTGCAAGAAAAGCTACTAAATTAAAAGAAAGGATTCCTCTGATTCCACAAAAACAGCAGAATCCCACCATGTCTGGATCTACTGATGTTGATATACTTTTCAAGAGTCTTGAACATAAGATATTTTCTTCAATGATGCATTTAGGTGATTCTATGAATAATCTTACTTCTAAGATTAATGCATTGGTGGATGTCAATACTCAACAGATGGCTGATTATGGAGCTTTTAAAGTTGAAACTATTGAAAGACTTGAGATGTGTGATCAAGGATTATCTGATGTACAAGATCAATTGCAAGATGTGAATAAAACAATTGAAACGTTACAGATTCAGAATAAAAATTTAGCAAAAAAGGTTGATTATTTGGAGAACCAATCCAGACGGAATAATGTGAAAATTGTCGGCTTGCCAGAAGGCATAGAGGGGCCAGATCCAAGAAAATTTTTCACTGAATGGATTCCACAAGTGTTGGGACAAGATAAGTTTTCTGAAGGTTTAATATTGGAACGGGCTCATAGAGCTTTGAGAAGGAGACCTTTTTCAGGACAGAATCCAAGACCTGTTCTGGTTCGCTGTTTAAATTACTGTGATAGAGAGACTATTTTACGTATGGCTATTAGAAATGCACAGCAAAACAAATCTCCTTTGAGAGTTACCGCTTTGGGCGGTTTAAACAGGAGGAGGTAGTTGTGACCTCCGACCTGTTTTTTTTTTCTTTTTAATTTTTGGGTTAAGAAGTGAAGGGTTTTTTTAATCATTTTTTAAAAAATAAGTAATTTTTTTTAACTCTTTTTGTTTTCTGATTGTAATTGAGAGGGAATTAGGAGGTTTTTTTTCTCTCCTTTTTTTTCTCTTTTTTGGGGGGGGGGGTTCTCTTTTTTCTTTTTTAAGAGGATGATGTCACAGAAGATAATAAGTCAAAAATTGAGGATGTTGAATTAGATGAAGAGGAAGATGAGGGGAAAGGTGATAAGAAGCGAAAGAAGAAAATTAAGTACAAATACAGTGAGGGAGAAGAGTTTAATAAAATTAAGTTAATTTCGATAGAGAATTTTGAAGATGTTATAAGTGAAGAATATGGAGAATTTCATAAGAGTTTGAACTTTTTTTTCTTTCTTTTTTCTTTTTTTTATATAAGGGGAGGGGAAGGGAATAAAAAGTTTATCTGATTGTTTTTCTAAGGGATGTTTTTGTTCACTCGATGAATTATAGAGGAAACTTGGTATTAATGGAAATTCTGTATTTATGTATTATTAATTATGATTTTTTGTATAACAGATATGTGGTTGATATATGATTTTAATATTTGAACTTAGTTTTAAAGTGGATTTCATTTGTTAAATACATGTATTATGTTTGATTTAAATATATGTTTAAGGGTATTATTTTAGTATTGATTTTTTTTGTTGTTAGTAATTTTTTTTGTTGTTAAGTTTTATCTTATTTTTGTAAGTGGGTTTTTTTTTATTTTATTTACCACATTGTTAATTAATTCTTCACTCTTTATTTTGGGGGGGAGGGTTGGACTAATTTTAAATTAGATGATTAATGTTGTGTTATAATTATTGGGGGGGTTAATTTGTGTAGTTTAATGATGTAGTAATCTAATTTTTATTATCTTATTTTTTATTATTTCTTTAAATGTAATTTTTATTTTATTCATGTCATAAAATTTTAAATAAAGTATAAAAAAAAAGAAGGACTACAATCAGGAAACAGAGCAGTTGGAAAGGGAAATAGCAAATATAGAAAAAGAATTAGCAATGAAGGAAGACACAACTAAAAGAAGAGAATTGGCAGATAAAAAAATAAAACACTATATAAGGTGGAAAAGAACATAATGAAGACAAACTAGGAGAAAAAATGCACAAAATTCTAGCATGGCAGCTTAAGACAGAACAAACTAAGAGAATGGTATTGGCATTAAGGAAAAAAGAAAAGCAAATCACATATAATCCAACAGAGATTAATGAAAACTTCAGAGAATTCTACGAACAATTATACCAAACTGAAAACGAAGGGAAAGAAGACAAAATAGATGAATTTTTAACTAAAATTGAACTACCGAAATTACAAACAGAGGAACAAATTAAATTAACAAAACCATTTGAAATAGAAGAAATATAGGAGATAATAAAAAAAACTACCGAACAATAAAACACCAGGAGAGGATGGATTTCCAATAGAATTCTATAAAACATTTAAAGATTTATTAATTCCTCCCCTTCTGGAAGTAATCAACCAGATTGATAAAACACAAAGCTTACCAGATTCATGCAAAACAGCAATAATTACAGTAATAGCAAAGACAGGGAAAGATCCACTCGCACCAGCGTCATATAGACCAATATCTTTACTTAACACAGATTATAAGATAATAGCTAAACTATTAGCAAACAGATTAGCCGACTATGTACCAAAAATAGTAAATCTAGACCAAACTGGATTTATTAAAAAAAGACGAACAACAGACAATATTTGTAAAAATTTGTATATTTATTAACTACCGGCACCACCTACGGCTCCTAGAACGCTTCCACCAGCGTTGTCTCCGCTCCATCCTCAACATCCATTGGAGCGCTTACATCCCTAACGTCGAAGTACTCGAGATGGCAGAGGTCGACAGCATCGAGTCCACGCTGCTGAAGATCCAGCTGCGCTGGATGGGTCACGTCTCCAGAATGGAGGACCATCGCCTTCCCAAGATCGTGTTATATGGCGAGCTCTCCACTGGCCACCGTGACAGAGGTGCACCAAAGAAAAGGTACAAGGACTGCCTAAAGAAATCTCTTGGTGCCTGCCACATTGACCACCGCCAGTGGGCTGATAACGCCTCAAACCGTGCATCTTGGCGCCTCACAGTTTGGCGGGCAGCAACCTCCTTTGAAGAAGACCGCAGAGCCCACCTCACTGACAAAAGGCAAAGGAGGAAAAACCCAACACCCAACCCCAACCAACCAATTTTCCCCTGCAACCGCTGCAATCGTGTCTGCCTGTCCCGCATCGGACTTGTCAGCCACAAACGAGCCTGCAGCTGACGTGGACTTTTTACCCCCTCCATAAATCTTCGTCCGCGAAGCCAAGCCAAAGAGATTAACTTAATTTATGCAGTAGAAGGAAATAAAATTCCAACAGTAGCGGTTGCTTTAGACGCAGAGAAGGCCTTTGACAGAGTAGAATGGAATTATTTATTCAAAGTACTACAAAAATTCAGCTTACCAGAGAAATATATTAATTGGATTAAAGCATTATATAAGAGGCCATTGGCGAATGTGACAATAAATAGATATATATCAAAACAATTTAACTTAAGCAGATCAACAAGGCAGGGATGCCCACTATCTCCCTTATTGTTCACGTTAGCCATAGAACCACTAGCAGAATTGATAAGAACAGAAAATAAAATAAAAGGGATAAAAATAAAAGACAAGGAATATAAAATCAGTCAATTTGCAGATGACGTTATAATATACTTAGCAGAACCAGAAATATCAATAAAAGAATTACATAGGAAATTGAAGGAATATGGAGAAGTGTCGGGGTACAAGATTAACGCAAATAAAAGTGAAGCAATGCCAATGAATAATGCGGATTTCTCAAAATTTAAGAAAGAATCACCATTCAGATGGTAAACGCAAGCAATGCGATACCTAGGTATACAAATAAATAAAAACCTTGGCCATCTATATAAACTCAATTATTATCCACTAATGAAAAAATTACAAGATGACAGAGCATTGGAAAGACTTACCACTAACACTAATAGGAAGGATAAACTGTATTAAAATGAACATTTTCCCAAGGATACAATACCTATTTCAGACATTACCAATACGCTTAACAGAGAAATTCTTCAAGGAGTTAAAAAAAATAATAAGGAAATTTTTATGGAAAGGGGGGAAACCAAGGATAGCACTAGATAAATTGACAGAATGGTATAAACAAGGAGGCTTACAACTACCAAACTTTAAAAATTATTATAGAGCTGCACAATTAAGATACCTATCAGATTTTTATCAAACAAGGGAAAAGCCAGATTGGACTAGATTAGAACTAGATAAAATAGGGGAGAAGATACCTGAACACATATTATATAAATGGGATGAAAAATTGGTACAACTTAGGAATTCTCCAGTATTGTATCATCTGCTCAACATTTAGAAGAAGATTCATGTAGAAAGGAATAAAACAAATTACCAACTACCAAAACTAATACTGACGCAAAATCAGCTAATCCCTTTTACAATAGATAACCTTTCCTTTAGAGAATGGGAGAAAAAAGGTATCAAAAGAATAAAAAATTGTTTTTCAGGAAATAAATTATTATCCTTTGAACAAATGAAGGATAAATATAATATAACTCACGATACAATGTTGGCATACTACCAACTGAATCCTACTTGAAGGACAAATTGGGAAACAGTCTGAGGTTACCAGAAGGAAGTAATTTTGAATATGTGATTACAGACACAATGATAATCAAAAATTTGTAACAAACATGGAAATTAAACTACAAGAAAAGAAGAACGAAGAAACAAATGGTAAAACTAAACAAAAATGGGAACAAGTTCTAAACATAAAGATAAAGAAGGAAACATGGGAGAAGTTATGCTCCGGAACTATGAGAAATACAATAAACACGAGGTCATGTATGATACAATATAACTGGATACACAGGCTATACATTACACCTCAAAAGTTAAATAAATGGGACCCAACAGTATCTGACAGATGTTTTCGCTGTAAAAAGGAAATGGGAACAACAATTCATGCAATTTGAACATGTGAGAAATTGAAAAAATTTTGGGAAGATCTAAACCAGATATTAAATAAAATCACAAAAAGCAATATACCAAAAAAACCAGAGATCTTCCTCCTAAGTAACATAAAAAACAAAGAATTTGGACTCAATTTGGATGGAGCACAAAACAGATTTGTTATGATAGCCCTATCTGTAGCAAAAAAATGTATTATGTCAACCTGGAAATTAGAAGATAACTTGATTAGAAAAAATAACCTATAATTTAAGAAATAACATTACAATATTTGATCATATATGGGAGCCATACATGAAACACAATAGAGAAAACCTACCGTGGACATCTACCACCTAACATGACAGAAGGAGAAGAGAATGAAAAGAACTGACTCAGTGGAATTTCTTGTTTATTTTTATTGAGTGACAACATTCTTTAACGGGTTTAATGTATCTTATATTCTGAACTTTAAATAAATGGGAGGGGAGGTGAGGGAGGGAGGGAGGGGAGGAGGGAAGGGGGGAGAAAATGACACTGTATATATTTAAGAAGGAAAATGTAAGTATCTTGATCAATATGGTTTATAGTGTGAAAAATAAAAAATTTAAAAAAACAAAAAAAAAAGACAGCAGTAGTAACTCCCCTTGAGGCCCACCCATTCTCCTTCAATGCTACCCAATGCTACTGTCAGATCTCCCCAGCAAAGCACTAACTTAGTGGTTCTCAAACTTTTTATTTCCACTCACATACTACTTTAAGTAATCCCTATGCCATCGGTGATCTGTGATTAGTAAGGAATTGCTTAAGGTGGTATATGAGTGGGAAGGGAAGGTTGAGAATCACTGCTGTAGACCCAATTGTTATTGAAATATTTTGCTTGAGAAAAATTGCCATTGGCCCATTTCCTTTGGAGTTATGAAACTGTGCACATAATGAGTCAATTAGGTCCAATTAAAACAATGGTTTTAAAACTTTTTCTTTCCACCCACATCCCACCTTAAGTAATCCCTTACTAATCACAGAGTACCCATGGCATAGGGATTACTTAAAATGGGATGTGAGTGGAAAGAAAAAGGTTGAGAACCACTGCACTAACCTGTCAAAAACCACATGGAAATGTTCCTAAAGTATGAATGTGACTGTACTAATTGAGATCAAATAACTATTGACACCTCCAGAAGACTATAGATGTTCCTCTACTTACGATGGTCTGATTTATGTTTTTTTGAAGTTACGATGGACATTATCACTATATATACAATTAAAATTTGGTTTTTTTTTCAGTGTGGAAAAAACATTTAATTATAAAATAGGCTTTGTTTTAGATACATTTGCCTAACTGTAGGCTATGGTAAGTGTACTGAGCACATTTAAGGTAAGCAAGGCTAGGCTATGATGTTCGGTAAGTGCGGTACCGACTCAGGATTTTTCCATTTACGACGGGTTTATCAGAACACAACCCAATCATAAGTCAAGGAGCACCTGTATAGGCATATTAGCACCAGAATTTTAAAGGGCATGGGCTTTTGTAGAGCACACATGTCCCATACAAGTGCATGATCAATCTTGTTGAATAGCTTCCTCTTAGGCACTTCCTCGATAACATCATATCAAGTGCTCCTTCTCAACTTTGACCTGTGGCCTGAGGGAATTTTTGCAAGGATGGGACAGAGTAGAAATATTATTCAACTGCACTTACAGTTGCTTGGAATTTCCTGCCAAAACCAAGCTCCTCAGTCACCACTAACCAAGGATGGGTCACTTGCCATCTTCTCAAGAGCATTGGTGGTGGGCCCTAAGTGCATTGCTTGCCATTAATGGTCTTTTCCAAATCTCCTGGTATCTTCTGCCTGCAAGATGCCAACCTGATCCTCAGTGGAAGGACCTTGTACTGTGGATGGTATTCCTATGTGAGCTTAACAGGTAGATGTTATATTTAAACAGAGGTGATTGTCTTAATTTAGACATGAAGGGAACCCCCAATCTAATCAAAAGATTGCTAGTTATTAGAACACAAGAACATAAGAAATAAAAGCAGGAGTAGACCATTCATCCCATTATGCTTCTCTAGCATTCAGTAAAAATATGGCTGGCATTATTCTCCATGCCACCCTCCTGCACTAACCCAAATCCTTTGCTTTCCTTTATATCCAAAATTCCATCAATTGTCCCGAATGAGTTCCTGGGGAGAAACTTCCAACAATTTTCTACTTTCTAAGTGAATAAATTCATTTTAATCTCAGTTCTGAATCCCAACTGTGTATTTTGAAACTCCCAGGCCAGGCAGACATCAACTTCGTTGTCAATCCTCATAAGAAATTGACAAGAAAATTCAAGAGGCAGAGAGCTGTTGGATAAAAACTATTCTTGAATCTAGAGGTACTGGTCTTCAGACCTCTGTACCTTCTGTCTGAAGGGGGCGGTGACAAGAGGTTGTGACCAGGCAGATGAGGCTCCTTTATGATGTTGGCTGCTTTCTTGAGGCAGCATCACCTCACAGAAATGTCCTCAACTGTTGGAAGGTTGGTTAATGTTCTCCTTTCCAATTTATTCAAGTGATTGATTGTAAAGTGATTTTTGAAATCAGGGACCATCTCATTGCAAAAGATGAAAAAAAATCAAATAACTCTCCTGCTGTTACAAAGTTTACATCTGATTCTGCGCAGATGCCATTGCATTGCATTGAGGTACCATCCTCTCTCAGCTGTATGTCAGAAATCCCATGGTACTACTTGAAGGACAGCTGGGCCCAGAGCCTCGATCACCAGTGAACAGGTCTGACCATCAACTATTCTCTTTCGGGTCAGCTCTTTCCAGTCAGTTCCTATCTGCTCTTTCCATCTCCCTACAAACTCCATCCTACAGCTCCAGCAGTCGTGTGCTTGTATGTTTTCTCACCTTGTCAGGTGATGATTCCAAATCCCCACAGCTCCTCTACTTCTTTAACATTTTGGACACCAGTTTTAAGAGTAACCCTGAAACCATTTCTTTTCTGTTGTTGCCAGACTCTTAAAAGGACCTGTTATCGATAAAGATGATACCTCTGCACTGTTTTAACTGCACTTTTCTCTATAATCTGCATGAAGTCTTTGCAACACTACATCCTACACTCTTTGACTTACTGTAACACTGCACCCTGCACTTTTGTTTAATTGTGACACTGCCTGGTGTGCTCAAGTATGAATTGACTTGCCTAGACAGCAGGCAAAACAAAGCTTTTCAAGGTATCTCAGTCCCCATGACATTAAACAATACAATTCAATTCAACTCTGAAGACATTCCTGGTGATCATTCAATAGAAAAAGAATGGAGCATTGGGATCGATTAGACAGTGCTCTTTAACTGCGGGCACTGATACAATTGGTTTGATGGTCCAGAAATGTTGTCACAAGATTCACTGGACTTTAGGAGTGGTACCTAACTTCTCAGTGAACTGGTGAATATAAAGTCATTGGATAATACACAAGCACTCTGGAGTCCAGCTACAAAACTACAATGTTCCTAGGTGTTCTGGAGCCCAGACCTAGTTAAAGCCACACACCCAGGCAACAGCCCAGACCGTGGTCCAGCATCCTTCTGGACACAGCTCCAGTCACACATCCCACATATCCTAGGATCCCAGGTGCCGAACCAACAGAACTTTTAAACAATCTCATTCCAGAACAGCAGAGCTTTACCTGTTTCAGGGAAACTGACTGAGGGATGATGTGACCAAAAGGGATTTCTGATAAAGAGAAAGGCGAAGGTTTTCTGTGCAACTTTTAGTCCTCAAGGTGCATTCATTCACAGAACAATTGGACTGAGTATCAATCTGGGTGGTCCAGTTGCCCCATAACTTTATAATTTGCCCTGCAGTGATTCAAAATAAACTTCACTGTGGAACTAGAGAAACAAACAGACAAGAACAGCACTGAGTTTACAAAACATTATGTGTCAAGTCTGTACCCATAGCCAGTTCTCTCAGTTTATACCATTCTGACATATATTTCTGCTGAATCTTTATACAATGAATTGTCTAATTATGCCACTGTTTTTTAATGGAACTTAGAAGCTAGAACAGTGAAGCACAAGAACAGGCCATTCAGCCTTCTTGATGTCTTTGCTGTGCAAGTTGCCCAGACTAAACTAAATCTTTGCTGCTCACATATGACGGCTCTCCCTCTATTCCCGCACATTCTTGTGCTTGTCTGGAAGCCTCTCTTAGATCTACTTCCACCGTTACCCCTGGCAGCCACTCTCTGAGTAAAATGTCTATCCCACACACCTCCTTTAAACTTTCACCACCCTCATTTTAAATAGCCTCAAGTGTTTGACGACTTTACCCTGGGAAAATGATTCTGACAGTCTACCCTAAAGTGCCTCCCTTCTCATTATTTTATAAACTTCTATCAGGTTACCGCTCAGCCTCCAACACTCCAGAGAAAACTACCCAAGTTTGTCCAATCTCTCCTTGTAGTTCGCGCCCTCTAATCCACGTACCGCCCTGGTAATCTCTTCTGTCCCCTTTCCACACATCCTTCCTGTAATGGCACACAATTCTGGTCACCTCATAATTAAATTTCCTAAAATTGGTGCTATCTTGCTTCAGGCAAAGGAGTGGTTGGAATATCAGGCTCTCTCCTCAAAAGGTTATGGATGTTTGGGTTCTATTGGAACCCATTGAGCTATGAGCTCTGTGACTAGTGTTGGGGAGGATTGTAGGATGTAGAGGTATGGCCAGCAAATGAATGAATGAAGGAACTGAAAAAAGGGGCTCATAAAACTGCAGATGCTGGAATTTGGACCAAAAAATAAATTGCTGGATGGACCCGACTCATCGACAATCCATTTTGATCTGAGCTATTGTCTGTTTCCTTCCATGGATGCTGCCTGACCCATTGAATTCCACCAATGGTTTTGATTTGCTCTAGGAGCTAGATAGTCTGCCCCCATCAGTGAGCGTTACAGGGGGTAGTGGGTGCATTGGTTCCTATTGCTCAGAATTGTGTGGAATGGGGAGTAGAAAAGGATGCACCCTTTTTTGAGAAATAAAACTAATGACCTGTGACCTCATGTCACTAATGAGGGAATACTGGGAGGTACAACAAAACCCTAACCCATTGACACAACATCCAGACAAGAATAGCAAGGCTGAATGGAGCCAGCTTCAACCCATGCAGTTCAATGTACAGATGCAATGGAAGTCCTAGAGCTAGACACAAAATGCTGGAGGAACTCAATGGGTCAGGCAGAATCCATGGAAGGCAACAGCCAGTCGATGTTTTGGGTGGAAAACCCAACATCGGAACAGGCCGATGGCCAATGAAATGGCCAACTTTGTTTGGCAATGAAAGTCCTACTTGCTGCAGTTTCACATCAATACAGAAAGCGCTCATAAGAAGATTTGAAAAAAGAGGGTGATAAGATAAAAGGAAGGTGGAGATAAGGCGGCACTGTTAGCCTAGTGATTTGCGCAACACCATTGCAACACCTGGAAATAAGGCGGCACAGTTAGCCTAGTGATTTGCGCAACACCAGCGACCCGTTCAAATCCGGCACCGTCTGTAAGGAGTTGGCATATTCTCCCCTTGTCTGCTCCTGTTTCCTCCCACCTTTCAAAACATACGAGGATTGTGGGTCATTTGGGGTATTTGAGTGGCACGGGCTTCTGGGCCGGAAGGGCCTGTTACTGTGCTGTATGTTTACATTTAAAATTTAAAATAAATATTGACTGTCAATAGTGCAAAATATCTGTCAGTAGCGTGGACGGATATTTTGTCTGTTAAATGTATTAAAATATGACTATTATAGCATATTAAAGGAAAGTCATGTTTGAAAAATGTGTCGGAGGTCACTGAGGAGGTCAGACATGTCCAGTACATGAGGGGAACCAGTAGATATTTTGTAAGTCAAAATTTTCATGAGGTCCCACACAAGGGCTTGGTCAACAAGGTTAGCACACACATTATTGACTGTGATATAACGACATGAATTGAAAGTTGGTTAACCGTGAACAAAGAGTGGGAAGAGGCAGATCTCTCTCAGGTTGGCAGCCTGTGACCAGTGCTGTTGTATGGGTTGGTGCTTGAGCCCCAGCTATTCACCACCTATATCAATGATTGGGCTGAGAGTTGATCTTCCACCAAGATGAGATTAAGAGTAGGCAGAGAATGGATTGGTTGCACGGTGAGAGAGGGAAGAATGTGAACTTCAGCAAGTACACTTGAACTTCAGTTGCAGTTCACAATTGCATTGGAGAGGGTTCAGAGGAGATTCACCAGGATGCCGCCTCAGATTGAGGTCCTCAGTTATGAGAAGAGACTGGATATTCCTTGGGGCAGAGAGGTCGAGGAGGAACCCAATAGAGGCACACAAAATTACAGGACCTAGATAGTATAGAAAATAGGAAACTTGCTTCCCATCACGGAGACATCAAAAACTAAAGGATTGTGGTCACACTAGGCTCACAGCGACCGAAAGAACCATGCAGAGTCGAACGTGAGTTAAACTAACTGACTTTAATAGAACTCTCGTGTCAGCTTAAATCCCTCGGAACCCGATGATGCTTGTGACTCCCAGGATCTTTATGACGTCAGCCGCCAGGCTGTGGGCTTGCCCCGCACCTGGAGCTCTCTCAGACAGATCTGCCAAGGAATTGCCTGCGACTCCATGAGCCAGTTCGCCTGTTGTGTGGGCAAGCCACCACAGGATATAGTTTTAGGGTAAGGAACAGGAGGCATAAAGAGTATCAAAGGAAGAACTTTTCCACCCAGAGTGCGGTTGGAATCAATAACACACTGCCTGAGGGGGCAGCGAAGTGGTACTGCGACATTGAAGAGGTATCTTAAGCCCTTGAATCACGAAGGCACAGGAGGTTACGGACCACAGGCTGGTGATGGGGGGGTGGGGGTGGTCTGCATGGACAAGGGGAGTTCAATGCTCGAATCCAGGGCTTCATGAATTTATTGGTTTTGGGTGCCCTGAAGTAGCAGGCAAAGATACTTTAAAGCAGCAAACTACTCTTTCTTTCATTTTTCCGCTTGGCTATTCCAAATGAAGTCTGAGCTAGGAACACATTAATCAAAGATCTAGCCCAGAATTTATTTTACTCTGTGCAGGAGCTGTATTAGACAGGTTAGAGTGTCCCAGTGAGGACAAGTAATTGACGAGGTGAAACTTTTGGGATGTAAAACCTGGACTCCTGGTGGAGGCGGGCAGGTGGCAATAGCTTTCTACTCCTCCATTCCAAAGATCCCACTGTGGATCCTGAAATGAAATCCATGTCTGCATGCCATTCCTACATCTGATCACAGCAGATATCGAAATGGAAATCTTAGTTGGACCAAAGATGTTTATATCTGTTCCTACTGTGGAGATAAAAAAAATTGGGGACTTCATAGTTATAAAGTTACAGAAAAACTCTGATAATCTTCTCTCCAATTGTTTGGATATGGTTCAGCATCTGAATCGGTGGTTTCTGACCGTTGCTCTCCCATTAACACATCAGATCCACAGTTCCTGTGTTTCCATTAACACATCAGATCCACAGTTCCTGTGTACCTGTTAACACACCAGATCCACATTCCTGTGTTCCCATTAACACACCAGATACACAGTTCCTGTATACCCATTAACACACCAGATCCACAGTTCCTGTATACCCATTAACACACCAGATCCTCATTCCTGTCTTCCCATTAACACACCAGATCCACATTCCTGTGTTCCCGTTAACACATCAGATCCACATTCCTGTGTACCCATTAAAATATCAGATCCACAGTTCCTGTGTTCCCGTTAACACCCTGATTTTTAGGAGACACTTAAGCATACAATTAAATAGGCAAGGCAGAAAAGGATTAGTGCAGATGAACAAAATGGTCACCGAAGACATGATGCAAAAAAGAGTCAGATTCTCTTTTTATGATTGTGACTTTCAGACAAATCACTCACCTGAGGGACAATTAATTTAGAATCAGAATTAGAATTTATTTCCATGAACAAGTCATGAAATTCAGTGTTTTGCAGCAGTATCATAAGGCAAACATTCATATTATAACCTTCTTACGATATTACAATAAAAAATAAAAATAAAAGTGCACAAAAGTAAGGCAGTGTCGTTGGTTCATTGATTATTCTGGAATCTGATGGCAGTGGGGAGGAAGCTGTCCTTGTGCCGCTGAGTGCTTGTCTTTGGGCTCCAGTATCTTTTCCCATTGGCAGCAGAGTGGAAAGGACATGGCCTGGGTGGTGGAGGCCTTTAAGGATAGAGGCTGCTCGATGGAGTGAAGTCTGGTGCCTGTGATGTCATAGGCCTTGTTAACAACTCTCTGGAGTTTTTTCTTGTTCTGAGAGTTAGCACCTCCACACCAGACAGTGATGTAACTATCTAGAATGCTCTCCACAGTTCACGTGTTGACATTTCCGAGAGTTTTTGATTACATACCAAATCTCCTCAGACACCTCACAAATTATAGCCACTGCATCAATGAGGCAGCTCCAGGACAGATCCTCGGAGATGATGACACCCAGGAATTTGAGGTTCTTGACTCTCTCCACTATCGAGCCCTCGATGAGGACTGGATTGTATTCCCCTGACTTCCTCCTGAAGTCCACAATCATCTCCTTGGTTTTTCTAATGTTGAGCGCAAGGTTGTTGTTTTATACTATTCAATGATCTGATTTATCTCCCTCCTGTATTCTGCCTCATTGCCGTTTGCGATTCTGCCAATAACTGTAGTGTCATCTGAAAACTTATAGATGGCATTGGAATTGTGCCTGGCCTCACAGTCATGGATGTATAATGAATTAGAGCAGTGGGCTAAGCACACATCCTTGGGGTGTTCCTGTGTTGATGATCAGTGAGGAGGAGAGGTTGTTTCCAATTCGTACTGACTGTGGTCTTCCAATGAGAAAGTCAGAGTGGGGTACAAAGGCCTAGAGTTTGTAGCTTCTTAACCAGCACTGAGGGAATAATAGTATTGAAGGTTGAGCTGTAGTCGATGAAGAGCAATTGTATTTATGAGTTGCTGTTTTCAAGGTGATCCAGAGCTAAGTGGAAAGTCAGTGATATTGCATCTGCTGTGGAGATTGTGACAATGCACCATCTGGTCCATGAAGACTACTAATAAACAGGTTTCTATTAGATGCATTCTTCTCCTCTGCCCTGCTGATAAAAAAGATCCACGGCTAGCATCTGAAGTGCAGGATGACTTGGAGACTCTCAATTTGTTCGTTGTGGGACTTGATGAGCAGAAACTGGCTGCTGTGTTTCCTGTTACAGAGAACTTGCTGTGAGGTCCATCCAGGCATTCTGCAAGGCACTATAGAAAGGAAATTTTTACAATTCTTTGCTTGGTGGCCAAAAGTACATTGTTTGATCAATGCACACCGTCAGTCATAAAAAGGATACCATGATTTTTCACCCCTCCCCCACAACCTTGGCCTGATGATGGCCACATTGCTGCATCTCAGAAACTCAGTACACCAGATAGGATTTCAGTGGGCAGATTCTGGTGGCCATCTCACCCACCCTGGCAGGTATATGGAACAAATGGCTGTGGATCTTAACTCTGAGAATGATTAATAGCTCTGCTGAGACCTTTAATACAGGGTCAACAATATTTTCATAATGTAAAATCTAAATGAGCCAGCTAGATATTGTTTTCTAACTTTGAAAGCTGCATTCTTTAGAGAAAATTCTCTTGCAAGTCAGATATCGGTGACACGATGCTGTTTTGTGAGCTTTGATGCAATTTGAAAACTCAGCAGAAATATTACAGGTACTTGGAAAACTGGTTTAACAATTCCTGACATTGTATTCATTCAGCCTCACAGGTGTCAATGCTCTTCATCTGGAAAAAGTAAACAGCTTTTCTCTCTTTTAAAAAAATAATCCAGAAGATTAGTCTCCAAATATCTGTTTTTTTAATCCAGAGGTTATTTATAAAGACTGAACTTGATATAGGGTGTGTGTGTGTGTGTGTGTGTGTGTGTGTGTGTGTGTGTGTGTGTGTGTGTGTGTGTGTGTGTGTGTGTGTGTGTGTGTGTGTGTGTGTGTGCATGTGTGACTGTTTAGTGTATGTGTCTGTCACTGTGTGTGTGTGTCTGTATGTTTGTGTGTGTGTGTGTCTGTCTGTCACTGTTTAGTGTGTGTTTGTTACTCTGTGTGTGTGTGTGTGTCACTGTTTAGTGTGTGTTTGTCACTGTGTGTTTGTGTGCATGTGTGTGTGTGTGTGTGTGTCTGTCTGTCTATCACTGTTTAGTGTGTGTTTGTCACTCTGTGTGTGTGTGTGTGTGTCACTGTTTAGTGTGTGTTTGTCACTGTGTGTTTGTGTGCATGTGTGTGTGTGTGTCTGTCTGTCTGTCTGTCACTGTTTAGTGTGTGTTTGTCACTCTGTGTGTGTGTGTGTGTCACTGTTTAGTGTGTGTTTGTCACTGTGTTTGTGTGCATGTGTGTGTGTGTGTGTCTGTCTGTCTGTCTGTCACTGTTTAGTGTGTGTTTGTCACTCTGTGTGTGTGTGTGTGTGTGTGTGTGTGTGTGTGTGTGTGTGTGTGTGTGTGTTGGGAGGGGTTCTTGCACTAACAGCATCTCTGCCACAAGTGGAAGAGCAGCTCCTTCACCCTTTATTGCCTCCTTTATATATTCCATATTGCTGTCCTCCCTCCCCCCCTTTCCTTTTTCTTTCCTTGTGCTCCTTAAGGAGCCCTCTGATTTCCCAGCGGAAGGGGCCAGGAGCCTACCAAAGCAGCCTCAGACAATCTTTCATGCTGACCCGGTACAATTGTGTTCTTGTCAGGCGGTGCGTGGAATGCAATGAGGTATGAAGTATCGTTTACTTCTGGCTGATGGCGGGCGGGCTTGTCGAGCCGTGAGGCAGCTGCCAAAAACAACAGCAGCTCAAAGCTCTGTGCCCTACCAGCTTCTTGCCTGGACCACCCCACCCCCACGGACCCCCTCCCAGCGCAGCTCCAGCCTTCCATCCCCAATTACATTCCCTCTGTGTTCCAACACCCTCTGATCAGACTCCGTAAGATGACTCTGTTATATTAAGGACTAGCTTGTGTATTTAGACTGCCCGTTGCTATAAGTCCCAGCTTTTCATAAATTCATTCGGCCCTTCTACCCCTGAGCATCTGCTCAACTCCCCAAATAAAGGATAAGATTACATATTAGACGCTGGCTATGAACCTTTTAATCACATTAATCAAATGAAGCTGTGCAAGAAAGAACAATAAAAAACACATGGGCATTAAAAGTCTGGACAGAAATGTAGAAGGGACCATGTATTTAATTAAAGCTAAAGCAGGTCTGATTTTCAATGTGTAAAAGGCCCAAGTTGGAGTGGTGCAGGCAGGCTAAAGCTGGTATTTGTTGGTACAGACTTGTTTAGACTAGTGAGGGTTTGAAGGGCTTAGAAGTGAACGGTGGTGGCTGTCAGCTTGCAAGCAAGTTTTCAATCTGTGTGAGCGATGTTTCCAAACAGAGGTGCAGACAGCAAGTAAACATTCAAGCCCGCTGTCATTTCTGACTGGGCTGCCGTGGACAGAGGGAGGGAGGGAGGGAAGGAGTGGTAGAAGGATTGAGGGAGGAACAGGCAGAGGGAGGGACAGGCAAAGGGCAGGAGGGAGAGAGAAATGACTCGAGGGGACAAATGAAGTAAGAAAAAAAGTGCAAGCACAGATAAGGGGGTGGGGAAAGAGAGGAGAGAGGAAAGAGAGATGGATGCCTTATTAAATACATTTCAGACAGTAAGATTTTTGCAAAGCAGGGGAATTATGGAGAAGCTGAGTCCGTGGCCAGGTTGGCCTTGATCTTATTAAATAGTGGAGCAGGCTCAAGGGGCTTCCTTTTCCAGCTTATGTTCCTTTGGGAGTGGTGGAAGGAGAGAGGGATGGGCAAAGGGAGAGGGCTGGGGGGAACAGGCAGAAAAGAAAGGGATGTGGGAAGGGAGGGGGAGAAAAAATGGAGATGGAGCAAGCAATGAGGGGGACGGGACGGTGGAAGAGAAAGAGTGTGAGAGAAGGAAAGGATAGAAAAGGTCATGATAGATGGAGGGGAGGGAGTGAAAGAGGCAGGGACTGCTTTTTGCTCATACCTTGCTGAAGTGCTCAGACCTGAAACTTCACCTCCAATAGACGTTGCACGACCTGCTGAGTTTCTCCAACACTTGTATGCATTTACTACAATCATGGCATCTGCCGACTTTCTTGTTACACTCCATTCGACTGCTCCACTGCAAAATCTCTTTGAGGAATGCCGACCCTGAAGAGGTTTTCCTCCTCTCTTCGAAGGGAATTCTGAGATATTCTCTCTCACTGCTTCCCATCTATACTCTCTACTGCTCTCTAGCTTTTAAGACTGTGATTCAGGAGCCTGTCTGCTTTTTGCTCAAGCCTTGCTGAAGGGCTCAGCCCCTTTGCCCCCTATGGGTACTGCAGAATCTGCTAAAGTTTCTCAAGCACTTTTGTGCTTTTACTATTTGACAAAAAGAGAAGGGTGGGAAGAGAATGACAGGGAGAGAACGCTTTCTCAATGGGCCATGGAAGTGGGATGAGAGGCTAATTCCAACTATTCACAAAATGTATTTCTTCCTCGTTTTGATTGGTCCATCCTGCAGAGTAACCATTCACCTGTCTGTATGCAGCCCAATAGACAGTTTGCTTTCTTTCAGTGGATTGCTCTCCCATTGACTTTTGAGGATCAGAGCTTGAGTAAAAATTAGTCTTTGGTTATCTTTGGGTGATATTCTTCTTCATTGACCTCAGCAGGGACAGAAATTGGGCAGTGGAATAAAACTGGCAACTGGGTTGTTTCACATTGCATGGCTGCCTCAAGGCCCAAACCATTCTTGGTGCTATTGTAGATGCCTCTCTGTAATCAGATGGTTTGCAATAAACTGAATCCCCGCCCATTCTGTAAATGAGTCCTTCAGTGTTAGCTTCATAAAAAAAAGGTAAAGAAATGTTCATTAGAACTTCCAGAATTTTGAAGATATGTTGGCATCCCTCCATAAAATAAATCAGGTTCCACATCCTTCCAAAAACTGGCATTTTAAAAATATGATATGACCCTGGTGACTTCTGCTAAATGTCGTGGACCTTTAAAGAACTAAAAGTCACTGTTGCTTCAACATGTTATTGCAGTATTCTCTATTTGCCATTTATACACAAACAGTACATAGTATTTAAACTTTATTGTAAGATCATACATAATTAAAAAAATGTTCTGCAAACGTTCATCAGGCCACACTTCATTCACATGGTGAGAGACAGTTGACAAAGCCTGATGCATCCTTCAAATATTGAGGAAATCTGCACATAACCTCATTTATTCCTATAAGAGGGCAGTGATCTGGGGAACAGCTCTTGTGGGTTTTTTTGATGCCACACCCATCCTTTCACCTCGTTCCTTCTACCATCCAGGAACCCAAACACTCTCTCCAATCCACTCAGCTCCAGAGGGATTAGTGAAGGATTAGAGCAAATCTTTGGCTTGGCTTCGCGGACGAAGATTTATGGAGGGGGTAAAAAGTCCACATCAGCTGCAGGCTCGTTTGTGGCTGACAAGTCCGATGCGGGACAGGCAAAGTGTGTGGCTGACAAGTCCGATGCGGGACAGGCAAATAGGTACCTGACAATAGCACTTGATGGGCCAAAGAGCCTGTTATTGGGGTGTGTTAGAATGGCTGACTCCCAAAAATGTGTGTTGGTGGGTTAACTGAAGACTGTAAATTGTCTCTGGTGTAAAGGTGTGTGGCAGATTCTGAGGGAGGGGATTTGATGGGAATGTGGATAGAATTAATGCATGTTTGATGTTCATTTAGTTTAATTTAATATTCATTTTAATGATACAGCACAGTAGAAGGGCTTCCTGGTCCATGAAACCTGTGCCTCCTGAATAAAACCCATGCAGGACCTCAGGAAGCACCTACAAACTCTTTACAGACTTCGCCGGATTCAAACCCAGGTCGATGTCACCCTAATAGCATTGCACTAACTGCTACACTAACCCTGCCTCTTTCATGGGACGTTGATGGTACTGTGACCCAATGAATTGAAAGGCTTGTTTCCATGCTGTATCTTTCCAAACTGCAGTGAACGTAGATCAGCCTCTAATTTCCAGTGAATTAAGGCCATAGGATCAAGAAAGTAAATATTGATTTTCCTGTGTCCATACCTCTGTGTCCCCATGGCACCTCTCTGGATTTGAACTCTCCAGCATGTGCAGGGGCCCTACGCTCCATTTTAATGCCTAGCCTGGTGCATACTGTGCCATGCAGAACAATTCTTCTGTTGTTATTATTGGGGTGGGGAGAATTGGATCTGTGGCCCTGATTGCATGACCACCTCTCACTTATATCACCTCTAAATATAATTCAAATGCTTTGCCTTTAAAAACACCATTTAGATGTTCACTTTGGCCACAGAAGAGATTAAGATATTGTCATGGAGCCATAGAATGATACTGGGCTGTAATGTCCTATGGAACAACCCCCTCATCCCATTAACTCTGTGCCAACCACATACACTAATCCTACTACCTCAATCCCATATTTTATTTACTGTATATAATACACACACACACACACACACACACACACACACACACACACACACACACACACACACACACACACACACACACACACACACACACACACATATGCACGCACACATTTTCGCTTTGACCATGTCGAAATTACAACACTTTTTATACATAGTCCCCCATTTCAGGGCACCATAACATTTGGGATGTTTGGCTTCTTGGGTGTTTCTGAATACTCCAGTATGTTTAATTGCTTCATTGGTGCAGGTATAAGAGAGTTAGGCTTGCTTCTAAGATCATCTTTGGAGTCTGTAGTTGCCATTTTTCAGCATGAGGGCCAGAGTCGTGCCAATGAAAGTCAAAGAAGCCACTATGAAGATGAAAATAAATTAATAAAACGGTAAGAAACATCACCCTAACCTCAGGATGACCAAAATCAACAGTTTGGAACATCATTAAGAAGAAAGAGTGTACTGGTGAGCTCAATGATCACAAAGGAACTGGTAGACCTAGGAAGACCTCCACAACTGATGACAGAAGAATTCTCATTATAATAAAGAAAAATCCTCAAACCTATGTCCGACAGATCACAAACACTCTTCAGGAGATAGATGTGGATGTGTCAATGACTACTGTCCCCAGAAGACTTTGTTAAAAGAAGTACACTGCAAGTTGCAAACCATGGCAAAGGTGGTAAGCTTTGGATCTTGGGCAGTTCCTTTGTGCCTCCACACTTTGCTCTCGCCATCAATTTAATACAGGTTAATCTAGGTCTCATCAGTCCACCAGACCTTTTTCCAGAATTCTTTAGGCTTTTTAAATTACTTCTCGGCAAACTGTAATTTGGCTGTCCTGTTTCTGTGGCTAACTTGTAGTTTTGATCTTGCAGTGTAGTCTCTGTATTTCTGTACATGAAGTTTTCTGCAGACAATGGTCCTCGACACATCCACACCTGCCTCATGAAGAATGTTTCTGATCCATCGGATATGTGTTTGGGGATTTTTCTTTGTTTTGATGAGAATTCTTCTGTCATCAGGAGTGGAGGTCTTCCTTGGAACACCAGCCCCTTTGCAATTATTGAGTTCACCAGTACATTCTTCTTAATGATGTTCCAAACTGTTGATTTTGGTAATCCCAAAGCTTGGGTGATGTCTCTTATTGGTTTATTCTTGTTTTTCAGCCTTATAATGGCTTCTTGGTCTTTCATTGATACAATTCTGATCCTCGTGTTGAAAAATGGTAACTACAGACTCCAAAAGTGATCAAAAGCTTAGAAACAAGCCTAGCTCTCTTATATCTGCACCAATTAAGCAATTAAACTTTTTTCAATTATTTTCAAAATGTATAGATCAATAATTTTTGTTCTTTATTTTTTTTATTTTTTCCCTCTTTTTCTGAATTATTAGTATTGAAATTATTAGTTGATGCTTGGCTTTGATTGTAATCATTTAGAGAATAGGTTGGGGTTAGAAATTAGATTAGTTATAGGTTTTTTTTCTTTTTTCTTTTCCTTTTTTATTGATAACATGGATCATATGTATCTTGTTTACCATTGTTTATTATCTGTAATTTTAATTTACTTTTACCTCAACTTTATATCATATGTATCTGTGTACTTGATATTATTATTTTCTCAAAATCCAATAAAAAGATCAAAAAAGAAAAAAAAAATGCCTGTAGAAGTTTACGAGAGTCTTTGGTGATATACTGAATCTCCTCAGACACCTCACAAAGTGCAGCCGCTGGCGAGTCTTCTTTGTGATTTCAAGTTTGTCATGAAATTTCTACGTTCTTCTTTCCCGTTACACCGCAAAATCTGTCTACTTTATGGGTTTGTAAGTGTGCATCTGTCATGCTTATGCCCGCACACAAAAGCCCACTAAATTTAAAAAGTTTGAGAGTTTCAAAAAGTCTGGATTCTCGAGTGGTCCAGAATTCTGGCATCCAATTTTTGGACTTCTACTGTATTCCCGTTGTGGGAAGTTCCCAAGCAAGAAAGGACCGGCTGCACTCCTTCAAACCTTACTCCCAGCAACAATTTACTTTTCTCAGAAATCGTTAACTACTTTCCATGGGGGGGAGAAATGCTGAAGTATTAAGTGCAAGTCAGCACTTTAACATTCCCACCCCCAAATCTTTTTTAAAACAAACCAATTTGCTGGCAGCAGGATTTGGATTTGTTTTCCCTGGAGCCGCAGATCCCAGTGGAGTTACTTGGAACCTCCCACACTGAACAAATCCACCATGTGTGAAATGCACTTAGTGTAAAGGGTGGGTGGGGAGCGGGATGGTAGAAAGCAAGAAAAGGTGGCTGCTGGCAGTGATCCCTGACTCATGGTGTATGCATCCAGTGAGTGACAGGCGGGAGCAAGAGAGTGAGCAGAATAAAGAGAGCAGTCACTTTAAATTTGAATGATGTGAACTCCCTCTCTCTCTCCAGCGTTTAAAGGCTTAGGGACAACAGGATTTAACACCTCCTGTCAGACCTACACAGGAAGGCACACGCTGAGCTGTTTTAAGCTGGCTGTGTTTGAAAACTTTTAGGAGCCAGTATTCTGCTTCTGGTCAACATTTAACATGAGCCCCTATGAGAGAGAAAAGGAAGCTGTGTTTATATACAGGTATACCCCATTTTACGAATACTCACTATGCAAATTCACTTTTTACGAAGAAACCTGTGTTCACTTTTAAGAAAGGATTTTCATTTTTACGAAAAAAATGTGGCGAAAGCAGCGAGCCATTATAGAGGTTGCATGCACACCCCAAGGCTGTGCCCCGAGCATCTCCTTCCCCGTGAACTACAATGAGATGTCAATAGGTAGATGACCCTCTTCTCTCTCCCACATCCCAGTCTCCTGTACCTCTCACCACCCTAACCTCTGAAGTCTCAGTCTAACAATACTGTACATACATTATTTCTACTTTATAGGCCTTGTATTTATCATATCATTCCTGCTTTTAATAAATGTTAGTGTCATTTTAGGTTTTATTTGTTATTGGTAGGTTTTTTTTGGGTCTGGGAACACTCAAAAAATTTTCCCATAAACATCAATGGTAATGGCCTCTTCGCTTTATGTTATTTCGGCTTACGATAGGTTCCAGTTTTGTAACGCTCTAGTTTTGTAAAATGTGGTATATCTGTACTGCCTTGTACATCTTCTCGGATCACATGGCATGACTTTAAAGAAGACCAAGATTTCATCTTATGGCAGGATAATTTTATTACCTCTCCAAGCTCCAGGCTAACTGTCACTCGCTGAGTCCTTTTATCCTGATTTTGCTGTTTTAAGACAAATATTTCCATTGACACCAGTTTGCTATTTCCTTGGCACCTCTCACCACTGCAGCAGTCCCAGCAACATGGGCTGGAAATGCTGTAATGTGGGGAGGTGCCAGGCAAATCGAGCCAGGTCATTACCATGATGGTCAGGTGACAATCTCAGGTTATCCATCTGTTTCTTTCTTAAAGATGTCAGTTTAACATTAGCCGTGGAAGGGAAAATGTGGTTGAGCAGTTCCTACTGCTGTTTGAGTAAATCTGAGTCTTGAATGATTGACAGAAGCAAGGAGGATGTGATAGAATTCATGAGAAGGTTTATAAGAGCCTAGTAATAGAACCGTGCTGCAGTCCAACTCATCCATACCACAATGAAGAGTTGCACTGGAAAACTGTTCTGTTTGAAGTGTCTTAATTGGCTTCTTCAATTGGATATGAGATGTCATTTAACATCTCTCATGATCAAAGACCAACATTAATTCTTCTGACACATTATCGAAATCTCCTTGGCTGATTTTCATTTGAAATACAAATAGATAATGCTGATAATGAATGGCCAATTGGCAACTTCCATTTCACAGACAGCAGTTTCCTCGTGTAGCCAAGTCAGCACATTGCCTCAGTAACTCATCGGACCCCATGTGGCCAAGACACATTTTACTCTGCCCATCATTCTTTGTGGCTTGTTTTTATTTTGTTAGACATCCACTCTTAGGGGAATAGTGGTAGATATTCTCAGCCAAACCATGGAACTACTGAATAAAGGCTGTCCCAATTATACAGGCCTTTTCCACTCCAGATATGCAATAGGCCCCTTGCCTATCTCAGTGTGGGAAAGAGACTTTAGGGTTCCAGGTTCTTTGACTGACATGTTATTGCTGCAGCTTTGGTTCCTGAACACCATATCACCCCTTCATCACTGCTCCTCCCATTTTCAATCCAGCTGATTTTTGGAGACGTTTGAAGACATAGAGATCTTTGCTTCTCATTCTCATTTTGGTAGAGGTGCAAGACTCATAGTGCCTCGTTGTGTGCCTTCACGGACAATAAAACAAAAAGAAACAAACTTTGCATACAGGTATACCCCATTTTACGAATACAAATTATGAAAATTTGCTTTTACGAAGAAAGCTGCGTTCACTTTTACAAAAGGATTTGAATGGGTTTTTGCTTTTATAAAAATAGCCTTCAATAGTAGTGCATAGGTCTTTACTTTATGCTATTATGGCTTATGAAAGGTTTCATGCATACACTCTAATTTCCTAAAGCAGGGTAGACCTGTATTTCTGACAATAAAAGGACCTCGAACCTTGAGCCTTGAACATCCATCAGCATCAGAGATGAGGGTTTGTCCAGAGGCCCAATGATGGCGAGATGTTTAGTAGGAAAATCCTCCCCCTAAAATTTCTAATGTAGAGATGCAGATGGTGATTGATGTAAGTGAGGTTACTGTATGTAAATATTGCACTGCACTTCGTACATTGTAGCAGTAGCATGTTCATTGGCTGAGAGGTCCTGAGGTCATAAATGACACAACAGAAGTATAAATCTTTCTTCCTTCAACCTTGCATTGGATTAGAATGTTTTCTATTTTCAGTACTCCCACCAATATTGGAGAGGCGATACATCTGTCTGTCGAATGTATTGGGAGCTGGTTTCAGTGAAGGTAGTTACATTCTCCCAATGGGGAAAAAAATCATAGCACATTCATAACTGCTTTGTCAACTGAATTAATTTACCTGCATCTAAGAAGATCCTGCATTAATAGTTCTCTCTTTAGGAAGGCACTTTGTTGCAGTGACTGAATACCTCATCAGGTATTAAGGTTAACCTTACACTTCCCTGGTTTTATGGGTTTTGATTTGGCCAATGACCAATGTGGGAACTGAAAGCAATTCCATTGGTAATTTAAGAAAAACTTGAACAGGTATATGGACAGGAGGGGTATGGAGGGATATGGTCCAGGTTGAAGGTCAGTGGGACAGACTAGATGGGCTGAGGGTGTCTGTTTCTGTGCTGTAATCCTCTATGGTTCAGTGATTCTACGGTCTAGGACCTGCCCAAAGGGGCAGGCAGCAGATAGTTTGTGAGATGGTCTATTCCTTCCAGTCAATATTCAAGATTTCTCCATGCCCTTGATACATGGCCTTAAAGTTCTCAATAACAACTCCAATACTCAAGATCAGGGTCAGGATTCCATTTATGGTCATGTACACAAAGTATTCAAAAACATTTTGTCCTGTAAAAGCATACAAAGAGATGCCATGATTCCAAAGCCCCTATCAAGACAAGAAAGAGAGGCCAGAGACATCGAGTGTCCGTAAATCCCGCTACCTCTTCCAATGCTGCCGCCTCCTGCATTCCTGTAACCTCCATAGCCACATGGCCTCCAAACTGATCAAGCGGTAAACCCAAATACCAGGCATCCAAATTACCCCCCAAACCCCTAGTTCTGAACCCCCGATATGGTCATGAAGCCATCATCACCTGAGACCCTTAGGGAGCTGGCTCATCATCTGCACCCTCCCAGATCTTGTCCCTGAAACTTGATTCCCAAAACCCATCTTGACCTGGTGTGACCCCTTCAACCACCAAGCCCCTTGCTGGTCCACCACAGAGCAATACAGAGTCCTCTCCCAGGCTTCTCCTTCTCGGCTGAATGCATGCTCTCCACTCTGGCGCCCTGCCCTTTCTACTCCTCGACTGATCGTAAGTCAGTGAGGAGGTTATATTCCTTCAAGGAGAATTTTCTTGAAACTTTCTCTCCATCTACCTGGTAATCTCTTCCCATGGCAGGCAGTTCCTCAGGAGTCACAAGCATAACCCTGAGCTCCCTAACACCTATCTCTCCACCTCACTGTCCTCAGTCTCCTGCACTATTCCATCAAAGCTCGGCGTTAGCTCAAGGAAATGTGTGGAATTTCCATTAGGCACATTGTAGTGTTCTGCAATCAACCATGAGTTTAATATTGCCTGTAATTTTTATTCCAGTGTTGGCCCTGTGGTCACAGCGAGCACCAACATAAGGTTCTCATTGCATAACAGTTGCCAACACAACTGAATCAAGATCCAAGTCCTCTCTCCACATACCATGTGATCAAAAAGCTCATCTTCATTAAGAATTTTCCAAATTTGCCAAGCTCTTTTCTTAATGTTGCTGGAATATTTAAAGCCTGGGTTTAGTTTGTGAAGAATGAGAATAAAATACATGCTTTAAAGAGTTTTAAATTCTGAATCTCTGCACATTTTAATGAATGGCAAAGGTCTAATTCATCCAAGTATTTTCAATGGCCAAATCTTGAGCTAATTCTCCGCATACAGTGTCCCAGAGCAGGGAGATTTGATTAATAGCCAAGTGCTCAATCATGGAAACAGTTTGTGACCAACCAAGTACAAATAAATACACATTTTTTTTTAGAATATATGGGGAAAAACTGGGAATCTACAAATCGTCTACTAAATGAGCTGGAAATACACCCAATAAATCAGGGCCAGTACTCAAATCTGCCGAGAATACTTTTCATCTCCCATTTGGTCACTTTCTCAGTGAAACAATTTGCGATTATAACTTTGAAACGTGGTTAAAATGATGCCATCGTACAAAATGCTGTCAATTGTGCAAGTTGAGGTCTTGGCTAAAGATATGGAAAGAGTATCAAAATGCAATTAATAATTAAAACACTTGGTGGCTCCCAATAGCATTCATAGTGGGCAGGTAACTGAAAGAGATCTAATAATTGGGGCCTTGATAAAGGATTTTTTGGTAACGCACCTACAATCCTCACCCTGGATTTATAAATAGAAAAGTGGTTTAAATATAGGATGGCAAACATTTCTCTATTGACTGACCCTTTACTGACTCAGGAACTTAAACAGTGTGTACAGGAGTATTTTGATATCAATGATAATGGTGAAGTTACACCATCCATCTTGTGGGATACCACTAAAGCAATAATAAGGGGTAAAAACAATTGAAATATCAAGTAGAATAAGAAAGAACAGGTTGAAGAAGCAATCAGACTTGGAAAGTAAATAAAGGCATAAAATAATAATAAAAATGAAGAACTCCTAAATGAATTAAGACAAAAAAAAATGAAGCTCTTGACATACAAAGCTGATGGGGTCCTGAGATTTTAAAGCAAAAATATTATGAGAAGGGAAACAGAGCTAGTCGCCTCTTGGCATTTCAGCTATGTAAAGAGTAAGCTAATCATGTGGTCTCCAAAGTCTTTCACTCGGCCTCAAGGAAATGAGTTTCACAACCAAGAGAAATAGCAGAAGCATTTGCATCCTGTTGTGAAGACTTTCCTGAAATCGTAGACAAAGAGAGAAAGGTAAGAACGCTTCTTTCTAAATTAAATCTACCCAGGCTTGGCATTAAAGGGGTGGGGGAGCATTTTTGGTCCATAACCCTCCCCAAATGAGTTATTGTGCCCACCCCCACTCACCTGCAACACTATTGTCACCAGCGGATTGCAGGCCATGAGAAAAGTCAGCTCCACTGCGTGTGGCTCCTGCTGCAAGAGCACGTATCATCCTGAGTGGGACAGGAATGGGCTTGCCTGTGAGCCCCTATATGCCTGAGTGACTGATACTCCTTACCAAAATATATTCACTAAGCCTGTCAACAGGGTCAAATAAAAGACAAATCTCTGCAGCAGCCAGCACATTTGGGCAAGGGTGAATTGAGAAAATCTAAGGGATGTGTTTGTACATATAGGAACAGATCCAGTAATCTTTACTGGGATCTACTCAAACCATACGGATCCCACAGGAAACCATTCTTTTGTGAATTTCAGGCACTGACATTCACCAGAGACAATGTTAAAAGAATGAACAAATGAGTATGGATTAAATTGAAAGCCACATTCCACACTACCCTGATGGACACTTGTCAGTGGCGAAAAACCTCGTTGATTGGAAGACCACAGTTTTTATTTACAATTGCAGACCACACCCTTCCCCCTCCCATTGAGTGAGTTCTCAAATGGCAGTTTGTGCACCCCCCCCCCCCCGCCGTGGTTAACCATAATGCCCCCATTAGATCTCTTCTGATGCTGAATCTGAAGCTACCCTCCATTTCTCATAAAAATGTCACTATGTAAGGAAGAACAGGAAATAAAAGGAGTGATTAATAAACTAAAGAATAATAAGTCCCCGTGGACCAATGAGATTCTGGGAGAATTCTACAAGTGTTGTAGGGAGGAGCTCTCCCTGATTTTGGCTAAGGACTATAATTATGTCCTACTGGAAGGAAATTCTCCTAAATCATGGGCAGAAGTTATAATTTCCGTTATTCATAAGGATGGGAAAGGTCCCACTAAGTGTGAAGGTTATAGGCCGATAAGTCTTTTATGTAATGACCTAAAGATACTTAGTACTATACTAACAAAGAGAATTCAAAAGGTTATAACATATTTGGTACACCCTGATCAAACAGGATTTATACCTGGTAGACAGGGAACCAATAACATTAGGCATGTTCTTAACATTATGTCATGTGCAAAGAAGAAACAACAGACATCTATGATACTTAGTTTAGATGCGCAAAGGCTTTCGATAGAGTAGACTGGGTCTATCTCAACCATGGGATTTCACCTGAAATTTATGAATTTATAAAATTGGGTGAAAGCACTATATTTAAACCCAAAATCAAGAATGAGGGTGAATGGATGTTTCTGTCAGTTTTTCAGGTTAAAACGTGCAGTTAGGCACGTTGAGTCCCTTGCTCTTTGTTATATGCTTGGAGTCACTTGCTGAAATTATTAGGCAAGAGGGTTAAATAAAGGATATAAAAGACAATAGATGGGTGGAACATAAGAAATCCCTATTTGTGAATGACATCATGCTGTATGTGACCAGCCCTATTTCTTCAGTGCCTCACATGATGCAAGTTTTAAAAGAATATGAAGAAATATCTGGATATAAAATTAATGACTCAAAATCAGAAGCAATGATAAAGTTGGGTATGTGACATTACAATTAGATAACGAGGTCAGGTTTCATTGGTCCAGAGAAGGCTTCAACTACCGAGGTATCTTAAAACTGTATGAAGCCAATTTTGTCCTTCACTAGCCATTTGTAAACTTTTAAGTTGCTCTTCTTGCTCCATTTGCTGTTTCTTGATTTCATCTACTTGCCTTAGTTGCTGTTTCTTGATTTGAACTCTTTCTCCTCTAAAGGATATCTTTTCTCTTACCACTGTTGTTGTGCACAGACAGTAGCCAAGTCTGCTTGCACCTTAGCGGATATATCTGATGTGCTTGAAGCACATGAAGCTGTACTTGCTCTAGATGCCTTTGAAGACTTTAAAGATCTTCCTGCGCTCATAACCTTGGAAATGTTATCCTCAGGATTCACCTCTGAACTTTCAGATACCGCTGATTGAGTCTCTGCCTTCTGCATTTCACTTGGTACAACACCAATGGGATTTTGCAACATACATTCATCTGTTCCAGTTCCACTATCTTTTAAGCCAGTAAATGAGGCCTGCGGTGCCTTGACAGAGTCCTCTTCTTCCTTGCTCGTTGAAGCCACTTCTTCTGCGGCCACTGGCTCCAACCTCCTGCCAAGCTTTGTCAGTCTGACTTGCTGGCTCAACTCACGATCAAATGGTTCCTTGAGAGGAGCTGTTTGCTCAAGGTCTTTAGCCCGACAATACTTCTTTTTATCCAACAATGTAACCTGGCTTCTCTTAGTTCCTGGGAACTGTAAACAAATTTTGTATCTTACTTGGTCCCTTTAAGAGAGTTGCTGCTGGCTGAATTGTCTCTGTGATTCTGCACACAAGCTTACTTATCTTATGTTTACAATAACATATTCTGGGCTTCCTGCCAATTCTGCTACCATGGCTCTGGCTTAGCTTTCAAGGTCACAGGTGTCTGGCCAGCTCTGGCACAATTTCAAACTGTGCCATTCATAGACAGGTTCTCATGGACTTCTAGAATATTCTATTATTACAGCATGGATGTCTCTTGGCTTTAAATCAAGTTGTTAATTCTTTTAGACAAATTTTATAAGCCTTTCTTCCAAACAAAGTTCACAATTAAATTTTTCTTTGAATCAAAATATAGATGACACTTTCCTTCTTCTAATGTATCCTAATTTTTAAAGTAACTGAAAGAGATAAACGCAGATATCTCAGATGGGAAATTCTCTTCCTTAACATTAATTAGTAGCATTGAAACTATCCCAATGTCTTTTGCCCAGACTGTTTTTTTCTTATTCCATTTTTGGCTGATAGGAGTTCCAATGATAGCATTCAAAACTCTTAACAAATTGATATCAAAATTCGTATGGAAAATTTTTTAAAAAGCTCAAGTTCGACAAGACTTTGTTATTGTCAAAACAAAAAAGGAACCTTAAATTGCCCAACATTAAATATTATTACTGCGCAGTAGAGCTGAGGACCCTGATAACAAATGATATGGAAATGGGTTGGGTGAGTATTGAACAAAATTCATGCCCCAGAATTTCTCTGGAAGGGCTACCATTCCTAAGCCAAGCAAATTGGAAGAAATTAAAAATAGATAATGAATGGATGAAATTCACAATGAAAACTTGGTTGGCTATTAGAAAACAACTAAACCTTTTTAACTCTATATCCAGAGGATTAAAAATAGTAGCTATCCCAGAATTCCTACCTAGAAAAGTAGGTAAGGGCTTCATAAAATGGTGGATAAAGGGCTAAATATTGTGCATCGGCTTTTTTGTGGGGAAACTTTGAAATCATATGCACCTCTTCAGAAAGAATTTGGTTTGTCAAGGACAGATTTTTTTTTAGATTCTTTCTAGTGCGGCACTACCTATAGACATATGCAGATTGGGAGCAGATCTGTAAAAAGCTATCTACACTAGAAAAGATTTTCATGCTGACTATGGAGGGGGTAATGAAGAAGAACCTGATAGCTCACTTATACAGAAGGCTTCAAGTTTACGTAACAGGAAACACCATGGAAATAAAACAGAAATGGGAATTAGCGATGAAACGTGGGAAAAGACATGTCTTGATGGTCACAAGTAGCCCTACCTGGAGGGAATTTGAATGGAAAATTAAAATGAGAGTATTTAAGACTCCTCAGATACAGTAGCACCTCAAAATTATGCTGGAGAGAATGCGGGAAGATCGGTGATCATATCCATATTTTTTGGAACTCTCCCAAACTATATTAATATTGGAGAGATATTCAGGTAGAAATTAAGCAAATCATGGGAGTAGACCTACCTTTGGAGCCAGCATATTTTATATTGTGAGAGACTCAAAAGGATATAGATACCAAAAACCAGGCATGTTTACTTGGGGTGTTGCTGTTGATCGCAAAGAAGATCATTACAGTATTATGGAGAAATTTCAAACCACCAACTGCCCGACAATAGAGGGAAAGATTAAAAAGTGTACATTTGATGGAAAGCATAACAGCTAAACACCAGTGATGATTTCAACCTCAAGTGGTCATCGGTAATACTACGGTGACCGAGATTGATTAAGTAATCTCAGTGGGAGGGATGAGTTTGACTGGGGCACTCTACATGTAATTGGAGTAATGTATACAGATGAGATTGTGATCATACACAAGGGCATATATGGCAATGACACAGTGATAAATTCAATAAGATTTACTCCGGCCCTCTCCTCTTTAAGTTTGAAAGTGTCACCATGAACATATGAAGAAGTTTATGATTAAATATATAGGTGACTGCATATTGGATAGAATAAGGTTAATTGGGTGCCCAAATCTGTGATGCCTCTATGAACAGAACTTGAGTAAGATAGATACATGCACTGTATATGTCTCTTATGTGATCTATGTATTTATTTTGTCTGCTAACGTGATATGACTGCATATGGAAATAAAAGATAAGTTGCAAAAAAATTAATCAGAACATTTGAAGGCTCCCAAATGCATTTATACTGGGCAGGTAATTGAAAGAGATCTAATTATTGGGGTCTTGCTAAAGGTTTTTAGTAGAGCAATGTATTGTTTAATGTAGCAAGTGGCAATCTGGAACTTGTTGGCTGGTTATAGAAGCCAAGGGAATGGTGACTGAAAAGGGAATCGGATCATTGCTTGTAAGTCAATAAGATAGTTAAAGAGAAGAGTGAGCCAGTGGCCAGAGTGGAGAATCAACTTTTGAATTGAATTCTGTATTATCATGTACTAAGGTACAGTGGAAACCTTTGCTTTGCAATGATATCCAGGCATATCATTCTATTCTCAAGTAGTGCAAAATAAATCAAAATTTCAGAGTATAGTGTAACGGAGAAAAGGTTCAGTTAAATGGTGCATTCAAGTGTCTGATAACTCTCTTTAAATATGCCAGTGTGTGTTAACATGCTCCCGTACCATCTGCCCGATAGGAGGGGGAAGAAGAGAGTGTGACCAGGATGGGGTGGGTATTTTCATATGTTGGTTGCTTTCCCAAAGCACCAAGAAGTGTCAATGGAGTTAAGGGAGGGAAGGTTGGTTTGTGTGATGAATTCACAACTTTCTGCAGTTTCTGTGATACATCGGACAGGACATTTTCCGTGGTACATAAATCAAGTCTGGTAAGTGATGTTGAGACCATATGAAGTCCTTCAGACTTTTCAAGAAATAAAGGCATTGATCAGTCATCTTGGCTATAGCAACACCATGGATGGACCAGGACAGATTGTTGCCGATATTCACACCAAAACACCTCAAGCTCACAACCATCTTCACATTCATTTGTCAGGTCTTTCACAGAACCAGGACAGAGCAGATGGGAAGAACAGCCTTCTTTGGTATTGTCTGATTCTACAAGTGCTGTGGCATTTTACAGGACAAGCCATGCATTAAAATTGAATCTACATGGTGCCTGATGGTGCCTGATGGAAATACTGCGCCCACAGTTGCAAGGTCAGTGCCACTCTCCCTGCTGGAAGAGGGAGCTGATTTCAGGGGATTACTCTTCAATGCAGCTGCAGAAACAGCTGGCACAGAGTGGAGGAACAAGCAAGGAGGGTGGGGGAAACAGAGATTGCCTGTATGAGTGGCCATGCCCAACCCCACATAATCCAGTGCACCAATCAAGTCTCAGATTGAAATTAGCCCAAAGGCAGTGTGCAATACCCTAGAGCACACATGTCAAACTTAGACACGTGAGCCAAATTTGGCCCGTGATATAATTATATTTGGCCCGCAAGATCATATCAAATATGTATTAGAGCTGGCCCGCTGGCCGCCGCGCCAGTATAGTGCATGCACAGCTAATACTACAAATCCCAGAATGCTTTGCAAATCCGTTGGCGTCAGCCCGCTAATCGCCCCCACCTCCTCTCTTTACTTTCATTAGCATCTGCCACCTGTCGCCCAACTCACATGTAATAAACCCCTTACGAAAAATGGCCAAACGAAAGACAGAAAACAGGACCTTTCAAGACAGGTGGGAGGCAAACTCTGACCCCAGAGTTTGATGAACTTGCATCTAAGAAGAGATGCCAAGTATCTGGTTTAGACCCAGGTGCATCAGAGTAAATCACAGTGTAGCAAGCTAAGCTTGGATTAATATTTTCTTTGGTTAACTTTGGACTGTTCATAGTTGAAAGATTGCATTTTCATTGAAGCAAGTTGTTATTTTTTTTACTTGTTGGCTTGTAAAAAAAAATACATTTAAAAGGAGCTTAAAGGCTATAGAGAAATATTATTTATTGAATATTTTATTTCTCATTTGTTAATGCTTCTTCTGGAAAGAGTTTAACCAAAACTATTATTAAACATTTATTTTAATAAGAAAAAGTTTAACATTACATATGTTGAAAGAAGAGAAAACATGCAGATGTTGAAAATTTTCAATAAATATTTAGTTTGGCCCACAACTTAGTCGAAGTTTTTAATTTTGGCCCTCTGTGAATTTGAATTTGACACCCCTGCCCTGGAGGAAACAAGAGCACCAGAGAAAACCCATGCAGACACAGGGAGAACGTGCAAACTCCTTAACAGACAGCAGTGGATTCGAAACTAGGTCACTTGTGCTGTTGTAGCATTGTGCTATTAGACCGACGATGTTGAAAACATTAACATGACATTAACTAAAATACATGCTGATTCAGTCTTGTAAAATATTTCCATCAATATCCCAATCCTGAAATGATGCCAACTGCATACAAAGTGTCTCCTGCTAATTAAACCAATTCAAGTTTGAATAATAGCATAATTCAATGGCAGTG